>NC_046665.1:119851814-119888342 GCF_010883055.1 Belonocnema kinseyi | reverse complement strand
ACAAACTTTAGCAACCACAGCTACAAATCTTTATCATCAATCAATAACAAGCCTTATCAAGTTAGCAATGACTAATAACATCCTTTAGTCAGGTAAATTGTTGACAGATAATAACAAACAATATCAACGGCCACTAACACCCTCTAGTAAAGATCGGCAACAAATCTTAGAAAGGGTCAATAACAACCTTTAGTGACCATAGATACAACTCCTTATCACCGATCAATAACAATATTTAGCAAGTTAGCAATATATTAATAACATGCCTTATTAAGGCAAATAGAAAACAGCAATAACAAAGCATAGCAACGGCCACTAATAATCTCTAGTAAAGATTAGTAACAAATCTTAGAAAAGGTCAATAACAACCTTTAGCATATTACGTAACAAATCTTAAAAAGGGTCAATAACAAACTTTAGCAACCACAGCTACAAATCTTTATCATTAATCAATAACAAGCCTTATCAAGGTAGCAATGACTAATAACATCCTTTAGTCAGGTAAATTGTTGACAGATAATAACAAACCATATCAACGGCCACTAACACCCTCTAGTAAAGATCGGCAACAAATCTTAGAAAGGGTCAATAACAACCTTTAGTGACCATAGATACAACTCCTTATCACCGATCAATAAATTATTTAGCAAGTTAGCAATATATTAATAACATGCCTTATTAAGGCAAATATAAAACAGCAATAACAAAGCATAGCAACGGCCACTAATAATCTCTAGTAAAGATTAGTAACAAATCTTAGAAAAGGTCAATAACAACCTTTAGCAAATTACGTAACAAATCTTAGAAAGGGTCAATAACAAACTTTAGCAACCACAGCTACAAATCTTTATCATCAATCAATGACAAGCCTTATCAAGTTAGCAATGACTAATAACATCCTTTAGTCAGGTAAATTGTTAACAGATAATAACAAACCATATCAACGGCCACTAACACCCTCTAGTAAAGATCGGCAACAAATCTTAGAAAGGGTCAATAACAACCTTTAGCAACCATAAACACAACTCTTCATCACCGGTCAATTACAAGCCTCAGCAACGACTAATAACATCTTTTATTCAGGTAAATAATTAAAAGTTAATAACAAAATATAGCAGCCCCTAAAATCCTTTAGCAACGATAAGTAACAATCATTATCTCGTGGGATGTGGTGGTTGGTGGAATATAAGGATTCCTGTATATTAGAAGGAACCCAAATCTTAGGTGTCTTCGATAGAAGAGGTTTCCTGAGAGATAAGAATTTATCGCTAGGGAAGTATCTGTCCCGAGAAAAGACCGAAACTATAAGAAAACCCCTAAAAAAACGAAAAACAAAAAAAGAACACTCAATCGTCAATGACTGTCGGTAGCAAACTTGGTGCCTAATTTTATTCTCATTTTGCAGCCTCATTGAGCTAGGTTAGCGTTTGCTCGTCATTCCACATTTTCGCTAAACTTTTCTCATCGGTGCGATGGTAGACGGCACTAGGCCGAGAGGAGTGGCGCCCGCAGCGGCGCCGGGGAGTCAATCGGGTTGTGTGCGCCGAGCACAGCTGAACAGCTGAGCTGAACTGAATTCAGTTCACTGCGTTCGGTCTCACCTCCCGGATCCCATTTATGTGGAACAGTCACTCCTACGCGCTCGAAAACCACGTGCTCGTCACAAAGCAGACTTCAATCTTAGTCTTCAGTTTACACCATCAACTACTTATCATTTCCTCTCAAAATTCTTTTCTTACTGAACATGTCACAAAATAACTCACATATCTTCAGCGTCATAAAAAATAAGAGTATCATCAAGCAAAAAATTTAACATTTTAAGAAAGCAAATTTGTTTTAACATTTTTACCTCTGAACCCATTTTTTTTCTAAACCCATTTTTTTCTCTGAACCCATTTTTTTTCTCTGAACCCATTTTTTTCTCTGACCCATTTTTTCTCTGACCCATTTTTTCTCCGAACCCATTTTTTCGCCGAACCCATTTCCAGTTACCCATCGTTTCGATTAGACTTTTATATTGGGTATAACGAGTTTTCTAGTAGTTTTTAGAGTTCGAGTTCGGGAAGAAGGTGTTAAAAAAGGGTTAGTTTGGGGCAAAAAGGGATGAAAATAGTGATGTAGAGACATTGGAAGAGCCACGGGCTGTTGTTGCTCGACACCTGTGTTGTGCTACAATAATTGCGTCTCCTGGGATCTCTGCAGCTGTCGACTTTAATGCAGTTACAGTTTCGCTAGGAAAGTAGGAGCCAATTTGGAAACAAAGGGAGGGTGAAAGAAAGAGAATTGAAAACTTGGTAAGCGATCCCGAAAAAAAACGAAAAAAAGGCAATGGACAATTGAGACAAAGTTGCATGTGTTGGTAGGTGTTTGTCAATAATCTCGAACTTATTAACACACCAAGATGTGATTTGTTCTTGAAGATACAAAGTTGGGTTCTATTCAGAAAATCATAAATTAGCCAGAATTTAAAATAAGGCTATATCTAGTCGTCCAGAAAAATTAGGGGAGTTGGGAAAGGGCTTTAACTAGTCATCCCGAAAATTTGGGACGACTCGACAAGCTTATGAAAAATATTTTGTTAAAACAAAAACGCGAATATATCGGGAATACAAATTCAAGCCTGCAAGCACATTTAAAGTATTCAAAAATTTTATTTTTGGAAGGTTTTAAAAAAATAAATAATATTTTTTATGAGTTCTGCAAAATTCTATATGATTTGGTTTTTGGAAATTTAATCCTTAGATAATATTTCAAACCAATTCGAAAAATTTTCAAGATTGAAAAAAAAATCAGGAAGATTTGAAGGCCATTTTTTTAAATAGGATATTTTTAATTTTAGAAAAACAGCAATTATTTTTTAATATATTTAGAAGGTTCAGTCATTTGTTCTAAAAGTGTATGTGAAATTTGAAAAGATGTAGGAAAATTTAAATTTATTTTTAAGGTTGCTTAGAAAGCTTAGAAAATTTGAAAAGATTCAAAACCAATTTCAAATTTGGAATATTTCCAACAAGCTAAGTATCTGTAGGTTTAAACAAATATTCCAAGCTTTTTAGAAAATTTTCAGCTTTCAAAAAAAAAATCTTTTCCTAAGATTCCTTAAAAAATTATTTTTATTTTTGAAGAATTAATTTTCAAAGATACTTTCAAAAAATTTTAAAAGATATTAGAAAGCACTGAAAAAAATCTACGAGATTTTAAGGAAACTTTTCCATGTCAAAGATTTTTTTTAAATTTTAGGAAAAATTCGGGTCATTTTAAGAGAAGTTTGAAAATTCTTCTCTTGGTAGAAATTTCTCGTTTTAAAATTCTTTTAGGCTTGTATGCAGCTACAATTTGTTAAACATTTTATATTTTCTCGTTGAAAATGTAACTTTTTTTATTGAAATTTTTTTTTTGATTGAAAAGTATTTTTTTAACTAAATAATTATTAATTGAAAATGGTTTTTTTTATTTAAAATGCATGTATTTTGTTAAAAAGGTCGTCTTTTTTATATTAAATTAATAATTAATGAAATATAAGTGTTTGGTTGAAAGTTTGTCTTTTTTTAATTATACCAACTTTTTTGAATTTAAAATTAATATCTTTTTTCTTTGAAATATTTTATTATATTATATTTATTATATTATATTAATATTCGAAAAATCGTTTTCGGTAGATTTAACTTTTTTTACGAGAAAAATTATGTATTTTAAAAAAAAATTAGTCACTATGGTACAAATTAATATGGTTGATTAAAACTTTATGTTTTCTTTTAAAATTGAACTGTTTCAATTAAACACTCACTATTTAGATTGAAAATTCATCGTTTTTGTTGAAAATTAATCTTTTTTTTTTGTTCGAAATTTAACTATTTTGTTCAAAATTCATTTTTTAAGGCGAAAATTAATTCATTTGTATAAAAAGTAGTCTTCTTTGGCTAACACGTAATCGTCTTGTTTAAAAGTTCTTTTTTTTGTTTAAAAATTTCACTACTTGGTTGAAAGTTGACCTATTTGGTTAAAAATGTATTTTTTTAAAAATACAATTGTGTTTTTGAGAATTATACGTTTGTTTGCAAATTATTCTTTTTTAAATTAAACCAAATCCTTCTGAATTAAAAAAAAATTTTTTATGAAAATTAAATTACTTGGATAAAAAGTTGGACTACTTTATCAAAAATTTAATTTTCTGATGAAGATGTATTATTTTAGTTTAATTTCATGTATTTAGATGAAAATGTAAATATTTCGTTAAAAATACCTTTTTTGTCAAAAAATCAACTATTTTACCTAAAATTAACTTGTTTTCGAAAATATGTCTTATCGAAAAATAATTAAATATTTTAGAAGGTTTAAGCCAATTTTAATGAAATTTCGATTATTGAAAAATTCAAAGCAAAATTTCAAAGCTTTTTAAGAATTTTTTATAAGTTTCATATGAATAAAAAAAATTCTAAAATTCATTAGAACATTTCGAATGATTTTTTTAGTTTGAAATATTATTTTTTAAAAAAATAAAGAAAATATTTTAAAATGTTCAAGATCGTTTCCTAAAGTTAAGAAACAGAATATATATGATTCAAGATCAAAATTTTTTTATTGAGTAGACTACAAAATTTTAGAAGGAATTTCGGTAATTTAAGAAATAATTATAAGTTTAGAAAAAATTTTTAAAAATTTTGAAACTTGTAAAGATTTTATAAAAACGTTAAGAAAATGTACTTTTTGAGGACTTTGGACAAAATATTTAAATGTAGTTTAAAATATCTAAGTGGATCATACATTAAATATTTTATCAGCATATATAATTGTAACTAAAATGTCATCGTGTGCAAAAATATCTGAAGCAATTGCCATTTATCGCATTATTGACGACGTCATCAATAAAAAAAAATCCTTTTGTTCATACAAAATAATATGTCACAGTGCATAAAATTACACAGAGAAAAACCATATGTTAAATAATTTTAATTTCTGATTGTATTTTTTTTTATTTAAATAGACTCTAGTAAGAGAAGAATTGGTATTTGTAATTCGGAAGTTTTTTCTGAAATTTTGAAAATTTTATTCAAAAGTTCATCGTTTTCAGTATAAATATTGCAAATATTCTTTTTAAAATTTACTTTTTGTTTTAAACTCCCAATTTTTTGTTGAAAAGTCAATCGAAATTTTTTGGATGAAAATTAAACTTTTTTTGAAAATTTGTCTTTCTAAATTAAAAATTCATCTGTTCTAGTAGAATTTTTATTTTTCTTAGACAAAAATGGAACTGTTTTTTAGAAAATTTAGCAACTTTTTAAAAAGTCATTCTTTTCGGTTCAAAGTAGGACTATTTTACTGAAAATTAACTTATTATTTACAATTCTCATTTTGGTGTTAAAAAATGATCTATTTTTTTATAATTCCTATGTTTCAGAGGAAATTTCATCTTTCTTGAATAAAAGTGCAACTTCGGTTTAAAATCCAATTTTTTTTTTAATTTTGTGTTCATGATTTATAAAATTCAACCATCCTTTTTTTGTTGAAAATTCAGTTTTATTGAAAATAGAACTATTTCGTAGAAAATTTACTTTTTGTTTTTAATATTTTAGTGTTGAAAAGAGAACAGAAATATTTTTTGGATGAAAATTCAACTTTCTCAAGGAATTCAAAAAATTAAAAATTTGTCTGTTTTAAGAGAAGTTTTATTTTTCTTAGATAAAAAGGCAACTATTTAGCTGAAAATTTTACTGTTTTATTGAAAATTTAACTATTATGTGAAATATACTTTTTCTCACAAATTGATATTTTGGTGTTAAAAAATGAACTAAAATCTTTTCTGGATGAAAGTTTAACTTTAAAAAAAATTTGTAGTTTTTTTATCAAAAATCTATTTGTTATCGTAAAAATTTCATCTTTTTTGGTTAAAAATGCAACTATTTCGTAACGAATTCACTTTTTTTTTAACTTCATCCTTTTTGATCGAAAAAATTCAGTTTGAATTAAAAATTTAATCTTTTTTTCTTAAAAACTTATTTTGTGTTAAAAACTTCATATTTTATTCTTAAAAACTTTACTAAAATCTTTTTCGGATAAAAATTTAACTATTTTTTTGCGAAAAAAATTGATCTATTTTAAGAGCAATTTCATTTTTTTATCAAAATTCATCTTCTTGGTAGGGAATTCATAAATTTTGTTCAAAAGTAATCCTTTTTAGTTAAAAATTCGTCTTTTTCAATTACAAATTCGATTTTTTTCGTAGAAACTTGTTTCCTGTTTAAAAATACATTTTGACCGTGAAAAGTCCCCTGAAATATTTTTTAACAGAAAGTTTAACTATTTTTTCAAAATTGTATCAGTTTGTTTAGAAATCGTTTTTTTCTTCAGGATTTATATTTTTAGTTGAAAATTATTCTCTTGGGTTAAAAATTTAATTCTTTTGTTAAAAATACTCTCTTTAGTCGATAAGCTAACTACTTGGGGTAAAAGTTGAACTGCATTGCTAAAAAATTTTTTAAATAATTTTTTAATTGAACATTTTTAAGTAGAAAAATCTCTTTTTTCAGTGAAAAAAAAAATCATTTTTTTGGTCTTTCTTTAATCTTTCTTTTATTTTCTTTCTTCAATCTTGCTTTAACCTTTCTTTAATCTGCTTTTTTAATCATCTTTAAGTGGAAAAGTTTTTGGGTTATATTCGAAAATTTTTTGTTTAGGTCCGTAAGTGTCAAAACGGTTAGTTTTCTCGAAATTATGATTTATTCCGCAATTCTAAAATTGTGATAACCAACGGTTCATAAGGATAAGTTTTTGGGCTCTATTTAATTTTTTTGTTTATGTTAGAGGGTGAAAAATGTTTATTCTTCTCCAAATTTGGATGTATTCCGCAATTCTAAAGTTTTTCTAATTTTTTTTGTTTTTGGAACATTACCATTCTACAAACAAATATTCAAAAGGAAGAGTTTTTGGGTTCTGTTCGAAAAATTTTTGTTTAGGTCAGTAAGTGTCAAAACGGTTAGTTTTCTCGAAATTATGATTTATTCCGCAATTCTAAAAGTGCGATAACCAAAGGTTCATAAGGATAAGTTTTTGGGTTCTATTTAATTTTTTTGTTTATGTTACAGAATGTAAAAATCTTTTTTTTCTCCAAATTTGGCTGAATTCCGCAATTCTAAAATTTTACTAATTTTTTTTCTTTTTGGAACATCACCATTCTACAAACAAATATTCAAAAGGAAGGGTTTTGCGTTCTGTTCGAAAAATTTTTGTTTAGGTCAGTAAGTGTCAAAACGGTGAGTTTTCTCGAAATTGGAATTTATTCCGCAATTCTAAAATTGTGGTAACTAAAGATTCATAAGGATAAGTTTTTGGGTCCTATTTAATTTTTTTGTTTATGTTACAGAATGTAAAAATGTTCCTTTTTCTCCAAATTTGGCTGAATTCCGCAATTCTAAAATTTTACTAATTTTTTTTCTTTTTGGAACATTACCATTCCACAATAAAATATTCAAGAAGAAGAGTTTTTGGGTTCTATTCAAAAAATTTTTGTTTAGGTCCGTAAGTGTCAAAACGGTGCGTTTTCTCGAAATTGGAATTTATTCCGCAATTCTAAAATTGTGGTAACTAAAGATTCATAAGGATAAGTTTTTGGGTACTATTTAATTTGTTTATGTTGGAGGGTGAAAAAATGTTTATTCTTCTCCAAATTTGGCTGAATTCCGCAATTCTAAAATTTTACTAATTTTTTTTCTTTTTGGGACATTACCATCCTACAATCAAATATTCAAATGGAAGAGTTTTTGGGTTCTATTCTAAAATTTTTTGTTTAGGTCCGTAAGTGTCAAAATGGTTTGTTTTCTCGAAATTGGAATTTATTCCGCAATTCTAAAATTGTGGTAACTAAAGATTCATAAGGATAAGTTTTTGGGTTCTATTTAATTTTTTTGTTTATGTTGGAGGGTGAAAAAATGTTTATTCTTCTCCAAATTAGGATGTATTCCGCAATTATAAAATTTTACTAATTTTTTTTCTTTTTGGGACATTACCATCCTACAATCAAATATTCAAATGGAAGAGTTTTTGGGTTCTATTCTAAAATTTTTTGTTTAGGTCCGTAAGTGTCAAAATGGTTTGTTTTCTCGAAATTGGGATTTATTCCGCAATTATAAAATTGTGATAACCAAAGGATCATAAGGATTAGTTTTTGGGTTCTATTTAATTTTTTTGTTTATGTTCGAGGGTGAAAAAATGTTTATTTTTCTCAAAATTTGGATGTCTTCCGCAATCCTAAAATTTAGTGTCTTTTTATCTTACTCCTGGAGATAGTACCTTCCGACAAACAAAGTTTCACAAGGAAGCGTTTTTCGGTTCTATTCAAATTTTTTTTTATGTCCGGGAGTTTAAAAACGGTGAGTTTTCCCCAAACTTTGGTGAATTCCGCAATTCTGAAATTTTAATAATTTTTTCATGAACTCCTTGGCCTTACCTTCTAATAACCAAAAGGTTTATGAGGATAAGTTGTTACGTTCTATTCGATTTTTTTTGTTTATGTTGGATATTGAAAAAATGTTTATTTTTCTCCAAATCTGGATGTATTCCGCAATTCTAAATTTTTCTTACTCCTGGAGACAGTACCTTCCGACAACCAAAGTTTCACAAAGAAGCGTTTTTGGGTTCAATTCGATTTTTTTATGCTCGCGAGTGTAAAAACAGTGAGTTTTCTCTAAACCTGGATGCATTCCGCAATTTTAAAATTTTAATTTTTTTTTAACTGTTGGAGACATTACCTTCGGACAACCAAATGTTCAAGAGGAAGAGTTTTTGGGTTCTATATTTGAAAAAATTTTGTTTAGGTTTGTTAGTGTCAAAACGGTTAGTTTTCTCGAAATTCGGAATTATTCCGCAATTCTAAAAATGTATTTTTTTCTGATTCCTTGGAACAGTATCTTGCATCAACTAAAGATTCATGAGGAAGAGTTGTCGAGCTCTATTCAAAATATAACTTTTGTGTTAGAGAATGAAAAACGTTTTTTTTTCTCGAAATCTGGTTGTATTCCGCAATTCTAAAGTTTTACTTATTTTTTCTGATTAATTAAGACAGGACCTTCCGACAAACAAAAGTGAAAAAATACAAGTTTTTAAGTTCTGTTCGATTTTTTTTATTTGCAGGAATGTAAAAATGGTTAGTTTTTTCGAAATTCGGAAGTATTCCGCAATTCTAAAATTGTACTTTTTGTCTAACTTCTTTAGTAGACAGTACCTTCCCACAAACAGAGGCTTATAAGGAATACTTTTTGCCTTCTAGAAAGAAATTATTATTTTTCTAAAACATTTTTTTTTGCTTTCTAGTTTTTTTTCGTTACGTAGATTTCTGAAATCTTTCCAAAACCATTTTTTATTTTTTCAATGCACTAAAAAAGCTGAAAATTAAAAATGGTCAGATTAGACTTCAGAAAGTTTAAGCCATATCAATTACATTTCAGAAAGTTTAAAGAAGGAAGTGCACTTTTATTTTTAAACAAATATACATTATATAACAATTTTAGAAGGATTATTTTATATTTTTTAACAAGACGATTTGATTTCGATATTATGATTTTTTGTAATCATAAAAACGTTTCATTGATAAAAAAAACTAATCAATAAATATATCAATCAATAATTCAATCCAAAACTTTTTTTAAGAAGTGCGGTTCAGATTTGAATTTGATAATCCAATTGATGATATTTCAACCATACAGAAACAATCCTTTTCTCAATTTGTTAAAAAAAAAATTATTACGTTCTATTCGCTTATTCATTTGTCCTTATTTGGAAAAGGGAATTTTAGAAAATAATTATTGGTTTTATTTAAGGGTAGAGAATTTTCTGTAAAAAAATATAATTTCACTTAATACAGGGAATTTTTGACATGCAACAGTAATTGTTTATATAATTATTATTCAGATTTAGAAAAAAGGAATTTGAAAAAATCCCTTTTACGAGACAGAAATCTTTACAATTTGAAAATTCCCTCATTTAAATTTTGGATAAAGATATTACTTAAAGTAGTTTTTAGAGTAGAAGTAGTATTTCAGAAAAAAATATCTCTTAATAGTAATGGAAATTCTATTTACATTGTTCCATGCGAATTCATCTTTTTTTTAGTTAAAAATTCCACTACTTGGTTAAAAGTTGAAATCTTTCGTTAAAAATTAATTTTTTAGTTGAAGACTCATAATTTTGATTCTGAATTCATCTCTGATTGTAAATACGATTAATTTTTAAAAATAAATTTTTCTAACTAAAAATCTGACTATTCCTGTAGAAAATTGAACTGTTTTGCTGGAAATTGTTTTGTTGGTTTATAATGAGATTTTAAACAAAGACTTTAACTATTCTATTTTTTATTGAAAATATGATTAAAATTTACATTTTTTTGTTTCGAAAATTAAACTATTTTTTTGAAAATGTATGTACTTTGTGGAAAATTTGTCTTTTTTGTAGAAATTTAATATTTTTTGTCAAAATATCTACTATTATATTATTTGTTAAAATCCTTATTTTTTGTTTAAAATTATTTTTATGTTGTTGAAGATTAATATTTTCTTAACAGAAAATGTATTTGTTCCATTTTTGGTTGAAAATTGATATTTTTAGTTGAAAATTATTTTTTTTGTTTGTTAAAATTTGACAATTTCTTTGAAAATTCTTCTTTTTTTCGTTGGAAAATGAATTTTTTCTTTTTGAAAGTTCTACTTTTTAATTTGTGAGTGTGACATTTTTTTTTCAAATATTAAGCTATTTTATGAAAATTTTGCTCTTTATTTTTGAAAATACATACTTTTTGGTACAAAATTAATCTTCATGGTTAAAAAAAAATTAAATTTTCACCATAACAGAGGAATTTTTAACTGAGAAGATGAGTTTTTTCCAGGAAAGAAGAATTTAGAACAAAATATGTGAATACATTTTTGAACAAAAATATAAATTTTCAACTGTGAAAATTATTTTTCTACCCAAAAACGACAAATTTTTGACAAATTACACAAATGTTCAACTAAATATTATTTGATTAATTCTACGTTTATATTTTGTTCTTTTCCACATTTTTTTAATAAACAGTTTAATTTTTAAACCAAGAAAGATCAATTTTCAACTAAAAATGAAGCAAAGAAGTTCTTATTCAGGAGAATTTATTTTTAATAACAAAAATAAGTTTCTGCATAAGACTTCAATTTTGTACAAAATAGTTGAATTTCCAACCAGCTTTTTGAATTTTATGCCAAATTGTTGAATTTTTAAGCCAGAAAGACATATTTTCTATAAAAAAAAGTCAAATTTTCTATCCAAGAATATGCATTTTTAACAAAGCATTTAATTCACAAAAAATCAGTTAAATTTTTAGTTAAAAAATGACTTATTATTTAAACAAAAATAAAAACGCTTTGCAACTGAAATTATTAATCTTCAACCAAAAATATGACTTTTCATAAAAAAGTATAATGGTTCATGTTTCAGAAAAATACGATACGATGCATTTTTCCAAAATTAAAATATTTAATTTTATCTGTGAAAAAAAATCTTTCTCCTTCTTCGCTCCGTTGGGAATCGAACCACATTTCAAACTATTGCCGGTCGCATGCCCTTACCACTAAGCTACTGGACGATCGAAAAAAGAATCTTTTCATAGATATGCCAAACTGATATTACAGGAAGCCTTGGCATTTTGCATATTAAAAAAAAAACAACAAATTCTTTTATCGATATCTTCAGTAGCTTAGCGGTAAGAGAATTGGACCGGGTATCGGTAGACTTGTAGTTCGATTCTAAGCAGAGTGAAGGCGAAAGATCTTTATTCACATATAAAATTCAATATTTAAATTTTATAAAATCGAAAAATTCGACATTTTGAAATAACTTAAATCGATACTTTGGATTTCTTTTTTCCAGTAATATGAAAATATGTCTGAAAGATGTCGAAATTATTAGGTTGTGCCTATTTTATTTATAAATTGAATCTTATGACTGATATTGTCGAAAACCTTTCTGTTAGGCATATCTGTGAAAAAAGGATTCTTCTTCCGATCTCTCCCGTAGCTTAGTGGTAAGAGTATTTGATCGGCAATCAGTAGAATTGTGGTTCGATTTGCAGCGCAACGAGGAGTATGAATTTTTCTCACAGATAAAAGTCAATACTTAAATTTCAGAAAAACAAAAAATTTTCAATTTAAGTTGTATCTTAGATCGATAGTTTGGATTTCTATTTTCAAAAATTCAGAATGTTTCGTTTTTTTTTTAAATTAAAGTATTGAATTTTAGCTCTAAAAAAAATCATTCATTCTGGGAATCGAACCACAGTTCTAGCTATTTCCGGTCGGATACGTTTACCAGTAAGCTATTGGAGAGATTGAAAAAAGAATGTTTTTTTCCACAGCTATGCTAAACTGAAATTAAAGAAAACTTGGCCATTTAGAATATCTGTGGAAAAAATGTACTTTTAATCTCTACAGTAGCTTAGTGTTAAGAGCACTCGATCAGCAATAGGTAGACCAGTGGTTCGATTTCCAGCGGAGCGAAGGGTAAAGATTTTTTTCACAGATAAAACTTAATACTTCAATTTCAGTAAAACAAAAATGTCTCAATTCAAGTTGTATCTTAGATCAATAGTTTCGATTTATATTTTCACAAATTCAGAATGTTTCTTTTTTTTTTTTTTAATTAAAGTATTAAATTTTAGCTCTGAAAAAAATGTTTCACCGTTGCTCCGCTGGGAATCGACCCACAGTTCTACCTATTTCCGGTCAAGTGCTCTTACCACCAAGCTACTGTAGAGATTTAAAGAAAATTTTTTCACAGATATGCCAAACTGACATTAAAGACAACCTGGTCGTTTGGTACATCTGTGGAAAAATTTACTTTTAATCTCTACAGTAGCTTAATGGTAAGAGCACTCAACCAGCAGTCAGTAGACTAGTGGTTCGATTTCCAGCGAGGCGAAGGGGATAAATCTTTTCTCTCAAATAAAATGCACTATTTTTGAATTTGTGACACTATTTAGACTATTTTCGATCTCCAAAGGGAGTCCGAGCGCTGGAGAAGTACATCCAAGTTTCGGGATGCACTATAACTTTCGCAAAACTTAGAGAAGATTCCCACCCAGAATTATGAACGCATATCCGGAAATCGAAATTTCTCTGACTTCCAAAGTACACCACCTTTCAAATTATCCTTTCAATTTCAACCCTACTTCTCCACTTCGAAGTTAAGATGAACTTGAGCAAGACAGACAGGTTAGAAATTTCAAGTCGTCAGCTTTCAGACACCACATTTACATACACGTTCTCTTCTTGCTTTTTGAACAAATCGACTTCATGGCTTTAGTCATAAACTTTTTCTATTAAGGACGCAATGCAAGAAATTTTAGGAAATTAAAAAAGTTTTAAGCAAATTTTAAAGGGTTCTAAAGGATTTCAAATATTTCCAAGAAATTTAGGGAATTTGAAATTGTTACATGAAAGTCCAAGATATTTTTGCAGTATTTACAAAATTCCAATCGATTTCAGAAAATTTTACAATATTTGAGAGATTCGTAGGATTTCAAAAGAAATAAAAATATTTTCTAAAATTAAAAAAAATCTTTATAGATTTTAGGGGATACAAAAAATGGTCGTTTTTCGAGACGGCATTTCAAGGATTTTAAGGGATTTCAAAGCTTTCAGGGTATCTTAAAATCTCTGAAGAAATTTTAAGGAGTTCTATTATATTCTATATTTCTGAGAATTTAAGAAATTTCATATTTTTTTAAGGAATTTTGAAAGACCGTTTTAAAATTTGTTCCCCGAGCTTCTGCACACGGGTCAGCTTGGTGCAAAACAGTCGGAAAATTTAAAAAGGGAGTCCTGAAAAATTCCGAAAAATAAAATTCCCGAAATTATAAAATTGCTGATTCATCTAAATCCCCAATTGGAAAATTCCCAAATAATAAAATTGCCGTACAGAAAATTAACGAATTAAAAAAAATCCGACCCAGAAAATTTTTGAATGTTAATTTACCGAATTTAAACAATTAAAAAACTTGTTTTCTTTATAAATATGATTTATTTATTGAAAATAAAATTATGAAATATTTTAATCACAATTTTTTTTTAATTTTTAAGTATTTTCAAATTATTGGTCAAATTTAAAATAACAATAATTGAAAAACGTATATTTGTAAATGAATTTTTTTTTAAAGTGCGTATTATTTTTTTTTTTTAATCACAAAGAACGTTTGAGACATTGATCATTTAATTAAAAACCAAAATCAAATTGACCCGGGAATTCTTTTAATTCGGTCATTTTATTATTCAGGAATTTCCAAATTCTGAAATTTTAAAGTGTCGGTATTTTATTATTCAGAAATTTCCCAATCGCCAATTTTATTATTTAGGAATTTTTCAATTTGGAAATTTTAAAGTTTCGGGGGCTTCATTGTTCGGAAATTATCCAGTTCGGGAATTTTATTATTTAGGAATATTCCAATTCGGGAATATTCTTATTGGGTGATTTTCCAATCCTGGAATTTTATTATTCGGAAATTTTCCCATTTGGAATTTTTATCATTCAGGAATCTTCCAATTCGGAAATCTTAAAGTTTCGCAGATTTTTATTTTAGTTATTTTCCGATTTGGGAATTTTCCAATTTGAAAATTTTTAAGTTCCGGGAATTTGATAAATTTTAGGAATTTTATTATTAGGAAATTCTCTAATTTAGAAATTTTAGTATTCGGGAATTTTAAAGTGTCGGAAATTTGATAAATTTTGGGAATTTCAAAATGTTAAAGTCTCGGAAATTTTATGTATTTCGAGAATCTTCTAATTCGGGAATTTTCCAATTCAAAAATTTTAAAGACTCGGGAATTTGATTCAATTCGGGAATTTTATTGTTTAGAAACTTTTTAATTCGGAAATTTTTGAATTTTAGGGATTTGATGTATTTCGGAAATCTTCCAATTCGGGAATATTAAAGTGTCGGGGATTTTTTTTAGTTATTTTCCAATTTAGGAATTTTTTTATTCGGAAATTTTCCAATTCGGAAATTTTAAAGTTCCGGAAATTTGATACATTTTAGGAATTTTATTATTCGGAAATTCTCTAATTCAGAAATTTTAGTATTCGGGAATTTTTAAGTGCCGGAAATTTTATAAATTGTGGGAATTTAAAAATTTTAAAGTCTCGGAAATTTAATGTATTTCGGGAATCTCCAAATTCGGGAATTTTCCAATTCGAAAATTTTAAAGACTCGGGAATTTGATTGTTTAGGAACTTTTTAATTCGAAAATTTTAAAACTTTAGGGATTTGATGTATTTCGAAATTCTTCCAATTCGGGAATTTAATAATTCGGGAATTTTCCAATTAGGAAAATTTAAATTGTCTGGAATTTTGTTTTTCCTGAATTCAAAAATTCGGAATTTTAATAATTCAGAAATAATAAAGAGTCGGAGATTAGTTATTAATTTTTTTTATTAATTAATTTTCCAAATCGAGAATTTTTTAATTCAGAAATTTTAGAATTCAGGAATTTTCAAATTCGGAAACTTTAAAGTGTCAGGAATTTTGTAAATGTCGGAAATTTTCCGATTCAGAAATTTTTCAATTTGAAAATTTGTAAGTCTCGGGAATTTGATGTATTTCGGGAATCCTTATATTCGAAAATTTTATTATCTGGGAATTTTTCAATTTGTAAATTTTACATACTCGGGAATTTGATGTATTCCGATATAATAATTAGGGAATTTTCCAATTTGCAAATTTTAAAGTGTCAGAGATTTTGCTATTTGTGAATGTTCTAATTCGAGAATTTTCCAATTCGGAAATTTTAAAGTCTGGATAATTGTATTATTCGGAAAATCTTCAATTCAGAAATTATAGTATTCGGTAATTTTTCACTTTAATCATTTTAAAATTTCGGTAATTTAATGTATTTCAGGAATCGTCTGATCCAGGAATTTTATTATTCAGGAATTTTTCAATGAGGGAATTTTGTTATTTAGGAATTTCCCAATTCGAACATTTTTAAGTTTCGGGCATTTTATTATTCAGAAGTTTTTAAATTTGGAAATTTTAAAGTGACGGTGATTTTTTTATTCGATAATTTTCCAATTCCAAAAATTTATTATTCGGAATTCTATTATTAGAGAGTTTTTCAATTCGGAAATTCGAAAGTTTCGGGAATTTGACGTATTTCGTGAATCTTCCAATTTGGGAATTTCATTATTAAGGAATTTTCCAATTCGGAAAATTGAAAGTGTTTGGAATTTTATTATTCGGGAATTATGACATTTCGGGTCCTTCACCTTTCGTGAATCTTTCAATTCGAAAATCTTAGAGGGTTGGTGATTTTGTTATTTGTGAATTTTCCAATTCGGAAATTTTAAAGTGTCGGGAATTTGTTAAAATTCAATATTTGATGTATTCCTTAATATTATAATTCGGGAATTTTACATTTTGAAAATTTTAAAGTATGGGGAATTTTATTATTCGGGAATTTTCCAATTCGGAAATTTTAAAGGGTTGGGAATTTTCCAACTGGAAAATTATATGATCAGGAAATTTTCCAATTCAGAAATTTGATTATTCGTGAATTTTATTATTTGGGAATTTATTATTCGGGTATTTTCAATTTTCTAATGTTATTATTTGGGAATTTCATGTTTAGAGATTTTAAAGTCCCGGGGATTTTATTATTTGTGAATTTTCTAATTTTGAAATTTTATTATTTGACATATTATTTTTCGGGAATTTTCCAATTATGAAATTTTAACATGTTGAGGATTTTATTATTCAAAATTTTTTAATTCGGAATTTCATTATTCAGGAATTTTTCAATTCGGTAGTTTTATTACCTGGGAATTCTTTCAATTCGGAAATATTACTATTCAGGAATTTTTAAACTCGGAAATTTTAAACTGTCGGTGTTTTATTATTGGGAAATTTTCCAATTCGGAAATTTTAAAGATTCGAGCGCTTTATTAATTGGAAATTTTATTATTTGGGAATATTCCAATTCTGAAATTTGTTGATTTAGGAATTTTTCAATTCGGAAATTTCTTGATTTAGGAATTTTTCAATTCGGAAATTTGTTGATTTAGGAATTTTTCAATTCGGAAATTTTAAAGTTTCGAGAATTTGGTACATATTAGGAATTTTATTATTTGGAAGTTCTCCAATTCAAAAATGTTAGGATTCGAGAATTTTCCAATTCGAAAATTTTAAAGTGTCAGGAATTTGGTAAATTTCGGGAATTTAATGGATTCCGGAATATTTTAATTCGGGAATTTTCCAATTTAAAAATTTTGAAGTGTCGGGAATTTTATCATTCAGGAATTTTCCAATTCGGTAAGTTTATTTGTTATGAATTTTCCAATTTGGAAATTTTAAATTATTGAGTATTTGATGTATTTCGGAAATTTTCGAATTCAGGAATTTTTTAATTTGAGAATTTTCCAAAAAGAAAAATTTAAATTGTCTGGAATTTTGTTTTTTGAAATTCAACAACTTGGAATTTTAGTAATTCGTAAATCCTCCAATTATCAGGAAAATTTTCAATTCGGAAATTTTCCAATTTCATAATTTAATATTTTGGGAATTTAATGTATTTCAGGAATCTTCTGATCCGGGAATTTTATTATTCGGGAATCTTCTAATTCGGGAATTTTATTATTCAGTAATTTTCTAATTCGGAAAATGTAAAGTCTGGAATTTTATTTTTCGGGAATTTTCACATTTCGGGTATTTAATCATTCGGGAATCTTTTAATTCGAAAATTTTTAAGGGTCGGCGACTTTGTTATTTGTGAATTTTCCAATTCGGAAATTAAATTATCTGGGAAAATTTTCCAATGCGGGAATTTTTCAATTTCCAAATTTTAGTATTCGGAAATTTTCCATTTGGATAATTTTATAGTGTCGGGAATTTTGCATTCCAGGGATTTTATTTTTCGGAATTTCACAGTCGACCCTTTCAATAATATATATATATATATACTTGCAAAATTTTTTGTTTTAATTAGTAATATTAATAAAAATTATTTTTTTTTTAATCATCTGATAAGTAAAACTATTATTTAAAACTTTAAAGACTGGCCCTGGCACAAAAAAATACAACCAGCATCACAATTTTGAATTTTATTGAGAATATTACAATGCATTTTACTATTTTAATCAATGAAATTAAAAAAATGACAGACTTTTCATTTTCAACCCATAGTCCTGATTTATTTAATTCAATTTTTTATAATAAAAAAAATAAATAAAAGTGAAAAATGACGAAAAAAAAGGGACGGGGATTTATAGGTAGCCCTTCTTTCTTCTTTTTTTTTTTATTTTATTTTTTTTTCATGAATGGAGACATTTAAGATTGTACTGTCCAAATTTGATTTCTGTTTTTTTTTTAATTTCTAAGGATCCCTTAGTAAAATTTAAACGTTTTTTGTTAAAGAATATTTTTAATTAAAATTTTATTTGAATTTAATTTCCTACTCATTTTACCTAATCTAATTATTTTCAAATCAAGAAACCCTGCACTTTCTCTTTATTATAAAACAATGCGATTTTTTAAATATTTCTAATCGAGCAATAAAGTCTTCTGGAAAAAAAAATAAGAAAGCAACTCAGACCGGAAAGAGCGAAAATTTAGATTTGTCTCACCCACACGAATTGGATTCGCGTTTCAAGTGGGAGGTAAAATATCAGCGATCGATGCAATTGATTAGTATACTGGACAGTGCACAAGAACAGCAACATGTTTCTGAATTTCATCACTCCAGTTTGGCATCGACAAATAAAATCGGAAGAGAAATCGCTTTCCGATTATTTTGTTTCGTAATAATATTTTAATTTTAGAGCAAAAACAAAAATTTTCAGCACATAGTTGAATTTTTAATCCGAAAAGTTTAGTTTTCAACAAAAAAGTTTATCTTCAACCAAGAGAGATTAATTTTTTTACAAAAAGGATGACTTTTTTACCAATAAAGATTAATTTCCAATCGAAAAGAACCAATTGTCAAAAAAAATTTTTAATTTTCTACCAAGGAAAATGAATTTAGAAAAATTCTTAACCAAAATACTTAAAATTTAAAACAAATAATTAAATTTTTCCCAAGAAGCTACATTTTCATCCCAGAAAGATCAATCTTCAACCAGGAATAAAACAGTTGAATTTTGGGATAAAAAATTATCGACTTATGAAGAAAAAAATTGCAACTAAAATCGAATACCTTTATTTTCAAATTAGACAATTATAATTTTTTAATAAAAAACTGAAATTCTAATAGAATAGTTGCATATTAAAATAAATAATGTAATTTTTAACCAATTATTTTATTTTTGTGCAAAATTAATTTTTTTTTAAGTGAATTTACGACCAAATAGTTGAATTTTCAACTAAACTGATGAATCTTCAGTCAGAAAAAAATGAATCTTTTAGAAAATAGATTAAATTTAAACCAAGTAGTCGATTTAAATAAATAAATTAATTAATTAAATAAAAAATAAATAAATTCGAAAATTCATCTTTTATGGCAGAAAAATCGTTCCTGGTTAAAAATTTATGTTTTGTTTTTGTAGAAAAGTAACTTCCTGTTAAAAATCGGTCTTCAAACGATATTTGTCTTTTTAGCTTGACGATTTTACTATTTGGTTAAATTTATAATTATTTTTTCGAAAACTGGACTCCTTTCCTAAAAGTTTATTTGGTTGCTTCTTAACGCAACTGTTTGGTTGAAAATTAATTTTTGGCGTTAAAAATTCGTCTTTTTGATTTAAAACTTTATCTCTTTGGGTAACAAACTTTTTTTTTGTTAAAAATTCAATTATTGTATTGAAAATGCAATATACACCAAACTCTCGGTTTCTGTCCCCTCGGTCTCGGCCTTCCTTGAACAGCTGGACCTCGCAATTTTTCGGTTCGCGAGGTGAGGGACGGTTGCCATTTGTGCATGAAAAATACCAATAGCGTATCGGAAAGGCGCAGTGCGCAGGTACTCACTCTCGTTTACTGCGCAATATACGCAGTTACTCACTCGCATATAGTGTGCAATATACGCAGTTACTCACTTGCGCGTACTGCGCAGTAGCTTAATATTAAAATTTTTGGGTTTAATCCCTTATGTGTTTGAATATTTCTAGAAGCTTTTTATCACAAGCTTAAAGCTCGTGGTAAAATTGCTTAGCTAGCTTTGCTCGAGTGTTCCATTTAAATTTTAAGTAGGAAAGCGAAGGAAATTCCTGATTTAAATACCAGTCTAATCGGGATGGAATAAAAATGAGCTTTCAGGGTATCTACCTGCACAGGAAACCGTAAAAAGGCCAGAAATTTTCTCCATAGGGGAAAAACTAGTCCGGAATTTTTCGTTCGATTTTACTAATATGAATATTAAAAGTCTTTTGATATTTTTTACGCTCTTTTTTATTCATGGTCCGATTAAAACTTTATAAAATATTTTCAAATCTCAAATAATTTTAAATTAACACATTCAAATTTTGTAAGCTTTAATTCAATTTCAGGCCCCATTCAAAGATTTTTTCAGTTTAAAATATTCCACTTTTTCATTTATAAATTGCAAATTTTTTAATTAAAACAAGAAAAAATCTTTTTAAAATTTAGAAACATGTGACTGTTCGTTTACAATAAGAAATTATAAATCCAAAATTCAAAACTGGAATATTTGCAAACTGAAATTTTTGAAGTAGAAAACCTTGAATTGTTAAATTAGAGTGCTAAATTTAAACTTTGGATAATTATTATTAATTTGAAACGACTTAAAATCATGATAATTATTCTTAACATTTTTATTCAGTTGGAAACGAGGAATTTTTCCTTTTTGGTTTTTGCTTAATTGGCAGAAGGATATTTTATATTTTTATCGTGTTGGAAAGGAAGATATTATGTATTAAAATATTTTAGGAATTAGAAAAAGAATCATTTTTAATATTTTTCTTGAGTTCGAAAGGAGGATAATTTTGTTTTTTATTTTTTCCATAATTGGAAGAGGCTCGTTTTTGGTCTTTATAATTTTTAATGACTTGGAAGGAAGGGAGAAAATATTGGGTTAAATTTTTTTCTGAATAGGAGTACAATTTTTTTTTATTTTGAAGATTTTTATCGAGTGGAAGGGTAGAAAATTTTGGATTTTAAGGTCTTCTCAGTTGGAAAAGGCACTTTTTCTTTTTAAAATTTTTATTGAGTTGGAAAGTAGGTCATTTTGTTTTTCATTTTTGACCTAAATTGGAAGAGGCTATTTTTTTAATAATCTTTATCAAGTTGGAAGGAAGGATATTTCGGTCTTAGTTTTTTTTTTCCTGAATTAGAAGACAAAAACTTTTTACTTTTGAGATTCTCATCAAGTTGCAAAAAATTTGGTCTTAGTTTTACATATTTTATGTATTGGAAGCAGGATCCTTTTTTTATAAAGCTTTAAGGGAAGTTTTGTTTTTAATTTTTGCCCTAATTGGAATATACTTTTTTTTGTTTTTATCATTTGCATTGATTTGGAAGGAAAGAAATTTTGAATTAAATTTTTACTGACTTGGAAGAGGAACATTTTTAAAAATATTTGTATTGAGCGGGAAGGTAGCAAATTTTGATTTCTAAGTTTTTCTAAACTGGAAAAGGCACTTTTTTATATTTTGCTGAGTTGGAAAAAAGAATAATTTTTTCTATTTTTTCCTGAATTGTAGGAGCCTCGTTTTTTGTTCTTATCATTTTAATTGAGTTGAAAGGAAGGATATTTGGGTTTTACTCTATATTTATGAATTGGAAGAGGTACAATTTTATTTTTTAATTTTTTATCCGGTTAGAAATAGGTCATTTTGGTTTCAAATATTTGAAGTATTGGAAGCTGAACAATTTTTTTATTGAGTTGGAAGGAAGGAAATTTGGCTTCTATTTTTTTTTTCTTAATTGGGAGATGCCCTTTTTCGCTTTTATAATTTTCATTGTCTAGAAAGGAAGGAAATTTTGGTTTTAATTTTTTCTGAATTGAAATAGGAACTTTTTTTTATTTTAAAGTTTTTTATCTAGAGGATAATCAGGAATTTTTTTTAAATTCTTCCAAACTGAAAGAATCACTTTTTCTTTTTAACATTTTTATTGGGTTGGAAAAAAGTATATTTTTGTTTTTAATTTTTTCTTTGAATTGGGAGAGACTCGTTTTTTGTTTCTATAATTTTTATTGAGCTGGAAGGAAGCATATTTTGGTTTAAATTTTTTTTCTGAATTGGAAGAGAAACACATTTTATTTTTCAAATTTTAATCTGGTTGGAAAAAATGTCATTTTGGTTTTAAATATTTTATTTATTGGAAGCAGGGTTTTTTTGAGTTGTAAGGGAGGTTTTATTTTTTCCTCAATAGGAATTTGCTTATTGTTTTAATCATTTTTATTTATTTGGAAAGAAAAAAATTTTAGGATAAATTTTTTTCTGAATTGGAAGAGGAACTTTTTTCAGATCTTTGGCGCGTGGGAAATAAAGAATTTTTGGTTTTTAAATTCTTCTAAACTGAAAGAGGCAATTTAAAAAAATTTTTTTGTATTGGAAAGGAGGATAATTTTTTTTTTAATTTTTCCCTGAATTTGGAGTGACTCTTTTTTGTTTCTATCATTTTTATTGAGTTAAAAGGAAGAATATTTTAGTTTAGATTTTTTTCTGGATTGGAAGTGGAACACTTTTTATTTTTTAAATTTTTATCTGGTCGGAAAATATGACATTTTGGTTTTAAATATTTTATGAATTAAAAGCTAGAACGGAATTTTTTATCTTAATTTTTCCCTAAATTGGAATATGCAAATTTTTTGCTTTTAACATTTGTATTATATTTAGATAAAATTTTGAAGATGATTGGTTGGAATTAGTTTAAAAATTAGTCAGAATTTAGATAATTAAAAATGATAACCTAGATGTATATTTTTTAATCAGAATTATTTTCACTGTTTGATTTTTAAAAGCCTGAGATTTGTCAGTTGAATGAAAAATATAAATTTTTTAATTATAAAGTATTTACAATTTCCATGTTATACGTGACAATTGATGAGCGTTTGAATAAAAAATTTCGCAAAAAAATTTATTTCCAGGTTCGACTGTGAAAGTTGAGAATTCAAAAAAGTTGAGTCTTCAATTTAAAGTTTATGTTTGATTAATTGAAATAAAAAATTGTATTTTTAAGAGTTAGAATTTTTACATTTCAGTACCCGTGGAAAATTTTTGCAAACTGGGATCAAAACTGGATTAAAATGCCTAATTTTTAAATTAACACATTTCTAGTATTAAAATTTTTTGTATTTTATTACAATTATTGCATTGATATACTTCGTTTGTTTTAATAACATTTATATTTTATTTGTTTTAGGTAAGTTTCTGCTTTGGATGCGAACATCTAATTATGCGACCTTCTGGTAAAGTGAAATAATTTTTTTTTATAAGACTAAAAATTTCATAAATTTTATCCTTAATAATAATAATAATATTGCTTGTATTTGGTTAACGGTACACTGATTTACAATTTTTTCCTAAATATTTTTTATATTGTGAAACTCTTCAATAGCCCTCCCTTCTACAGCCCTTCCGAGAATTGACGCCGCGCCGCAGGTGGGTGCGCGGGATCTGCGGTTGTCAATCAGGCGAGCAGTCAGGCGTGAACAAACGAAAACGGAGCGGGCTATAATGAGTGAGTTTCCACCCACCGTCAGCCTCAAAATCGGCGCTATAGAAGAGTTTCACTGTATTTTCACTTTTTTATATTTTATATTATTCTGGGGTTGCACAGTGGGGAAAAAGCACATTTTTTGTTCAAAATACGATTCCAGCTGAACTTGGAGACCAATTCAGATGGTTTTTGTTTAAATAAAGGCTGATAAAGTTTCAAAGAAAGTTGTTAAGCTTGATTTTTTATTTAGTTCTTCCATTTATTTATAAATAAATAAATATGACGAAAAAGTGGAAATTTTTCTATTTGACATTCCCGCTGCTCGTCAATAATAGCAAAATTGTTGTAATCGCTGACATTTCATAGATTTAAATTATATTAAGATATTCCATCATAAAAAAATAAACAAAAAATGTTATAAACAAATTATTTGTTGTAAATCTGTTTTCTATCATTTTTAATGATTTAACTTTTTTTATGTTCTATTGCAAGACATTTGAATGGAAACAATATTTGAATTAAAAAAATTTCTTATAAGACTATTCTTGTTAATATTATAAACCAATTTAATAAACAAATGCATTATTCAGGCATTTGTCGTCAGAAAAATTCGTTTTTTTTTTCGATGTAAATTTTTTTAAATTAGAAACCTAATTATCGTAAAGCTCATAATTTTAAAAAATTTACTTGAAAAAAAAAAAAAAATTTTCTGACGACAAATGCCTGAATAATGCATTTGTTTATTAAATTTGTTTTAAAAAATTTATCAAATGGTGATGGCTGTTGCTTAAATTATCATAAAGTTACCAATTAAAGGGACTGGCATTGAAAAAAGGAATTTTTCTGACGATAAATGCCTGAATAATGCATTTTTTTATTAAATTTGTTCACAATATTAACAAGAATAATCTAAGGAGACATTTTTTTATTAAAATATTGTTTTCATTTAAATTTCTTGCAATACAACTTTTAAAAAAACTTTTATTTAACTTTATCAGCTTTTAAACTATTAAAAAAAATTATCTTTCAATTTAAATTTTCAACTTAAATTTTAATTATTTTTTTTATTATTTATAGATTTTGACAGATTTTGAACAAAAAATTTCGAAGCCTTTTAAGAATTTCTAAAGGTTTCAGAAGAATAAAGAACATTTCCTAAAGAAATTGAAAATTATTTTTTATTTCGAAAAATTAATTTTGAGATAATATTAAAAAGGAATTGTAAAGATTTACAAAATTATCAAAAATTGCTGTGGGAGATTTTAAGCTAATTTTTTAATTATGCAGGATTTTAAAAAAATGTTTAGGAAAAATTAGAATCATTTTTAAAGGGTTTGAAATGTTTTGAAAAAAAATAAAATAAAATAATTAAAAATTTTTTAAAAATGTCAAGCAACATGTAAATTTTTTAAGGTTTTGAAATAAAATTTTAAGGATTTTAAAACTATCTAAAATAAAAATAACTTATAATTTAAGAAGTGTTTAGTATATACAAAAATTTGATCGTTCAATTTTAGCGAAAAATACGATTTTCTTTAAATAGTGGAATTTTCAATTGAAAAAATCAATTTTTAACAAGAAATATAATTTTTAAATTTTTAGTTTCAAAAAACAACTTATATTTAATTTTTGAAAGCGGATTATCAATCAGTTGTGTCTACAGATAAAAAAAAGTTAAATTTTCATTTTAGAAAGATCTATTTTCAACCTAAAATTGAATTGTTGAATTTTCATTTAAAAAAAAAACAACTAATTTTCAATTTTGGAAAACGAATTAACAATCAGTTGATTTTACAGAGGAAAAAATAATTTGAAAAAAATTCGTTGAATTTTCATTTGAAAAATATCAATTTTCAACAAAAAATAAAATTGTTTAATTTTTATTCACGAAAAATAAAATTTACCTTTAAAAAACGAATTAATAACTACTTGAGTTTAAAGACAAAAGACGATTTATTTTATAGTTGAACTTTTAATTGAAAAAGGTCAATTTTCAACCAAAAATAGAATTGTTATATTTTTATTTTAAAAAAAAATTTACTCTGAAAAACGAATTGTGCGCCAATTGAGTTCAACGAGAAAAGATGAGTTTTTTTTAAACAGTTGAATTTTACAATTAAAAAAGTCTTCAAGATTTAAACAATTAAAAATTGAAAACGTTTAAAGTTGAAATTTTTTTGTAAGAAACGGTTTTTAAATAAAAATCTTAATGATTTATTAATAAAATATTTTTAATTCAAATTGTAGTTGAAGCCTTTTATTAAATTAAAAATATTTTTGAAGTATAAATTATTACATTTTTAAGCCATTTACTTTGAAATTTTATAATTTATAAAAAGTATAAATATTTAATATTTAGTAATATTTTACTTTTCATTTAAAACAAGTAAAATTGGAACAAAATATTTAAAAGTAAACAATTTGAAACTCAATTGTTGTACATAGAAAGCTTTAAATCTCTCAAATTTCGAACAGCTTTTAAACATTTAAC
This sequence comes from Belonocnema kinseyi, assembly GCF_010883055.1. Taxonomy (NCBI): domain Eukaryota; kingdom Metazoa; phylum Arthropoda; class Insecta; order Hymenoptera; family Cynipidae; genus Belonocnema; species Belonocnema kinseyi. Next base: position 119,862,231 of record NC_046665.1, on the reverse strand, counting down.
TTACAATTTTTATTGTTCTATTTAAAAATGTTTAATTGGTAAGTGAAAATATGACATTTTGACGTATAAATAAAATTAAACACTGATTATTTGTAGAAAAAATTTGAGTAATTTTAAGAGATATTTCGAAGTTTTGAAAAGATTAAAAATTAATTAAAAACTTTGAAATTTGTAAAATCCTGCAAATTAAAAAAAAGAATGCACAAAATCTTCCGGGTGCTTTTTTTATAATATCTATAAATCTTTTTCAATTTTCTGTTACAATAATTTTTTTAATGAAAAATTATTTTTAATTTATCTAGGAATCTTTGAAAAATGGTTTATTTTTTGAAGCCTTTCACAATTCTTAAAAAGAATCAAAAATTTTTGTTTAAAATCTGCAAAAATATAAATTTTGTTTTATTTTCAAATATCAAAGATTCTTTTTATTTTTCAGGATTTTATCAAAGTTTTAGATTTTTTAAGATTCTAAAATAAAATATTGAAGCTTTTCAAGGATTTTAAAACTATTTGAAATGAAAATCTATAATTTATAAAAGTTCTAAATTTTGCCGTTTATCTGCATTTCATTGAAAATTGTTCCACTGAAAAGTGTTAGTTCCTTCCGTTTTATACTTTTAAATTATTAACATTTTAAAATTCAACTTTTTTTAAATTCAAAAACTTTAAAACTTCAATTTTACAAGTTTAAAATTCAAGATTTTCACTTTGAATGCTTTAATTTTTTGTTTATTATTTTAAATGGAAAAATTTTTAGAATAGAGTTCGATTTTTTCAAATTTCCTTGACCGTGAAAAATGTTTGTGAACCGGGAAAAAACCCGGGAAACGAACAAATTTTAACAACCACCATAAAATGTTCCTGTTGCAATTTGAAAAACGATGAAAAATTTCCTAAAAAAGGAAAGAAAAAAACCAAATTTGCAGGCAAAAATAAAAAGAGGAGAGAAAAATGAGAAGGAAACCAATCAAATCCCTTTCATTCTCTTTTTATTGTTTTCGTCTTTTTTATTTTTATTATTATCAAAACGCAATGAAAAAACATTTTTTTTAAATAATCACTAATGTTTCAAGACTCAAGCACCCTTATCAAGGCAAAAAAAATAACATAATTTTTTTTCAATAATTCGAGCAGACAGGTACAGCAACGAAACCACGATGCTCTCTCCTTGATTTGTTGCTGTTCCTGCTTGCTCGAATTATTTATTTCATTTTTTCCCCCTAATAAGGGGTGCTTTATGGTTACCGAAATCTTGGCGATTATTTTTTTTTAAAATGTTTTTTATCATTATTTGATAATAATAAAAATAAACAAGGCGAAAGAAATAAAAAGAGAAGGAAGAAAAAAAATTCTCCTTCTCTCTCTTTTTATTTCGTTCATCTTTTCTACTTTTATTTTCTCAAAACACAATAAAAAAACATTTTTTTTTTTAAATAATCACGAATGTTTCGACATTCAAGAATCATCATCAACACAAAAAAAATTATAACATAAAAAAAAAATTCGAGCAAGCAGGAACAGCAACGAAACCACGATGCTCTCTCCATTATACACAAGAATCAAATTTTATTTTGATTCTTTGATATCAGGGAGGCAGCATCGTACTTTCGTTGCTGATCCTGCTTGCTCAAATTATTATTACATTTTTTTACCTTAATAAGGGGTGCTCTATGAGTGAATTTTCCTTTCTTCTCTTTTTAGTTATTTCGTCTTTTTTACTTTTATTATTATAAAATTATCATTAAAAAAACAATTGAAAAAAAACAATCACCATTGTTTCGACACTCAAGCACTCCAATCAAGGCAAAAAAAATAAATAAAATAGTTCAAGCAGGCACGAACAGCAACGAATTCACGATGCTCTCTCCCTGATACACAAGAATCTGATTTTTTCTTGATTCTTGGGTATCAGGGAGGTAGCATCGTACTTTCGTTGCTGATCCTGCTTGCTCAAATTATTATTACATTTTTGTACCTTAATAAGGGGTGCTGCATGAGTGAATTTTCCTTTCTTCTCTTTTTAGTTATTTCGTCTTTTTTACTTTTATTATTATCAAATTATCATTTAAAAAAAACAATTGAAAAAAAAATAATCACCAATGTTTCGACACTCAAGCACTCCGATCAAGGCAAATAAAAATAGTTCAAGCAGGCACGAACAGCAACGAATTCACGATGCTCTCTCCCTAATACACAAGAATCTGATTTTTTCTTGATTCTTGGGTATCAGGGAGGTAGCATCGTACTTTCATTGCTGTTCCTGCCGGCTCGAATTACTTTTTTTTTTGTTTGTTGGTCATTATTTTTTATATTTGTTTGATTGTTAGTTGATAATGATGAAAATGAAAAATACGAATGAAATAAAAAGAGAATGGAGAAAAAGAAATTCTGAACCCGAGCCAAAAGGAAGTTTATACAGAAAGTGAGCGATATACTGGGAAAGTAACTTAGAGCGAGATGAGATAAAGGAAAAAGAAATTACCTCGTTGAGTCGTAAAATTATAATAACGACGTTATTAACATCGTTGCTATGCTTGTCGAGCTAGAATATCTGACAGTTATTACAAAATGGAAATTGTTTCTCTTTAGAGTTACATTTATTTATAATTTACTACTTTAGAGGAAGCTTTTATATAGTGGAATTTTCAACTCGAAAAGTTGAATTTTATACAAAAAAGGTTTATTTTCAGCCAAGGGAGATAAAATTTCAACCAAGAAAGAGGACTTTACTACCATAGGAAATGAATTTTAAATCCGTGAGGACGCATTAAGAAATCAGTTGAATTTTTCAACGAAAAAGATGACTAAAAAAATAGTAAAATTGTTTGGTCACTCCTGAATGAACATTTTTAACTAATATGGCATAATTAAATTTGCAGTTTCAAACATTAGTCTTTAAAAAAAGGAATTTTTAACCAGTTGGATTTAGCAAAAAAAAATTTGCAACCAAATTGTTGAAACCCCAACCAGATAGATGCATTTGAAAAACAAGAATAATTTTCTACGAAAAAAGGCTCATTTTTAATACAAAAAAATTTTTAATGCAAAAGATCAATTACCAACCAAAAATGGGATGATTAAATTGCCAGTTTTAAAAACTAATTTTTAAACCGAAAAAAAATTCCACAACTTATTTTCAACAAAAAAGACGTATTTTTTAAGAAAAATTGCAATCCTCAAAAAAAAAAGATCAATTTGATTATTAATTAGTTCAATTATTTAATTTTATCGAGTAAAAAACAAATACATTTTCAATTAATCAAAAATATAATTGTTAAATTTTCGGCTTAGAAAAATTGATTTTCCATTTAAAAAATTGAATTATAAACCAGTTAAGTTTCTAGGGAACAGGCGAATTTTAAAAAAATATTTGAAACTGATAAAGATCAATTTTCAATCAAAAATAAAATTGTTAAATTTTTATTTAAAAAAATTTAATTTTGAAAATCTATTTATCAATCGTTTAAGCTTCACGATAAAATACGATTTTTTTGAAATAGTTGAATGTTCAATTAAAAAATATCAATTTTCAACCAGAAATAGAATTGTTAAATTTTCGTTAAAAATTTTTTTTTTAATTTTGGAAAACGAATTATCAACCAGTTGAGTGTAGAGAGAAAAGACGTTTTTAAAAATATAATTTCAATTTCCAATTGAAAAAGAACAATTTTGAACGAAAAATAGGATTGTTAAAAACCAAAAACTAATTTTCAATTTTCGAAAACGAATTATGAGCCAGTTGAGTTTCCAGAAAATAGACAAACTAAAAAAATACATTTAAATTTCCAATTGAAAAAGATCAATTTTCAATCAAAAGTAAAATTTTTAATTTTTCTGTTAAAAAAACAACTAATTTCAAATTTTAGAAAACGAATTATCAATCAGTTGAGTTTCACCAGAAAAAATTAATTAAAAAAAAAACGAATTTTCATTTGAAAAAAGATCATTTTTTAACAAAAAATAGAATAGTTGAATTTTCATTAAAAAAACAAACTACTTTTTAATTTTGGAAAAAGAATTACCAACCAGTTGAGCATACAGAAAAAAAATGTCCAATTGAAAAAGACCAATGTTTAACAAAAAATAAAATTGTCAAATTTGCAGCTAAGAAGCAAACTAATTTTCAATGTTGGAAAATTAATGATAAACCACTGGAGTTTACAGAGAAGAAGAATAGAAAAATTTGAATCTTCATTTGAAAAAATCAATTTTCAACAAAATGTACAATTTTTAAATTTATAGTTACAAAAACTAATTTTCCATTTTGGAAAATGAATTATCTAGCATTTGAGTTTGACGAGAAAGGACGGATTATAAAAAGTTTGAGTTGTTAATTTAAAAAAAAATAGTTGAATCTTAAAATGATAAAAAAACAAAAAACTTGAATTTTCTATTCAATTACAAAAATTTTCTACAAAGTATATATGTTTTTAAGCATAAATTTTGAATATTTAAAAAAAAATCGATTTTTAAACCGAAAAAAAAAAGAATTTTCTACAAAAAAGTTAATTTTTAATCAAGCAAGATGAAATTTCAACAAAAGTTATATTGTTAACTAAAAAGATCAGTTTTCAACAAAGAATAAAATCGTACAAATTTTAGTTTAAAGAAATAATCTTTTTAAAAAATTGGAACCATTTTAATTTCAGTAAAAAAATTTTTTAACAAACAATAATAATTTTCTACCCAATCAGTCAAATTTTTGACAGCATACGTGAATTTTAGATCGAATAGTTGAATTTTCAACTCATAAAGGAAAAATTGTTAACCAAAAATGAAAAATCTCAATTGTCAGGTTAAAAAAATAATTTAAAAAATAAACGGATTTCCGACAAAATAATTTTGTTTTCAAATAAATACTCTAACTTTCCACCAAATATTTTACAACCAAAAATATGAATTTTAAACAAAGAAATTAATTTACAACCAAAAAGCTTAATCCTTAACCAAAACAAAATTATTTTCATCTTATCAGTTTCATTTTGAAACAGAAAGAATGCATTTTCAACTAAGGATATTTATTTTCTAGAAAAAGACAAATTTTTAACCGAAAATGAAATATTTACATTTTCAAGGAAAAAAAATTAAATCTCAATCGAAAAAATAAATTTTAATAAAAAAATTCAACTTTTAACTAATATTTGAATTCTTAACCAAGTAGTTTTATCCAAAAAATTAATTAGTGCTTGTGAAACGTACAGACATTCTGAGTAACAGGATGCTGTTTTAGATATAACATTGTAAAAAAAAATTCAAAATATGCAACAAAAAAATGTAAAATAAAAAATTGATCCGATTTTTGGCGGAGCCGCCTATTTTTATTTTTCTTATAAAAAAATATTCTTCCTTCTTTTATTTTTTATTTCGAAAAAAAATTGATGGCTTCAAAATTTAAATAACATTTTTTCGAGTTTTTTTGGGTGACAATTTTGAAATTTTGAAACACAAAATTAATTTTTAAGATTGTAGCTCAACTTTGAAATAAAAACAGAACAATTAAATTTTCATTTGAAAAAGTTAGTTTTCATACATTAAACAAAAGGAATTTTAAACAAAATATATAAATTTTCAACCAGAGGGATAAATTCGCAACCAATCCAAATAAATGTGTATAACAAAAAAAAGTAATTTTCACCAAAAGAGTTGAATTTGATTCGAGAAAGATTTTTCAATTAATACATAAAAACAGTATAATTTAAAATCTTGAATTTTCAAACCAAAATCCAAATTTTCTATTTAAATAATTGAAAGGACAGATTTTGATCGAAATAAATGAATTTTGAACTTGAAAAAGAATGTTATTCAAAAAAGAAATAATGAATTTTTCAGCGAATAAAATTAATATTTAACCAAAAAATCCGAAATCTCAACAAAATAGTTTAATTTTTAATCGTAAATCGGAAATTTTATATAAATCTTCTACAAGAGAATAATTAGTTTTCAACTAAGTAGAGGAATTTTCAATCGAAAAAAAAGAATCAAATTTTTAGTTTAAAAAGTTAGTTTTTTAAACCAATAAACTAACGAATTTTCAGCAAAATTTCCCGATTTTTCACCAAATAGCTGATTCCTCAACCCAAATCTATTTATTTACAAATCAAAAAGAGTAGTTTTTAACAAAAGAGTTTAAATTTTAACCAAGAAAGAAATTTTTGTCAAATTTTCAAACCAAAAAGGACGAATTTTTGACCAAACAATCTAATAATTTTGACTTTATAACTGAAAAAAAATTAATTTTCACAAAAAAAAAACATAATAAAGAATTGATTCGGTTTTTGACAGATAGGTCTATTTGCAGTTTTTGATGTTTTTGTGGAATAATTTTTTTTCTCTCTTTCATTAAAAAAAACTAAATGGCGGGAAAATCAAATAAAAATTTGTCTCGAGTTTTTTTTAGTGAAAATTTTGAATAAATTTTAATGTATTTTAATGTATTCCGAAAATTTTTTCGGAAATAATACAATCTAAAACAAATCTCACATGAAAGATGCAAATAGTTGGAATCTAAAATTGAATACTGATGAAAGAGATTCGCCGAAGCTTGGAAATTCACTTTCTGGATTAACTGAGGATCGTAAACAGTTTTTATCAAAAGAAAAATAAATATGCAAAGCCTATAAGGCTTTGGACTTGGTGCTTAGAATTTTCTTTGATGCGTGACGAGCTTTAGGTGGGAAAAGATGAGCGAGAAATGCAATAAAGATGGGACACGCTTGACGAACGTATGCCATCATAAAACAAGTCGCCCTCCTCTAGAATATATGAATATTGTTGATCCGAAAGCGGACACTTTGTCATCTTCAAAAATGCATTTTTTCATTAGGAGAAACCGAAATAGTCTTTTTCATGGATCACGCTTTTATTGTATTAGAAAAATTTTGTTTGCAAGAATTTTGTTACCTGAGAAATTATTTTCTAATTTATTTATTCCGAGGGGAAAAGGACTGTGATAATGTACTGGACCTCTAATTTGTCAGAACTGGTAATCAATTTTAATTTAGATAATCCAGTTTAATTTAGAGTAATCTAAATACTATCCAGAGTAATTCGATTAATTTGAATTAATCCAAGTATTCCGGAGTAATCCAATTGTAAGTTGGAGAAATCCACTTGTACTATAGGGTAATCCACTTTTAATCCAGGGTATTCAAATTCTATTATGGGGTAGCCAAGTTCTAATCTTTGGTAATCCACTTGTAATCCCGAGTAATGATCTTGTAATCCAGGGTAATCCACTTGTAATTTAGTGAAATCAAGTTAATTTAACTGGATAAACCTACTTGTAATCTTATAGGCTGTAATTCGTAGTAATCTATTTAAAAGCCAGAGTATTTAAATTCTATTATGAAGTTATAAATTTCGAATCTATAGCAATCCACTTGTACTCCAGAGAAATGATTCTATAATCCGCTTTAATCCAGTGTAATCTACTTGTAATTTAGTTAAATCAGAGTAAACTAGAGAAATCTACTTGTAATCTAGGGTAATCCACTGGGCACCTCGATTATTATAATTAATAATCAACCTTAATGCGAATAATCCAGTGTAATTCATAAGAATCTATTTACAATCCGGAGTATTTAAATTCTATTAGGAAGTAATAAATTTCTAATCTATGGCAATCCACTTGTAATCCAGAGAAATGGTTCTATAATCCAGTTTAATCCACTTGTAATTCAGTTAAATCAGAGTAATTTAGCTAGAGAAATCTACTTGTATTCTAGAATAATCCATTAGACCTCTCAGTTATCAGAACTAGTAATCAGCCGTAATCTAAATAATTCGGTGTAATTTACAGTAATTCATTTACAATCAATAGTATTCAAATTCTATTATGAATTAATAATATTCTCAGCTATGGAAATCCACTTGTAATCCAGTGAACTGATTCTATAATGCGCTTTAATCCAGTGTAATCCACTTGTAATTCAGTTAATTCAGAGTAATCTAGCTAGAGCAATCTACTTGTAATCTAGGGTAATCCACTGGACGCTTCGGTTATCATAATTAATAATCAGCCTTAATGCAAAAAATTCAGTGTAATTTATAGTAATCTATTTACAATCCAGAGTATTCAAATTCTATTATGAAGTAATATATTTCTAATCTATGACAATCCACTTGTAATCCAGCGAAATAATTCTATAATCCAGTTTAATCCACTTGTAATTCAGTTAAATCAGAGTAATTTATCTAGAGAAATCTACTTGTATTCTAGAATAATCCACTAGACCTCTCAGTTATCGGAACTAGTAATCAGCCGTAATCCAAATAATTCGGTGTAATTTACAGAAATTAATTTACAATCAATAGTATTCAAATTCTATTATGAATTAATAAAATTCTCATCTGTGAGAATTCACTTTTAATCCAGAGAAATGATTCTATAATCCGCTTTAATCCAGTGGAATCCACTTGTAATTTAGTTAAATCAGAGTAATCTAGATCAATCTACTTGTAATCTAGGGCAATCCACTGGGCACCTCGATTATTATAATTAATAATCAGCCTTAATGCGAATAATCCAGTGTAATTCATAGTAATCTATTTACAATCCAGAGTATTTAAATTCTATTATGAAGTAATAAATTTCTAATCTATGACAATCCACTTGTAATCCAACGAAATAATTCTATAATCCAGTTTAATCCACTTGTAATTCAGTTAAATCAGAGTAATTTAGCTAGAGAAATCTACTTGTCTTCTAGAATAATCTACTTGTATTCTAGAATAATCCACTAGACCTCTCAGTTATCAGAACTAGTAATCAGCCTTCATCCAAATAATTCAGTAGAATTTACAGTAATTCATTTACAACACAGAGTACTACGATTAATTTGATGTAATCTAACTATTTTGTAATAGTCCACTTGTAAGCTGGAGCAATCCACTTGTAATCTATGGCAATCCACTTGTAATCTATGACAATCCACATGTAATCCAGAACAGTGGTCCTATAATCCAGTTTAATCCAGTTGTAATTCACTTAAATTAAATTTTGTAGCTGGAGCAATCCACTTGTAATCTAGGGCAATCCACTAGATCTCTCGGTTCTCAGAACTGTTAATCCGGTCCAATCCGAAAAATCCAGTAAAATTTGCCGTAATACACGTACAACTCAGAATAATCCAATTGTAATCTTGAGCAATCCACTTGTAATCTATGGCAATCCACTTGTAATCTATGACAATCCACATGTAATCCAGAACAGTGGTCCTACAATCCAGTTTAATCCAGTTGTAATTCACTTAAATTAAATTTTTAGCTGGAGCAATCCACTTGTAATCTAGGGCAATCCACTAGATCTCTCGGTTCTCAGAACTGTTAATCCTGTCAAATTCGAAAAATCCAGTAAAATTTGCCGTAATACACGTACAGCTCAGAATAATCCACTTGTAATCTTGAGCAATCCACTTGTAATCTTTGGCAATCCACATGTAATCCAGAACAGTGGTCCTATAATCCAGTTTAATCCAGTTATAATTCACTTAAATTAAATTTTTATCTGGAGCAATCCACTTGTAATCTAGGGCAATCCACTAGATCTCTCGGTTCTCAGAACTGTTAATCCTGTCAAATCCGAAAAATCCAGTAAAATTTGCCGTAATACACTTACAGCTCAGAATAATCCACTTGTAATCTTGAACAATCCACTTGTAATTTAGAGTAATCCACTTGAAATCCAGAGTACTTAAATTCAATTATGGAGAGTTTAACTTCCAATATATGGTATTCCGCATTTATTACAGAGAAAGGATCCTTCAATCTAGGATAATCCAATCGTAATTCATTTAAATCAAATTCATTGAGCTGGAGCAATCCACTTCAAATCTAAGGTAATCCATTGGACCTCGCAGTTATCAGAGCTGATAATCCATTTAATCGTAATAATCCGGTATAATTCAGTTTAATCCATTTGAAATCCAGATTTATTCCATTAATTTTAAGTTCTCCAGATATTCCGCATTAACTAACTTGTAATCTGGTAAAATCCACTTTTAATTTAAGGTAATCCACTTTTAATCCACAGTATTCAAATTTTATTATGGAGTATTCAAGTTCCAATATATAGTATTCCATATGTTATCCAAAACAATGATCCTATAATGCAGTTTAATTCAGTTGTAATTCAGTTAAATCAGAGTAATTTGGCTAGAGAATTCACTTGTAATCTATGGCAATCCACTGGACCTCTCGGTTAACCAAACTAGTAATTCGCTTTAATCTAATTAATCCAGTGTAATTCAGAGTAATCCATATACGATCCAGAATAATTCGATTAATTTGAAGTAATTCAAGTGTATCGGGAAAAATACACTTGTAAGCTACAGCAATTCACTTGTAATCTAGCGTAATCCACTAGACCTCACGGTTATCAAAACTGGTAATCACCCTTTATCGGAATTCCAGTCTAATT
>NC_046665.1:119797700-119851714 GCF_010883055.1 Belonocnema kinseyi | reverse complement strand
TTTGAAGTAATTTAAGTATTCCGGAAAAATCCACTTGTAAGCTACAGCAATTCACTTGTAATCTAGCGTAATCCACTAGACCTCACGGTTATCAAAACTGGTCATCACCGTTTATCTAAATTCCAGTCTAATTCGTGGTAATTCATTTACAATCCAGAGTAATTCGATTAATTTGAAGTAATCCAAGTGTTACGGATAAATCCACTTGTCAGCTGGAGTAATCCACTTGTATTCTACGGTAATCTGCTTTTAATCTATAGTATTTTCTATCAATGATTAATCAAGTTTCAATAAATGGTAATCCACTTTTAAACCATAATTTTTTTACAAAATCCATAGTAATCTATTTTTGAAGCTAAGTTAAATAAAATTAATTTAACTGGATCAATCCACTTCTAATCTAGGTTAATTCACTTGTAATCTATAGTATTCAAATTCTATTCTGAAATAATCAAGTTCCAATCTATGGTAATCCACTTGAAATCCGAAACAATACACTTTTTAATCCTTCGTAACCCACTAGAAATCTGTGGAAATTAACTTGTCACCCATAAGTCAAGTTCCATTCTGGGGTAATCCACTTTTAATCCAGAGTACTGATCCTATGATCCAGCATGAAGCACTTGTAATTCAGATAATTTAAAGTAATTTGGGCAATTAATAATTAATTAATAATTAATTTAATTCGAATTATCCAATTTAATTCGAAGTAATCCACTTACAATTCAGAGCAATCCACTTGTAATCTAGGGTAATCGATTTTTAAGCCAGTTTATTAAAATTCTATTATAGAGCAAACAAATTCCAATCTGGGGTAATTCACTTTTAATTTAGAGTAATAAATACACTTCTAATCCAGGGTAATCTACTTGTAACTCAGTAATTTGGTTCAATTTAATTAATTTACGTAATCCAAGAAATTAACTTGTATTGATAATACATTTTTTATTTAATTAAATCAAAGTAAGTTAGGTCATCCAGAGTAATACCTCTATAATCCATGCTAATCCACTTTTAATTTAGTTAAATTGATGTAATTTATGCAATTCAAGTAATTAAATTTCAATCAAGCAGAACTCAAGTACTTGGGAGTAATCCTGGTAATCCATTGTAATCCACTTGTAATCTGTGTAATTAACTTGCATTTCGTGGTAATTCAAGTTATTAGTCATACCCTGGTAAGCTTTTAATTAAACTTTAAACTAATTTAAACTAAATTGAAACTAACTAAACTCATATAAACTAACTTTCAATAAAAATAATTTGGTTTAATTCACGTAATCCAATTAATCCACTTGTAATCCAGATATTTGGAAGTCATTTAGATTTTCATAGCTTATCCAAACAGTTTTTAAATATCTTGTGGAAATTTTTTAAAAATTATTTTGTTAAAAATTATTATTTTTCAGTGAAAATCAAACTAATCCACTTTTGTTGTTTTTGCAGAAAATTAATGCATTTCGTTGAAAAATCTTTATTTTTCTAACTTCTTCACTTTTCTGGTTGCAAATTTATTCTTTTATTTTTTTATTTGTATTATTTATTACATAAAAAATTCATGTTCTTGATTGAAATTCTTGGTTTGAAGTTAAGCTACTTTATTAAAAATTAATTTTTTGTTTGGAGATGCTTCATTTTATTAAAAATTATTATCTTTCGTTAAAAGTTAAACTATTTTGAAAGTCTTCTTTTTCTTTGGTTCTAAATTCTTTTTTTGTTTCTGTTTAAAAATTATTTTCTTTAACTCAAAATTAAAGTATTCCATCTTGAATGTAAATTAAAATTTCTTAAAAATTCAAACTTTTTTGTTGAAAAATCATGTAATTCTTTAAGAAATCCCCTTTTTTAGTAAAAAATTAATCTTCTTGGTTGCCAATTTGTCTTTTTATTTAAAAATTGAATAATTTTTTTGAATAGTCGTTTTTTGATTCAAATTTGATTTTAAACTAAAAATGAACTATTTTAGTTATGATTCATTATTTTAATTCAAGAAGTCTTCTTGCTGAACAATTTATCTCCTTGTTTGAAAAATTTTCTAATTTGTTGAAAGCCCTTGTTTTTTCGTTGAAAAATAATTTTTAACTGAAAATTCAACTGTATCATTTAAAGATTCATCATTTAAGTTAAATTAAGTTAAACTATTTTGTTAAAAATTCGTTCCTTTTATATTGAAAATTAATTTTTTTACTTGAAATTTTAGTAATTTAAGTTTGGGATAAAAAATGATTATTTTTAGATGAAAATTTAGCTATTTGGCGAAAAAATACATTTTTTGATCGAATATTTAACTACTTTTTTGAAAATTTATGCCTAGTATAAAATATTATTTTTGAGTAAAAAATTGATCAGTAAAAAGTAAGTAATTCAGTATAAATTTATTCCTTATACATTTTACTGGTTGAAAAATTTATCTGTTTGTTGGAAAATTTAAATATCTTCTTGAAAATTTGTTCTTTTCAGTTAAAAATTAATTTTTGAAATCAAAATTTCATTTTCTGGTGTTTTGGTGGAAAATTGCTCCTTTTTAATGTTTAGTTAAAAATTTAATTATTTTGTTTAAAAAAACTTTTCTTACTTTAAAATTTATTGTTTAACTGAAAATAATCTATTTCAGGTAAAGACTTATTATTTTAGTTGCAAAATTAATTTCGTCAGTTGAAAATGTAACTATTTTCTTGAAAATTCGTTCTTTTTTGGTTTGAAATTCATTTTTGAACTTAATTTTACTATGTGATTTTTGTTGGAAAATGTATTTTTAGCTTAAAATTTAACTATTCCATTTTTGGCTGAAAACCTATATATTTTAATTAAAAATTGAACTGTATTCCAATCTGGATTTGGTGATTCTAAATTTAGTGTTTTCGAAAATTGATGCGGCGCCGCGGGGATGAGTGAGAGTAGCTGCAGGGATTTGTGGTGGTCACTCATGCGTGACCAAACAGAGAGAGGGAAACAGAAGACAAAAAAACTTTTCCGAAACTGTGTTTGTTTAAAAGTTTATACTTTTTTTTATAACTGTAGAATTTTTTGTAAAAGTGATTCTTTTTGGTTGGAAATTTGCGTGAATCTAGTTGAGCCGAAATAATCCTCCAGAATTGTATGTTTGGCCTGATCAATTATCCAGAAGTTTTTAAAGTTTCCTTAAATATATTGCCAGTTTAGAGCAAAGCACATTGTTTTCAGCATTGTGCCACCCTCAAAACAGTTCGAAAAGTAGCGAAAACGGAGAAAAGAGGTTAGGGAAGGAATGCGGACAAGGAAGTTGAAGAATTTATACTTTGACGTTACGAGGTGCCTTTAAAGCGGGCTTTCAAGTTGGCACAAGTTATGGGCGCATCCTCCTTGAGGAAATAAAATATCAAGTGGATTCTGGAACGGAAATACTTCTTCAAACAGGACTTAAGATCACTTTTTCGATGTCTAGTATCCGTGGATAAGTACAATCTCAAGGATCGGATTATAAGTATATTATTTGGGCAAATTTCTGATATTGTTTAAATTAATTATAGCAAAAAATCAGTATAATTTAATTTTAATTCTCTCGGATCACTATCAGCTTTGACGTAGCAAGCTGTGATATTCTTCGGATTTCTATTTTCATTTTAACCCACAACAATCTGGGAGATACAAAATCATGATCTCTGAGATGCTGCTTTGCTCTCTCATTCATAATCAAACTAGCCCCTTGATCAAAATAATTGAATTTAAACGCAAAAAGGACGAATTTTCAACCAAGTTGATGAATTTTCTACAAAAAATAGTATAATTACATTTTCAGTTAAAAAACTTAATTTTTTAAGAAACAAAATAATGAATTTTAAACAAAATATCAAAATTTTCCACAAAAAGATGAATCCTCAAACAACACAGATTCATTTAAAAATCAAAAACAGTAATTTTAAACAAAAGACATGAATTTTCAATCAAGAAAGATTTTTTTATTTTTTTTTATTTCGATCTCTCTAATAGCTTAATTAGAAAAGCATCCGAACCAAAAAAGACGCATTTTGTACGAAATACAAAAATTTAACTGAAAAAGATATATTTTTAACCAAAATGGAAATAGTTTGATTTTTAATTTAAAAGTTAATTTTCAATCAAAACGCAAAAAATTTTTCACTAAACAATTAGATTGTTGACCAAAAAGATGAAATATCTAACAAAATGACGAATTTTCCACAATATACATAAATTATTAACAAAATTGATTTATTTTCTAACCAAAGAAATTAATTTTTAAATACAATGATAAATCTGCGATACAAAAAATCAATTTTTAATCAAATAGTTTATTTTTCAAAGAGAAAGATAAGCTTTGAAGAAAAAAAGACCAGTTTACTACCAAGCAATTTAATTTTTCAATTCATGACGTTAGGAAAAATGAATTAAGAACCAAACAAAAAATTCAAAAAAAAGAAAATTTTCTTCCAAAAAAGGAATAGTTAAATTTTTGATCATACTAATTAATTCTTTTATAAAAAGAGACGGATTTTCAACAAAATATTTAAATTTTTAACCAAATAGTGAAATTTACTACTAGAAAATATAAAATTCCAACAAAAGTGCATTGAAATTTGCAGTTTAAACGTTTTATTTTTAGTAAAAAAAATAGAAAAGTTCTGAACAAACTAGTTTTATTTTCTACCAAGAAGTGAATTTTCAACAAAACAGATTATTTTTATAATAGGAAGATTTTAAGATGAACAAATTAATTGTTAATAAAAACATGAATTTTCAAGAAAGGAATTCAATTTTTAAGGAAAGAAATTTGTTTTCGCAAAAAAAAAAATTAATTTCCAACAAATTGGATAAATTGGAAACCAATTTTTGTTGTTGTTGTTTAATATTATTTTGTTTAACTATTCTGTCGAAAATTAACCTTCTGGTTGAAAAATATGGTTTTGTAAAAAATTAAACTGTATGCTTAAAACTTAATCTGCATTGTTGAAAATTAACCAATTTTGTTAAATATTGTTCAGTGGAAACTTTAAAAAAAATTGTTTTTATTTAGTTGAAAATGATTCTATTCTGAAAAAATTTTATAAATTGTTGAAACATCGTTATTTTTTGTTGAAAATTTATTACTTAACTAAAAATTTAAACATTCTTGGTGAAGATTCATCATTTCAGTTAAAAAATCTTCTCGCTGATTGAAAATGGTACTATTTTGTTAAAAATGCGTTCCTTTTTGTTGAAATTTAATATTGCAACTAAAAATTTAACCATTTTTATTTTTGTTAGCAAATTTATTTTTTTGAGTTTAATTTAAAACTCGGAATTTTTATTTTTTGCTAAAAGTTAATCTTCTCAAATATTTTATTGCAAAATCTTGAATAAAAACTTTTATGGACTTTGAAGCAGGAATAAAAAATTCACTGGCCTTCATTAAACGCTCGAGAAATTTAATCTTCTCTCGGATAATGCATGCAGATTTTTCTGCTTGACTAAAAAGTATAGCAGCTATTTCAGTTATGTATGAATGTGGAAAATAATGAAAGAACTTATTATGGAGAAATTTATTATAAATAAAAATTATTTTGTTAATTAAGAAAAAGTCAGGTATTTGAAATAATCTTTTTAAAATCAATGAATTTATTTATAAAAGAGGCACTTTAAAGAACTTTCAAGGGTTTTTAATTAAAAATAGTATTATTTAGTTAAAAAGCAGCAATTTTGTTAAAAATTAATTTTCTTCGTTTTGGTGTTGAAAGTTTTACTTTTTTTAAATTTAGTTTTTTCTGTTTAAATATCAAACCAATTAAATTAATTTCTCAAAAATTCAGTTTAGTATTCAAAACTCATTATTTTCGATTAAAATTCATCGCCAGGTAAAAGTTTAAGTATTTTTCTGAAAATTGACCTTTTCCATGAAAAATGTAACTAGTTGGATAAAATTTAAACAACTTTAAAAAATATATATATTTTTAGTAAAAAGTTCACCTATTTAGTTGAAAATTTAACGATTTTTTGAAAATTCTTTTTTTCTTTCGTTTTTGGATATAAAATGAACTTATAAACTGGAAAACCTACTCGTCCATTTTTTTCAGTTTGGTTAAAAATACAACTACGTGATTGAGAATTAAACTTTACAGTTTAAAATAATTTTTTTTAGATTCGGCATTTTAGTTAAAATATTATCTCTTTAATTGAAAATTTATCTGTTTTGTTAAAAATACATCTTTATGACAGAAAAACAATTTTAACTTTTAAAATTGAACTATTATGTTGAAAATGCGTTTTTTTTTATTGAAAATGTATTTTTTTAATTAAAAATGTAACTATTCCATTTTTTTTTAATTTATTTTTCCTACCTGGAAATTTTGGTAGAAAAATAATCTGTTTAATTTAAGATCCTAATTTTTTATTGTATGTTTATTATTATTTATGTTTTTTACATATTTAATCTCTTACCGTTTTATATTTCGCCTTATTAAAAAAAAAACAATATTATGAATAATAATTAAATTTGTTTTCAAATCTCTATTGAAAATTCAACTAATTGGTTGTAAATTAATTTTTTGTTCTTAAAAATTTAACTGTTTTGTACAAAATTAAATTATTTGTTTAAAAATGAACTTTTTGTGAAATTTATCTTTTTTTTCAATTATTTAGAATTAAAAAGTAATTTATTTTATCACAAATAATTTAATCGAAAATAAGTATAAAAAAGATTTTCCGTTTTTATCAACCACAAATAACTACTTTCTTGGAAATTCGTCTTTTTAAAGAAAATTAAACCATTTGCTTGAGAATTAAAATTTTCTTAATTCACCTGATTGTTTAAAAATGTAGCTTTTTTGAAAAGTCGTTTTTTTCTGTTTTGAATCAGATTTAATTTTTCTAACGGAAAATTTAATTTTTACATTTTTGGCTGAAAACTTACATTTTCGATTTAAACACTTAAGTGATTGGTTAAAAATTCATGTATTTTGAGAAAAAAAATTTTGTATATAAACAGTTCAATTTTGAAAATTAACACTTAAAGATTTCAATAATTGTTTAAATAATGAAATAATTTTTAAAAAATTATTACTTCAAACAATGAATATCTATTGCATTTAAATAACAAAATACGATTTTTTTGAACATTCATTTAGAATAAATAATTGCTTGAATAAGTTACAATTATTTAAACGACAGATATTGCTGAAAATTAACAATAATAACTAAAAATGTAGTTTTTTAATTAGTCGATTTTTTGTGTTTTTTTTTTGTTTATCTTACTGAAGCATTTTTCCTTCTATGATGAACATTGCCAGACTTTATGCGCGGGGGTAGTTGAAGGTTAAAAAATATGTCATTCTTAAGTTAATTGTTATAAACAAATCAACTTAACAATGAATCTACGATACAGATTCTTCGTTTGCAAAGTGAATTTTTGTGTTAAAATTACTTTCTATCATCGAAAAAAATAATACTTGATCACAAAAGTTTGTCATCCGATATTTTTTCTGAATTTTATAAACAAATTATATAAACAAATGCCCAGTTTGGTCATTTAAAGGCGGACAAAATTGATTTTTCTCTTACATGCCCTTAACTTATGTCGCCAGTAATGTTTAGTAATAGAAAATTATCTTCCGATATTTTTTATTAATTTCATAAACAAATTATATAAACAAATGGAAAATATGCATATTTAAAGGCAGAAAGAAATCTTTTTTTTTTATTTCCTGAAATTATGTCGCCAGTGATGTGTGATTATGGGAAATTAACATCCGAGATTTTTCATTAATTTTGTAAACAAATTATATAATAATATTTATAACTTGGTCGTTTAGAGGTCGAAAAAATCCTTTTTCCTCCTAATTTTTTTCAAATGATGTCGAAAGTGAGGTTTAATAATGGAAAATTATTAAAGAAAAGTCTGTTTACAAAATGAATAAAAAATAACAATGTATCACGGAAAAACATCATTGGCGACATCATTTGAGGAAAATTAGGGAAAAAAGGGGCTTTTCGATCTTTAAATGCCAAAGTTGTAAGATTTTTGTATAATTTGTTTATAAAATTTATAAAAAATATCGGATGATAATTTCTCACCATTATACGTCATTGGCGACATAGTTTGAGGAAAATTAGGAGAAAAAAAGATTTCTTTCTTCCTTTAACTGTCCACACTGAGCATTTGTTTATATAATTTGTTGATGAAATTAATAAAATATTTCGGATGAGAATTTTCTAGCACTAAACATCACTGGCGACATAGTTTGAGGAAAATTAAGAGAAAAAATTATTTATTTCTGTTTTTAAATGTTCACACTAGACATTTGTTTATATAACTTGTTTATAAAATTGATAAAAAATATGGATGACAAATTTTTATGATCGCGTATTAATTTTTGATGAAAGCAAGTAATTTTACACGAAAATTTATTTTTCAACCAAAGAATCCATAGTGTAGATTATTTGTTAAGTTAATTTTTTTATAAAAATTGCATTAGACGAGACAAATTTGTTTACTACATTGTTAATAAAAATGAAAGTAGTGGATTGTTATCGAACTGTAAAAATAGGTTTTAAAGAAATCCGTTATTAATAGTAGCTTACACAAAAAAACACAAGTTTCAATGTTGAAAAATAGTCAAATAATGAATTTGTTAAACAGTGTTGGTTAAACAATTATGAAATGTTATCGATTAATAGCGAAAAACCATTGCTAACTGACTGGTTGTTAATTCTGTGAAAAAAGCGTTATTTTATTTATAAATACATAAAATGAACATTTTGTTTAAACAATTGTTGTTTACAATAATAAATTGTTTACATTCATCAAAATGTTCTTAAAAATTAAGAAATTATTTTTTTACAGTTAATCGCATCGAAAAAGTGAAGTTTTTACATAAAAAAATAGGCAAATAGTGCATTTGTTAATTAAGGTTGTTTAAACAATTATTAACTTTTATTTGGTTAACAAATATTATACTTAGCTTTTATTTCCAAGTAATATACGTTCGATTCCATAGAAAAAACTTTATTTCATTACGAATACCTGATATAAATATTAGTTTATAAAAATTGCTTCTAAAATAACAAATTATTTATTAACTTTTATTAATTCAACTGAAAAACTCTTTTTTCCATAAATTTTTCAAATTTAGTGGGAATAAAGTGATGAATTGCCGCCAATTCCAGCGAAACCATTTTCATTCGCTTATTTGTTTGTAACAAATTCAATACATTTTTTTTAAATTTGCATTGCTATTGGACATCCTCTTTGGACAGTTGCTTTCAGTTTTCCATGCATTTTTGAATGAATCAAAGCATTTTTTAAATCTGGTATACTTCAAAAGTAAAAAAAAAGTTTTCCTTTTTGGTATTAAATAAACGAAAAAATAAACTGAAAATCGGTCATGACTGTTCGATGCGAAATTTTATTAGCTTTCATTTGAAAAAAGTTAAAAACGGATAATAATTTTCTTCTGAAAACCAATTTGTCTGCGGTTATTTTTTTTTGCTCCACTGTGCCACTGTCAGCTGCAGGGGGGTGAGGGTGGGTTAAAAATAAAATTTGTGATTACGGTTTTATTTCTTAGAAACTACTGTTCTATCCCTAACAAGTTTCGCACATTTCGATGAAACCCTGGAGCACCAGTTAAATTTTTCGAAAATCGAAAATTGTTGGGGGGGGGGGGGGGGGGGGGGTGACTTTCCCTGTAGCTCAAAAAGCGTTTTTTCGTCTATTCTAGTGAACAATCTCTATTTAAAAAACTAGCTGCGTTTCCACTATTATTTCAAAAAAAAAAGATGAGAATAAGTAGTCAATAGAAACTAGTTACTTCCCAATCCCATCACTGATTGCGGATGGAAGCTGATGCAGTTTTGCGACTCGTCGACGGATATTTCCGTTTAGGAGGATGCTGATATTCCCTCCTCGAATGAGGACGCGTCCGTAGAACTTCCGCCAAGTTTCAGAGTCCAGCACTTGAACGACCCGAAGTGCAGCCCTTCGACTTTCTGCAAGTGCGATGGAGCACCATACCGGAAACAACGTGCTCTATGCAAATGTTGCCTTCTGGCTTCAGCTCACTTCCATCCTAAAAACCGTCTCGACCGAAAAACGAAACAAACCCTGCTAAGTAGACCATTGGGGAAAATATATTATGCCTCGGAAACATTTATACGAAAGAGAGCCAAACATCTCGTTTTGTTTTTCCAAGCAAAGAGCTTCAGAAGGTAATCAGGTGTTATAGATGACAAAAAATACTAATAATTCCATTGTGAAATCTATGCACTTCACCCTAAGTACATTAACTGAGTAAAGCTCTCCACGTGGGCTTATTATTATTCGAGGTCTTTTGTTTCAGGCGTCTCTCACTTCGCTGAGACTCTTCATCAGAAAGATTCCTTGGAAACTATTTTTCTGCAGACGTTTCTCTCTTGGCATCTAACTCCTAAATGTTGAACCACAGTTTTATTATCTTTTTCCTCCTCACCTTAGACTGATTTAATGGATTTTATTCATTTAATATTTTTTGAACGATTAATTGCTCTCCTCCTCCTTCTCTTCATCCTCCTCCTCATCCTCCTCTTCATCCTCCTCTTCCTCCTCCTCCTCCTCCTCCTCCTCTTCCTCCTCCTTATCTACCTCTTTCTTTTTCTCTTCCTCATTTATCTTCTCTCAAATTAACGTTACACGTATATTAATTATTTCGAATTTAGAGAAATTTTGTTTCTAAAAGTTTTTTAGTATGTTTCCAGATTATAAATGTTTTTGGTAGAAAATTAATCTTTTGTTAACAAGTTTATGTTTTTAGTTTAAGATTCAACTTTCTGGTTCAGAAGTCTTGAATTTTATTAAAAATTCGTATTTTTTTGGTAGTAAATTAATATTTTTGAAGTGAAGTATATTCCTACTTCACCAACACTTTTTTTACTTTCTCACTTATTTTCACACGAAGCGCTACATGGATTTCAAAATTGTGGATAATAATAAAGAAGCACAAAGAAGGTGGGTCCTACATTTTTATGATTGTGAAAAAAGTTTCTTAAATAATATTTTTTTCAGCTGTTTTCGTAATTATTAAAAATTAGGACCAGACTTATTTATTATATATTATGCTAAATTTTCAACTGGATATAGCGCTTTGTGTGAAAATAAGTAAGTTAGGAAATAAAAAAAGTATAGGCAAGGTTATATCTGCTTACGTTACCCACTCGTCACATGGCCTCAAAAGTTTATTTTTTTGTTATTTTTTTAAAATTCAACGGTTTGGTTGAGCATTCTTCAATTTTATGAAAACTTCGTCTTTTATGGAAGTAAAATAATCTTTTTGTTTAAAAATTCATCTTTTTTAGTTGAAAATTCAACTTTTTGGTGAATGATTCTAAAATTTTGTTAAAAATTTATTTTTTTCGTAGAAATATAATTTTTTTGTTTACAATTTCATTTTTTTTTTTGTTAAAAATTTAACTATGTTTTAAGCTTGCACTACTTTCTTAAAAGTTCAACT
The DNA here is from genome assembly GCF_010883055.1 of Belonocnema kinseyi. NCBI lineage: Eukaryota > Metazoa > Arthropoda > Insecta > Hymenoptera > Cynipidae > Belonocnema > Belonocnema kinseyi. Next base: position 119,840,261 of record NC_046665.1, on the reverse strand, counting down.
TTTTGGTTGAAAATTAATCTTTTTGTTTGAAAATTCAATTTTTAGGTTCACAATTCTTGAATTATGTTAAAAATTCGTCTTTTTATATAAAATTAAACTCTTCAATCAAAAAATAAATATTTTTTGCTTAAAAATTTAAGAACCAGGTTTTACAATTTAACTATTTTCTCAAAAATACAATTTTGGCTGACGATGCACAATTTTAGTTTAAAAATTCTTCTCTTTGATTGGAGATTTAACTGTTTTGTTAAAAATTCCTTTTTTATTTTTGTAAAATTACTTGGGTAATTAAACGTTGACTTATTTCATTTTTTGTAGAAAATGGTTCTTCTTAAAGGAAAAATTGAACTGTTTGTTGAAATGGAACTATTTTGAAAAAAATCATTCTTTTGGGGTTTAAAATTAATCTAGTTTTACTGAAAATTTAACTTTTGGGCTGAAATTTATTGTCAATTTTGTTAGTGATTTAATCTTTTCGTTTAAAAATGCATCTTTTTTATTTATTTATTTTATGTGCAACGTTTATTTGCAATATTCTATTCCATTAATTCCATGAATTCCAGGAATTCTATAAATCCCATTATTTCCGTAAATTAGAAAAGTGCCACGAATTCCATGAATTCCGAAATTTCCGCGAATTCAATTAATTCAGTCAAATCAAGAATTCCACAAATAAAATGAATTCTGAAAATTCCACGAATTCCGCGAATTTCATGAATTTGATGAATTTCATTAATTTCACGAATTCCGAGAATACCACGAATTCCGAAAATTCTATGAATTCTGTGAATACCATTAATTCCGGAAATTTCACGAATTTCGTAATTACCACGAACTCAGCGGATGCCTTGAATTTGATGAATTTCGTCGAATATCATGAATGCCATAAATTCCGAAAATTTCCCGAATTCCGCGAATTTAATGAATTTGGTGAATTCCATTAATTCCGGAAATCCCGAAAAATCCACGAGTTCTATTACTTCCGCGACTTTCACTAATTCCATGAATCCTGCAAATTCCATGAAATCCGCAAATTAAACGAATTTGACGAATTCCGAGAATATCATGAATTCTATTAATTCCGAAAATTTCACGAATTCTATGAATTTCGCAAATCACCCTAATTTCATGAATGCTATGAATTTAGTTAATTCCGCGAATACTATGAATTCTGTGAATTCCATAAATTCTGATAATTTCGCGAATTCCATGATTTTTATGATCTCTATGAATTTCGTGCATTCTCTAAATTCCACGATTTCCATGAATTCCGAGAATACCATAAATTCCATGAATCACGCAAATTGTGAGAATGCCTATAGTTTCATCAATTCTGCAAATATAAAATATAAAGTTAAATATACATTTCCAAATTGGCAGTAAAAAAAAAGTTTCGCAAATTCAACGAATTTTATGAATTCCGTGAATTCATAGAGCTCTAATAATTCCGCAAATTCCATGATTTCCGTGACTTCTATGAATTTAATGAATTCTCTAAATTTCATTAATTCCGTTTATTCATTTAATTCCGTGAATTCCACGAATTAAATCAACTCGTATATTTTTGTGAATTTTAAGATTTTTAAAATTTTTTTTTAATTTTTAATTTTTTAATTTTAATTTTTTTTTTTTTTTTGTGAATTTTTTAAGAATATTTTTATTTTGCCAGTGCGCAAAGTTACGCACCTCTGAAGTGTGCATGCGCGTCCATTGCGTCGATTCGCAAAGAAGACGCGTTTGAAAGTGCGCATGCGCCAGTATTATTCCCGTAGAGGTGAGTGTTGCAAAAAAAAATTACCGTAATTTTCAGACAAGATGGAAAATTAATGCTCCTCTCATAAATGTAATTTATTCATGTTATTAAAAAATGATTCTCCTTTCGATCTCTATAATAGCTTAATGGGAAAGCACCCGATCGGTAATTGGAAGTTCTGTGGTTCGATTTCCAGTAGAGCGAAGAGAGTAGATCTATTTTCAGAAAAACATTTAATTTTAAAAAATTTGATTGGTTGAAGGACAAACAATGCATACCAGTTTAGAGGTTCTATTAATTAAGTTTATGTCTTGTTTCATAAATAATAGTTTCGAAGGTGGGGTACATTTCTCTCATTTCATGGTGCTAATATTAGAATTTTAATAATTAATACGAATGCAAATTTTTTTTAAGTGGAATAATAGAGGGACCCTCTTATTTTCTTTTGTCTGGTTCAGTTTCCAAAATAGGTCAGTATATTGAATGAGACTGTTGCCGTTAGGAGGTCGCTCGGTAAATCTCCAAGCACGGCGAGTTTTCACTCAAAGCTGATTCAATCTGCTATAAAATCACTGAATAGAATTTCCTCCTTCAATGTATTTAATTACTTTTTTGTTTACATTTCATTATTGATTATTTTACTTTATTTTTTCTCTTTTTCATAATCAAATGAAATTAAGGCCATGTTACGAGTAGGTCACGTGACCAGATTCCTAAATTACCGACACTTTTTTTCTTTCCTAACTTATTTTCACACGCGCCACATCGAGTTGAAAAATTGGAATAATAAATAAGAAGCTCTAAGAAAGGTGGCCCTGGTTCTAAATTTTAATAATTATAAAAAGAGAACAAAATTATTTACAAAAAAACTTTTTTCATAATTATAAACATTTAGTACCAAGCTTACCTTTTTTAGTGCTCCTTATTTATTATCCCAAATTTTTATCTTGATGTGCTGCTTTGTGTGAAAATAAGTAAATAAGAAAAGTGTCGGTAAGGTAGGAATCTCGTCACGTGACCGACTCATCACATGGCCTTAAAATTATTTAAGAGAGGGGGAAGAGTACAGAGGACGATGGATTACCCCGCGTGGCAGGGTAAATAGTTGAATTTAAAAAAAAAAATCTTGACTTATTGACAAATAAGAATAATCTCCCACCGAAAAAATAAAGAATTAAAAAAATAATAATTTTCGACACAGTACTTGAATTTTCAACAAAAAAAGATAAATTTCTATTTCAATAGTTGAATTTTCCACAAAAAGATGTACTTTTCACCAAAAATTAAATAGTAAAATTTCCAGTTAAAAAATAAATTTTTAACCTTAACCTTAAACCAAATAAATAAATTTTTTAACAAAACTGTTGAATTATTTACAAAGAAATTAATTTTTAATAAAAAAAGATTTCAATAAATAATGTAATACTGTATATTTCAAAAACAACAAAGGAATTTTCCAAAAATAAGATTAATTTTTTACCGAATAATACGAATTTTTAACAAACTACATGAATTTTAAACCAAATAATTGAGTTTTTGACTGAAAAAGATAAGCTTACATTTTAAAATGGAGTAGCTAAAATTTTATGTAAAAAGAAATTTAAAAAAATTAATAAATACGCTAATTATCAATTGTTATTATTTTTTCTAACAAATGAATTAATTTGTCAACGAATAATTGAATTTTCAACTAAGAAAATTAATTTTCATCTGAAAATTACTGATTTTGAAACAAAAAATGAAATTAATTTTCGACGAAAAAGATTAATTTTATACCAGAAGAGAAAAATTTTAACAAAAGGCATTCATTGTTAATGAAATAGTTGACTTGTTAACTTTAAACGATTAATTTACAATTAAAAATGAAATATTTCAACTTTCATTTAAAGAAATTGATTTAAAATTAATTTTTTATAAAAGAATGGAAAAAAATATATTGATTTTCAACCAAATAATTCAATTTTCATCTAGAAAAAATATAGCCATTAATATTAATTTTATACCATGAAAGACCAATTTTTTACAAACAAATGAATTTTCAACTAAAAAATATCATCTTATAATAAAAAATGGGATATTAAAATTTTTTGTGTAAAAAAAATTAAAAACCAAATTTTCATAACAAAATAAATTAAAAACTTGGATTACTTAAATTGATTTGAATTAACTAGAAAGTGAAAGATAGCTCTAGTATAATTTTTAATTAACCTGTCGTAATTAATTAAAAAGTGTTTTCTTTGAAATTTGTCTTTTTGATAGAAAATTAATATCCTTAGTTGAAAATTTCTGCGTTTTCCGCTCTAAATTTATTTGCTAAAAATTTGTTGTTTTTTAATTGAAAATTAATTTTTTTATTAAACGTTAAATTTCTCAATTTTTTATTGCAAATATTTACTTTTTAGATGAAAATCAAACTATTTGGTTGAAAATTCATATAGTTTATAGAAAAGTTGTCTTATTTATTAAAAAATTAATGTCATTGGTTGAAAAATTGTTATTTTCTTGAAAATTTAGAAATTTTATTACAAAATTTGTTTGGTTCAAGAATCGTCATTTTTATTGAAAATTCATCTCTCTGGTTTAAAATTTAACTTTTTTATTAAAAAAAGTTGCTTTCTGGTTAGGAATTTTATCTTTATCTGATAAATTAACAATTTTAGTCCAAGCTGCATCATTTTATTTAAAAATTTAAAACTTCAGTTGTATATTAAATTAATTATTGAAAATTCGACGCGATTCTGCCATTAAAAAAATCAATTTTTTGATAAAACTGCAAGATATGTCAAAAAATGAAAAGGAAAAATTGTTTATCAATAAGAGTTTTAAAATTATTTTTTAATTATTATTTTATAGGATGCTTAGTTTCTATTTTAATCGTAAGAAGTAACATTAAAAATCTAAAAAATAAAATTTTATCAAAAACGACACGAAATATAAAAAAAAATGATGAGAGAAGAGTTTTTTATCCAAAAAAGTCCCACATATTTGTTACTAATAATTTTGAAATAGGAAGCTTAGTTTTTTTTTAAATCATGTAAAAGCATTTTTTTAATTAGAGTTTTTACATAACCAACAGAAGATTCGAAAAAATTAAATACACAAATTGCTCACTAAAAAACCCGGATATTTCTTACAAATTATTTTTTGATAGGATGCGTCTTTTTTATTTTTATCATAAAAAATAAAGTTGAAAAAATTATGATTTTTTGAAAAAGAACACAAGGTACAAAACAATGAGTAAAAAAGTTATTCACCAAAAGAAGATCGTCAAATGTGATATTTAGTTTTGAACAGAATGTGTGTCTTTTATTTTAATCGTGAAAAACAACATTAAAACAAAAAATAAAATTTTTTTGGATAGCTGCGACTAAAAATAAATCCCAATTAAGAAACAAATATTGAAATAATAAAAAATTGTATATATAATATAATAAGAGTTTAACATAATATAAAAAGTTCGTATTCCGTACAAATTTTGATGGAGCGCGAAGCACGCTACATTTTATAAGAAGTTTTTCGTTAAAGCCCAAGGAGCTTTAACGAAAGAGAATTCACAATCGTCAAAATTACAGTTATGAATGGTTTCACTTATTATTTAAAAAGGTTTAGGCTGGGAAATTTTGTTTTTCATTAATTTTCTAACTATTAATACAATAACAAAAATAATGCCCAAGGCAGAGTTGGGGCTTAAACTGTTTGGACACGGATGTCGTATTGTCGTTTTAATGTAATATTTGGGGAAAGCTAATGGTTTATGGCAAAACGCTCTAATTATGCCATTCCCTTGGTTGCTGGCGGTGCACCTGGTTTGAACATAACGTACGGTTAAATTGTATACAAGGTGGTCATAGATTATAACTTCATTGCACGTGCAGAGTATTACAGATATAGACTAAAGAGGGTCTTCCCTCATCAAACATTAAATTCGTGGCGGGAAGTTTCGTACCCTAGACCCTAGCCTAGACACAGAGGAGCTACGTAACATCCTTTGAAAACCGGAAGTACGCGCGATCAATAATTCAGGGCTTCGAATGATTTATAAATCTATTTTTCACAATTTTTATAGGTTAATTGTGCACTGAATTTAAAGTACCAAAGAAAAAACGAAGTTTCAAGAATATAATTATATATTATTATTATATATTATATATTATATATTTATGTTAATAAAATTATTTTATATATTTTATATGGTCAAAATAATAAGATCAAAAGTAGAAAACATTCGAATGTTTGAAAAATTAACCTTGAAAGTGTGAGGAAGAAATTAATCTTGTCCATTCGTAGCTTAGTATCAGGCCGGAAATCTGAAAGACCTGGGTTCGAATCCCAGCGGAGCTAAAAACATTTTTTTTATAACTCATAAAAATAATCATAAATTTTTTTAAAATATTGATTTTTTACTAGTAGACGAAAAAGAATTAACATCAAATTATTTAATACATTTTATCTAGCGAAAAATATGATATAAAAAATATATATTTCAAAAATATATTTAATTTTTCTACTACATGGATTAATTTGTCAACAAATAGAGGAATTTTCATTCCAGAAAATTAATTTTACACCGAAGAAGGAGAATTTTCAAAAAAAAGCGGAAGAATTACATTTTTAATTAAATAAAATTAAGTTTTTTCAAAAAAATAACGAAGTGTCTCATCGTCCCAAAATGGTACAAAAAAGTTCAATTTTCCATCAAAGCAATAAATTTTCAACTAAAATGATGAATGCCGTCAAAAATAAATTTTAAACAGAAAATAATTATTTTTTAACAAAACCACATTTTTTCTACCAAAAGCAATGCTTTTTACCAAATTGTGTAATTTTCAAAAAATTAGATAAATTTTTAACCAAATAGTTGAATTCACAACGAAGAAAAATAAATAAATAACGAATTTTCAAATTAAAAACTCAAATTTTTGATCATAAAGAATAATTTTCTTTAAAAAAGAGACAAAATTTATAAATTTTCAAAAACAGTGATTTTGATAAAACAAAGTATTTAAATTTTCAAAAAAAAATTATGAATCTTTAACAAAAAGAGTGTAATTTGCCATTAAAATGGATTTTAAATAAAAAGCAATGATTTTTTAATGAAACCAAATGTTTCCTACAAACAAGGATGTTTTTTAACAAAATTTAAAAAAATGTCAACTACAAGGAATAATTTATTTCAATAAAAGAAACAAATTTCAAACAAATTAGATAAAGTTTTAATAAAATGGTTGAATTTTAATCTGAAAAAAAATTATTTTCGCACCGAAAATGGAAAATTAAAAAAGTTATATTTCCACTGAAAACGGAAAAGTTAAATATTCAGTTAAAGAAACGTTTTTCATATTAGCATATTAAAATCAACTTCAAAGAAAACGATGTTTAAAATGAGGAAGTAGTTTAATTTGCAACCAAAGAGGTTAATTTTCAATTAAAATTATAAATCTTCAACTGGAAAAGTTAAATTTTCAGTTGAAAATTAATTTTAAACAAAACAAGGTTTTTTTCAAAACCTAAATTTTCCCACGATAAAGGATGCTTTAAAAAAATGGTGTATTTTTTAAAAAGTTAATTTTCAACCAAAAACATTAATTTTTAAACAAAAAGGATTGCTCTTGAACAAAATTGTTAAGTTTTCCAGAAAATAGAGGAATTTTTCACCAAATTGTTAAGTTATCAACTTAAAAAAAAAATAAACTTTCCACCAAAATGGAATACGTGAATTTTCAGTTAAGGTATTAATTTTTAGTAAATAAACAAGAACTGTTAAAAAACAAAATAGTTCATTTTTCCAGCAGAGAGATTGATTTTTAACAAAATAGTTAAATTCTCGAAAGAAAAGACGAATTTTCAACAAAACAGTTGAATTTTTATCCAAGAAGGATATTTTTTTTACATAATTAGTTATTTAAAAAAAAAAAGATTCAGATATAATCAAGCAGTTGAATTTACAACAATTAGAAATTCTACAAAAAGTTCAATTTTCTATAAAGGGGATAAATTTTCAACTAAAATGATAAATTTTAATAAAAAAATCAGTTTTGTATAAAGTAGTCCAACATATAACACAGTAGATGAATTTAGAAGAATAATTTTCTTCAAAAAGGAAACAATTTTTTAACAAAAGACAGAAATTTTAAATAACAAGAATTTTAATAAAACAAAGTATGTGAATTTTCATAAAAGAGAAAAATTTCAAAATAAAATTAGGAATAGAACAATTTTTAATCAAATTATGTATCTTTAACTTGAATATTGTATTTGCCGTTAAAAATGAATCATAAACAAAAAATAATGATTTTTCAACAAAACCAAATTTTTCCTACCAAAAGGATGCTTTTTAACAAAATTGTGTAATTTTCAAAAAAGTAGATTAATTTTTAACCAAATAGTCGAATTTTCAACGAAAAAAAAAATTGTCAACCGAAAAAATTAGTTTTCTACCAAAAAATACGACTTTTCAAATAATACAGATCAGTTTATTCTATAATTAGTATAATAAATCGAATAAAATAATTTAAAAAAATTTCAACTAAGAAAGTATAATTTTTTCGATACAAGAAACAAATTTTGAACAAAATAGATGATTTTTTAACTAAATAGTTGAATTTTCAACTAAAAAAATTAATTTCCCAGCGAAAATGGATTAGTTTAATTTTAACTTTAAAACTTAATTTAAAAAAACAACGATTTTAAAAAAAAAATTAGTTTAGTTTTAAACCTAAGAGATGATTTTTTCATTAAAATTATGAATCTTCAGCTAGAATAGTTAAATTTTCAGGTAAAAATGAATTTCAAACCAAAAAACGATTTTTCAACATAAAAAAATTTTTCCTACCATGAAGGATACTTTTTAAAAAAATTGTCTAATTTTCAAAGAATTAGATTAATTTTTAACCAAAAATATTTGAACTCTAGTTGAATTATCAACTAAAAAAAAATTTGTACACCTAAATGAAATAGATAAAATGTTATTTACATTATTATTTTTTAATAAAAAAGAACAATAATTTTGATAAAACAAAATACTTCAATTTGCAAGAAGAGAGATGAAGTTTCACCAAAAAAGTTGTTTCCTTAATAGAAAAAAAAATATTTTTGAACAAAATCAGTCCATTTTGTAATAAAAACTAATACTTTTTTTAAAAATGGGTTATTTAAAAAAAAAGTAGATTAAGAATAAAATAATCATTTGGATTTACAATGAAACAAAAGAAGTTTTAACCAAGAAGATTAATTTTCTACCAAGAAAGAGGAATTTTCAATTCAAAAATATTAATGTGGTATAAAAAAATGAATAATTAAATTTTCATTGAAAAAGATTAACTTTTAACCAAAGAAACGCAAATTTCCAAACCTGGTTTATTTTCAACCGAAAAACTTTAATTTTGAAGCAAAAAGATTAATTTTCTACTGAAAAAGATAAATTTTCAACCAGGTAGTTTAATTTGTATTAAAAAAAGATCAATTTTTTACTGACTAGGTTATTTTATAATAAAAAGATTAAATTTTAACAAAAAATTAAAAATTTATATTTTTAATTAAATAAAATTAATGCAAGATTTTGAAATAAAGTGATGAATCATTAATCAAAAAGGAGTTTTTGAACTGAGAATGGAATATTTAAATATTCAGTTAAAAAATATTTTTCAAACTAAAAACATCCTGGAAAAAAAGATTTTGAAAATAAGAAAGTAGTTCAATTTTCAACCAAAGAGATTAATTTTAATTAAAATTATGGATCTTTAACTGGAAAAGTTAAATTTTTGTTTAAAAATTGATTTTAAATAAAACAATCATTTTTTAACAAAAACAAATTTTTCCTATCACAAAGGATACTTTTAAACAAAATTGTGTTATTTTCAAAAGGTTAGATTAATTTTTAACCAAAAATTTTCATTTTGACCAAAAAGGATTACTCTTCCAATTTTTTTTTTTTAATTTTAAAGAAAATAGAGAAACTTTTAACAAAATTGTTAGATTATCAACTAAAAACAAAACTTTCTACCAAAATAGAATAGATGAATTTTCAGCTTAAATATTAATTTTCAGTAAAGAAAAAAGGAAAAAAAATAGTTTAACTTTCCAGTAAAGAGATTAATTTTCAACAAAATAGTTGATTTCTCAAAAGTGAAGACAAATTTTTCAACGAAACAGATGAGTTTTTAGCCGAAAAGGATCCTTTCTAACAAATTTAGTTATTTAAAAAAAAATCAGATTTAAACAAGCAGCTGAAAAACAATTTTTCGAAAATTACAACAACAAAATTTTCAATTAAGAAGATTAATAATTTTCGGCGAAAAAAAGGAATTTTCAACTCAAAATATAAATTTAACATCAAAATTGGAATAGTTAACATGTCAGTTAAAAAGACTAATTTTTAACCAGAAAAATGTCAATTTTCTACCAAAAAGGAAAACAAAGAAATTTGCAGGTGAACTATACATTAATTTTCAACCAGTAGTTGAACCTTCAAATAAAAAAATAAAACAATTTTATACTATATATGTTAATTTTCAACTAAAAAAATGAAGCTTAAACAAAAATGAGAGAATTATATTTTCAATTAAATAAAATTACGTTTTCACAAAAAAATAGAGTTTCAACAAAATAGTTAAATTTTCCACTAAGGAAATAAATTTTTAACTAAAATTATGCCACTTTAACAAAAAATAAATGTTTATCAAAGTAGTTCGACATTCAACATTCAACCTAGTATTTAAATTTAAAAAAATGGATTTTCAACTACAAAAAATAATTTGCTACAAAAAAGAAACAAATTTTCAACAAAAAGCATAAATTTTGAAATAAATCTCTTCACTTTCTACTAAAAAAGATCAATTTAATAACAAAAAATAAATACTTAAATTTTCAGTTAAAAAATTAATTTTCATTTGAAAACCCATTTTTTCAATTAGATGCTTCTTAAGCAAAGAGGCGAATTTCCAACTAAAATTTTAAATCTTAAGCAAACAAAAATAAGCCTTTTTAAAAAATAGTTCAACTAACCTTTCTTAACCAAGAAAATGAATTTTCCACCAAAAAGACCAATTTTAAACAAATTACATGAAATTTCGACTAAGAAAATTATTTATTTACAAAAAAATTTTAATTTTTCATCAATTACATTGCCTTTTAACTAAATAGTTAAATTATCAACAACAAAGATTAATTTACAATAAAAAAAATTTTTTTAACAAAATTCATGGATTTTTATCAGAATAGTTGAATTTAAAATGAAGAATAAAAAATTTTAACCACAAATGAAAGAGTTAAATTATCCATGAAATAAAATCAACATATTAACAAAAAACATTTATTTTAAACTAATTAGTTGAATTTTATACTACAAAAAAGAAACAAGTTTACAGATCAAAGTTGAATTGTAAAGTTACCATCAAAAGAAATTAATTTTCAACAAGAAAAAAGGACTTTTTAAGGAAAAATTAATTTTTAGAAAAAATGTAATTAAATTATAATTAAAAAATTAATTTGAAAAATTTTGTAACAAAAATTAATTTTTAACGAAATAAATAAATTTTTCGACTAAAATATATAAAAATACAATCAAAATTAAATTAGTTAAATTTTCAGTTAGAACCATTCATTTTCTACAACATTAAATAATACATTTTCAACAAAACGGTTATATTTTTTACAACAGTTTAATTTTCAGCCAAAACAATATATTTTAAAGCAAAATAATTAATTAAACAATCTAGTTTCACTTTCAAACCAATAGTTAAATTTTCTATTATTAATTAACTATTTAAGCAAGAAGACGAAGTTTTAAACTTTAACTACAAAAATTGATTTTAAAACCAATAAAAGACAATTTAAAAAAAAACAATTAACCTTTCAAACAAAGACATAAAGTTTCAACTAAAACTGAGTCTTCAACTGGAATAATCAAAATTTTAGTTAAAAAAATTAATTTTCAACCACATGATTAAATTTTCAACTCGAAAATATAAACTTTGAACCAAAAATGGAATAATTAGATTTTCAATAAAAAAAATAAGTTCAAAAAAATAATTTGCAACAAAATAGTTAGATTTTTTAACCAAGGAATGACTTTTTAAGTAAAATTATGAATCTTCAATTGGAATAATTAAACTTTTACTGGAATTGTTACATTTTTAAGTTAAAACTAAATTTTTAATGAAAAAAAAACACCGATTTTCTATTCAAGACAAATTTTTTCAAGCAAAAAGTATACGTTTGAATCGAATTGATCAGTTAAAAAACTAAATAAATTTTCAAAGAAATAGTTGAATTTGCAAACCAAAAACATGCATTTTCACCAAAAAGGATTGAACAAAATAGTTAAATTTTCAAAATAAATTGAGTTTCAAACAGTCAAATTTACAACTAAAGAAAAATAATTTTCGAACAAGAATATTAATTTTCTACCAAAAAGGACAATTTTGAACTAAAAAGTTAAATTTTCAACTGAACAAAAATTTCACAGTGAAAAATCAAATAGTTAAATTGTTATTTAAAAAAATTAATTTTCAACAAAAAAAATCACGAATTTTCAACAAATTTTTTAATTATCAACTAAAAACTTGATTTTTCCACTAAAAGGAATAATTGCTTTGCTGAAAAGTTGAATATTAAATTAAAACAAAATTTATCAACAAAAAAATTTAAGAATTGCATTTTAAATTAAATAAAATTAAGTTTTCAAAAAAAAAAAGAATTGTCAAACACATAATTTAATTTTCCACCTAGAAAGTAAATTTTTAAATGAAATCCTTCAGCTTTCGCATAATAATTAATTTAATTGTTTGTTTAAATTTTCAGCAACAAAATAAAAAGAATTTTGTACTACAAAGGATAATTTTTTACAAGAAAAAAAATAACACAATTTTTTAACAAAATACATGAATTCTCAAAACAAAATCGTTGAATATAAAACTTTTAACGAAAATGGAATAGTTAAATCAGTGAACAAATTATTTCTAGCAAAAGAAAAACAAATTTCAAATTTTTTTCAATTTTTAACAAAAAACATTAATTTTTAAAGAAAACATTAATTTACTACCGAAAAAGATGAATTTAAAAAAAAAAACTACAGAAATTTCAACCGGAAAGGGATATATTTTCTACTAAAAAGTTAAATTCCTAACTGAAAAAAAATTGACGAAAAAGGGAACAATTAAATTTTCAATTAATTAAAATTAAGTTTTTGCCCGAAAAATTATACTTTGAAGGGAGTTTGGTTTAAAATTGCTTCAAAAAGTGCGACAATTTTAAGTTTTTAAGTTTCTAAACGCCCTTAATTATATATTTTTCAAACCTGAGATTATTTAACATAAATTTTCTATTTTGTTTCAGGTATGAAGAAAATTTACTTTCTTAATTATAAACCTAAAGTGCAGTTTGTGTAAGTACAAGAAATATCCAACAAAAAGTATGAAAAATTTGAAAAAAATCCCAGTTAGAAATTTAAAACTGAATACTTTAATTTTCAAGAAAAAAAAGAAAAGAACATGAATTTTTTTAAAACAGTTTAATTTTCAACCAAAAAGAATATTTTTTACCAAACTGTTTAATTTTTAACAAAATCAATTAGTTTTCATTCCAATAGTTTGTAAAAAAAACTGTAGAAGCTTTAAAAGAATTTCGAAAGCTTTCAAGAGAATAAAAAAATTTGCTTGAAATTCCTGGGAAAAGTTAAAAGATTATAAGTTTATTTTTTTCTATTTTCAATGATTAATTTTTTTTTGTTAAATTCGTGTCAGTTAAAAATATTTTTAAGAATTTAAAATGTTTCAATGGGATTATGAGTACTTAAACACGTGGAAAATTTCTAACAATTTATTAAATATTTCTTGATTTTTTTCAAATTTTTAAATGACCTGAACATTTTTTGAAAAGCCGAGAAAATTTCCGAACATTTCGTAAAATCCTATAAAATAAAAAAAAATCCAAAACTTTTAGATTCTTTAACACTTTCGAAATATTAAAAAATCTTTTTTAATTTTCTCAAAAATCGTTTAAGAATTATATTTATAAATTTTTAAAAACAAACTGATAATATTTAATTTCTTCTCAATTTTTAGAAATTATTGCCAGCTCAAACTGGCAATAATTTCTAAAAATTAAGAAGAAATTAAATATTATCAGTTTGTTTTTAAAAATTTATAAATATAATTCTTAAGTGTTCAAAAAATGTTTAACAAAAAATAGTTATTCGGTATTTTTATATATTAGCACTTACAAAAATAAGGAAAAAACATTCAGTATTACACAAAAATATTGTTTTATTTATTTCTAGGAAATATTTCATCTTAAAAAACCGTAGTTTATTTATAAAACGTATTTTATGTTTTAAACATGGCAAAAAAAATTGTACTAGGGGGGCGGGGGTACACAAGAACATTCCCTTATTAACTTCTTCTATATTGGAATTATTCTGAAACTAATATTAAAACTGTCCTTTTTAATCCATATTATTGGATTATTGGAAAAATTGATTGAGACTAATTCCATAAGTTTTCTGAATCACACTTCAATTAAACTGGCTACTAATTAAACTGACAACCACCATAAAATGCTCTTTTGGGAATTTGAAAAAAGATGAAAAATTTCAAAAAAAAAAAAGAAAAGAAAAATATGTCTTGTCCAAACAAAAATAAAAAGAGGAAAGAAAAATGAAAAGGTAGTCAACCAAATCCCCTTCCTTCTCTTTTTTATTTCTTTCGCCTTTTTTATATTTATTTTTATCATCTCACAATAAAAAATCATTGGAAAAAATAATCAGCAAAGTTTCGTCACTCATACAGCGCCTTTAGCAAGGCAAGAAAAATTTTAGCAGGTAGGAACAGCAACGAAATCACGATGCTGTATCATGGAGAGAGCATCGTGGTTTCGTTGCTGTTCCTACCTGCTCAAATTTTTCTTTCTTTGATAAGGTGCTGTATAAGTGCTGAAACGTTAGTGATTTTTTTTAAAATTTAAAAAAATTGTGATTTGATAATGATCAAAATAAAAAAATAAAAAGAAGGTGATTTGGTTGGATGTCTTCTAATTTTCATTTCTTCTTTTTTATTTTTGTCCAAAAAAAGTGAATCTTTTTTTTTCTTTTCATTATTAAGAAAATTTTTATCCTTTTTCAAATTACAATGGAAACATTTTATTGCGGTTGTGCAAATTTATTCGTGAGAATCTTATTTTTATTTTCAAGAATTCTGCACAATTACTTGTTACTTTTTATTCGTCTGACGTGTGTGATTACACGATTGCACTCGTATTAGATGGAAAAAAGTGAAATGCGGAGGTGAATGTTGGGTCTAGCTGAGATTAAGCGATGAGAAAGAGAACGTTTTCTGCGAAACTTTTTATTCTTCTTTCACAGTTGTCTTCTATGCATCGTTCCACTGCACCAAGAAATAAATTAATATATTTGACGTCTCTTCTCTGACTGGTGATTAATTGAGACTTCTTCCTAAGAAGCATTCTAGTGAAAAAATCTAATGAAAGAGACTAATTGTCCCGAAAAAAAATCCTGCAATTATTCATTGCTAGTCGTAAATGCTAAAGACCTCTATGGATTTGCATTTCCTAATACGAAAAACATAAACAATTTTTAGGTCAATAATAACAAATTTTTTAAGAATTGAGTGTTCTAAACAAATTATGAAAATTATTTAAATAATCATTCTAAATTTCGCTGGACTTGGTTATCCGAAATTGTATTTCAGTGCAATGCGAGTAAGCCAGTGTAATCCGGTAATCCAATTTGTAATCTGAAATAATGGGTATTAATCCACTTTGTAATCTGGTGTAATTTAAGTAATTCGTAGTAATCCTAGTATTCTGGAGTAATTCACTTGTAATCCAAAGAATTTTCCATTAATATACTCTGTGATCCGGAGTAATTTAAGTAATCTGTATTAATTCTAGTATTCTGGAGTAATCCACGTGTAATCCAAAGTAATCGGCAATAATATACTTTTTAATCTGAAGTAATTTAAGTAATTCGTAGTAATCCTACTATCCTGGAGTAATCAACTTTTAATCCGAAGTAATCGGCATTAATAAACTTTGTATTCCGGGGAAATTTAAGAAATTCGTAGTTATCCTAGTATTCTGGAGTAATTCACATCTAATCCAAACTAATCGGCATTAATCCACTTTGTCATCCGGAGTAATTCGTATCAATCCTAGTATTATGGATTAATTTACTTGTAATTCGCAGTAATCAGAATTTATCCACATTTTGTAATCCGACGCAATTTAAGTAATTCGTAATAATCATAGTATTCTGAAATAATTCACGTGTAATCCAAAATAATCAGAAATAATCCACTTTGCTATCTGTAATAATTTATGTAATTTGTAGAAATCCTAGTATTCTTCAGTAATCTACTTGTAATCCGAGGTAATCGGCATTAATCCACTGTGTCAATCGGAGTAATTTAAGCAAAATCTATTAATCCTAGTATTTTTGAGTAATTTACGTATAATCCAAAGTAATCGGCAATAATCCACTTCTTAATCTGAAGTAATTTAAGTTAATTGTAATAATCCTCGTATTCTGGAGTAATCCACTTGTAATCTGGAATAATCAGAAATAATCCACTTTGCAGTCCAGGGTAATTTAAGTAATTCGTAGCCATCCCAGAATTATGCAGTAATCCACGTGTGATCTAAAGTAATCAGAATTAATCCACTTTTTAATCAGGAGTAATTTAAGTAATTCACATTAATCCCAGTATTATGGAGTAATCCACTTGTAATCCGAGATAATCAGAAATAATCCACTTGTAATCCGGAATAATCAGAAATAATCCACTTTGCAGTCCAGGATAATTTAAGTAATTCGTAGCCATCCCAGAATTCTGGAGTAATCCACGTGTGATCTAAAGTAATCAGAATTAATCCACTTTTTAATCAGGAGTAATTTAAGTAATTCGCATTAATCCCAGTATTTTGGAGTAATCCACGTGTAATCAAAAGTAATCGGCATTAATTCACATTGTAACCCGGAGTAGTTTAAATAATTTGTATTGATCATAGTGTTATGAAGTAATCCACTTGCATTCCAAAGTAATCGACATTAATCCACTTGTTAATACAGATTAATTTAAGTAATTCGTAGTAATTCTAGTATTCTGGAGTAATTCACGTGTAATCTAAAGTAATCGACATTAATCCACGTTGTCCTCCGGAGTCATTTCAGCAATTCGTAATAATCCTAGTATTCTGGAGTAATCCAAAGTAATCGGAATTAATGCACTTGCTAACCCGAAGTATTTTAAGTAACTCGTATTAATACTAGTATTCTGGAGTAATTTAAATGGAATCCAAAGTAATCGGCATTAATTCACTTTGTAATCCGCAGTAATTTAAGTCATTCGTATTGATCTAAGTATTCTGAAGTATTCCAAAGTAATCGGTATTAATGCACTTAGTAATCCGGATTATTTTATTTAATTCGTATTAATCTTAGTATTATGGAGTAATCCCGTTGAAATCCGATGTAATCGGCATTAATCCACTTTTTAATCTGGAGTAATTTAAGCAAATTGTATTAATCCTAGTATTTTTGAGTAATACACTTATAATCCAAAGTAATCGGCAATAATCCACTTTTTAATCTGGAGTAATTTCAGTAATTTGTCTTAATGTTAGTATTCTGGAGTAATCCCCGTGTAATCCAAAATAATCATCAATAATCCACTTTGTAGCCCAGGGTAATTTTAGTATTAATTCGCAGTAATTTAAGTAATTTGTAATGATCCTAGTATTATGAAATAATCCAGTTTTAATCTGAGGGAATATGCAATAATACACTCTGTGATCTGGAGTAATTTAAGTAATTAGTATCAATCCTAGTATTCGGGAGTAATCCAAAGTAATCAGAATTAATTCACTTGCTAATCCGAAGTATATTAAGTAATTCGTATTAATACTAGTATTCTGGAGTAATTTAAGTGGAATCCAAGGTAATCGGCATTAATTCACTTTGTCACCCGGAGTAATTTAAGTAATTCGTATTGGTCTAAGTATTCTGAAGTATTCCAAAGTAATCGGTATTAATGCACTTAGTAATCCGGAGTATTTAATTAAAGTCGTATTAATCTTAGTATTATGGAGTAATCCCCTTGAAATGCGAAGTAATCGGCATTAATCTACTTTATAATCTGGAGTAATTTAAGAAATTTGTATTAATCCCAGTATTTTTGAGTAATACACGTATAATCCAAAGTAATCGGCAATAATCCACTTTTTATTGTGGAGTAATTCAATTAATTTGTATTATTCCTAGCATTCTGGAGTAATCAACGTGTAATCCAAAATAATCATCAATAATCCACTTTGTAGCCCAGGGTAATTTTAATTATTCGTAGTAGTACCAGGATTCTGTAGTAATACACGTGTGATCCAAATTAATCGGCATTAATCCACTTTGTAATCTGGAGTAATTTAAGTAATTTGTAATAATCCTATTATAATGGAATAATACACTTTTAAGCCGAGGGAATAGGGATTAATATACTCTGTAATCTGGAGTAATTTAAGTAATTCTCAATAATCCCAGTATTTTGAAGTAATCCACGTGTTATTTAAAGTAATTGGCATTAATTCACATTCTAGTCCGGAGTAGTTTAAATAATTTGTATTAATCCTAGTGTTCTGCAGTAATCTACTTGAAATCCGATATAATCGACATTAATCCACTTTGTATTCCGAAGTAATTTAAGTAATTCGTAATAATCCTAGTATTCTGGAGTAATACAAAGTAATCGGAATTAATTCACTTGGTAATCCGAAGTAATTTAAGTAATTCGTATTAATACTAGTATTCCGGAGTAATTTAAGTGGAATCCAAAGTAATCGGCAATAATCTACTCTGTTATCCGGAGTAATTTAAGTAATGCGTATTAGTTTACGTATTCTGAAGTATTCCAAAGTAATCGGTATTAATGCACTTAGTAATCCGGAGTATTTGAAGTAATTCGTATTAATTCTAGTATTCTGGAGTTATCCCATTGTAATCCGAAGTAATCGAAATTAATATACTTTGTATTCCGAGGTAATTTAAGTAATTTGTAATAATCCTAGTATTCTGGAGTAACCCACTTGTAATTCGCAGTAATCGGAATTAATCCACATTTTGTATTCCGAAGTAATTTAAGTAATTCGTTATTATGCTAGTATTTAGGAGTAGTGCCACATTATCAGTATTAATCCGGTTTTTTTACCCAGAGTAATTTAAGTAATTCGCATTAATCCCAGTATTTTGGAGTAATCCACGTGTAATCCAAAGTAATCGGTATTAATTCACACTGTAATGCGGAGTTGGTTAAATAATTTGTATTAATCCTAGTGTTCTGGAATAATCCACTTGCAATCCGAAATTAATCGACATTAATCCACTCTGTATTCCGGGGTAATTTAAGTAATTCGTAGTAATCCTATTATTTTGGAGTAATCCAAAGTAATCAGAATTAATGCACTTGGTAATCCGAGATATTTTAAGTAATTCGTATTAATACTAGTATTCTGGAGTAATTTAAGTGGAATCCAAAGTAATCGGCATTAATCCACTTTTTCATCCGGAGTAATTTAAGTAATTCGTATTAATCTAAGTATTCTAAAGTATTCCAAAGTAATCAGTATTAATGCACTTAGTAATCCGGCGTATTTCATTTAATTCGTATTAATCCTAGTATTATGGAGTAATCCCCTTGAAATCCGAAGAAATCGGCATTAATCCACTGTGCAATCCGGAGTAAATAAAGTAACTCGTATTAATTCTAGTATTTTGGAGTAATACACGTACAATCCAAAGTAATGGGCAATAATCCACTTTTTAATATGAAATAATTTAAGTAATTTGTATTAATCCTAATATTCTGGAGTAATCCACGTGTGATCCAGAGTATTCCGGGGTAATTTAAGTAATTCGTAGTAATCCTATTATTTTGGAGTAATCCAAAGTAATCAGAATTAATGCACTTGGTAATCCGAGATATTTAAAGTAATTCGTATTAATACTAGTATTCTGGAGTAAACCGCTTGTAATCCGAAGTAATCCAAATTAATTCACTTTGTATTCCGGGGTAATTTTAAGTAATTTCTATTAATCCTAGTATTCTGGAGTAAATCCAGTTGAAATTCGCAGTAATCGGAATTAATCCACATTTTGTAATGCAAAGTAATTTAAGTAATTCGTTATTATGCTAATCTAAGTAACTTCGAATCCAGAGTATTTAAAGTAATTCGAAGTAATTTACATAGATAATTTAAATAATTTTCAAATATCCTGTTAAATTTAAGAAAAATTAATTTTTCTAAATGAAAATTTAACTGTTTCATTTTTTTTTTAATTGATATTATTTAGTTAAAAATGTATCCATATAGTCGAAAGTTGTTATTCTTCGGTAGAAAATTAATCTGCTTGGTTGAAAATTCACGTTTTTCATAAAAAATTCAACTATTTGATCAAATATTGATCTAATTTGTGGAAAATTTTAACATATTCTTGAAATTTTGTTTTTTTTTTTTGCAAAAATTAATTTTTGGAATAGAAGATTTATTTTCTTCATTTTTATTTGAAAATTTATCTTTTCCAACTGAATATTTAACTATTTAGTTAAGAATTACAATATTTTTTTGAAATTTTTTTTTTTTTTGTAGAATAATTATTATTCTTGTTTGAAAATTTATATTTCCACCCGGTTAGAAATTGAACTATTTCTGTAATGAATTAAACATTTTTTCAATTTTTTTTTCTTTTGGATACGAGTAGAAAATTAATTTTTTTTCTAAAAATAATAATTTTTCCATTTTTTCTTTAAAATTTATTTTTTTACTTTAAAATTGAAATATTTGGTTGAATATTTACTTACTCTATTTGCAATTGAAACATTATATATTCCAGTTGAAAATTTAACTATTTAGTTAAGAATTACTATATTTTTTTGAAAATTCGTTTTTTGGTACAAAATTAATATTCTTGCATGAAAATTTATATTTTCGGCTGAAAATTGAACTATTTCTGTAATAAATTACACATTTTTTAAATTAATTTGCTTTTGAGTACGAATAGGTAAATTAATTACTCTTAACAAAAATATTTGTATTCTTTTTGGTTCAAAATTTATTTTTGTCTGTTTGGTAAAAAATTTCATATTCTTTGTTGAAAATTTGGCTTTTTTGTTGAATTTAACTGTTCATTATTGAAAATCAAAATTTATTTTGGTTGAAATATCAACTATATTCAAAATTCTACTTTTTGGTAGAAATTAAATTTTTCGCTCAAAAATTTAAAGTTTGACTATTTGATTGAAAAATCATCTTTAGTGGTGAAAATTCAAGCTTTTGGTTAAAACATAAATTATTCTGTTGAAAATTCATTAATTTTTAAATTTCATAATTTTCGATACAAAATAAAACTTTTTGTTTGAAAATTTTGTTTTCTTGAATTTAAAATTAATCTCTTTTGTTAGAAATTTAATCTTTTTTTATTGTAATATAAGCAAATTTCTTTTAGAATTCGTCCTCGTATTTTGTAATATCAACCATTTGGTTAAAATAATTTGTTTGTTGAAAATCAAATTATTTTGTTGAAAATTCAATTGTTTTTTAAAATTGAAGAATTTTATTAAAATTTAATATTTTTTGTACAAAATTAATCTGGATTAAAAATTTGTCATTTTGATTTCTAAATTAATCTCTTTTTAAAAATTCCAGCTTTTTTCAAATTCATCTTTGTATTTAAAAATATCGACTATTCAGTTAAAACTTCTATTTTGCTGAAAATTGAATTATTTTTTGAAAATGCAACTGTTTTTAGTTGAAGTTTAATATTTCTTATTTTGAAATGTAACTATTTGGTTAAAAATGTAATTATTTTGTTAAAAATTTAATTATTTGCTCAAAAATTCAATTATTTTGTTTAATTCATTTTTTTTCAGTCAAAATATTTTCCAGGGAAAAGTCAGAGCATTTTGAAAATTTTTTTCATCCAACCTCTTCTAAAAATCTCAAATTTGAATTTTTTTCAAACAAAGAAAATTAAACTGGAAGCAATACAAATTAAACAGTTCCAAACTTCGTTCAAAAGTTATTCTTAAATGAGGATCTTGAAAAGAAATGATTAAAAATTAATAATTTTCAAATTTGGCATTATCGTTTTTAAAATTTACTCATTTAATCCAAAGTGAAAAATTATTATCATGCAAATTAGATTATTATAATTAATTGTAGTGGTTGAAAATCCTCTCCAGTAATTTTTATAAATACTCTTCATAAATTTCCTAACCGTATTTCTATTATATTTTTTATCAATTTGTCAACCTTTTAAAAACTTCAGATCCACAAAACTATAAATTAAAATAATATTTTGCATAATATTGCGCAATATACTCGATTGAGTACTCACGTATTGCGGCCCTTCGGAGGCGCAGGTCGCAACTGTCCCTCGACCTTCCCTCTAATAAAACTGCGTAGGCCAGAAGTTCCAGGAATTACAAAACCGGGAGTTCCGAAATCGGGGTTTCTGGTGTAACCATTATTCTTTATTTGCATTTTTGATTTAAAATTCAAATTTTTGTATGGATTTTTGTTTTCGCTCTTGGATGAAAAATATTTCTCATTTGAAAATTCAAATTACCTTGAAAATCCTTAAATTTTGGTTTCATTCAACTGTTTTTAATTCAAAATCACAATCTTTTTTAGTTGAAATAAAACTTTTCAAAACTTTTTGTTTAGAATTGATCTTTTTGGTAAAGAAAATTTAATTATTTGTTTCAAAGTTAACCTTTTTTCTTATTTTAATTGTAAATTAATTTTTTTGGTTGAAAGAAGAGCTATTTTGTTAAAAATGAGTTTTTAAAAATTTGAAAATGCCTTTTTTAACTGAAAATTTAACTTTTTTATATTTTTTTAAGAGTTGGTTAAAATATCAAGTAGCACATTTTTAGTTCAGAATCCATCTTTTAAAAATTTTATATTTTGGCAGAACATAGAACTTTTTTGTCAAAAAATAATTTTTTGCTTAAAAATTAATCATTTTAATTAAAAATGTATCCATTTGGTGGAAAACGGAGCTATTTTTTAGAATTTTTTGTTTGTTTGTATTTTTTCTGAAGTGAAAATATAACAATTCCAATTGAATATTTCATCATTTTCGTTAAAATTGCATATCTCTGGTTAAACAGAAATTTTCTTAACTTAAAATTTAATTTTCCGTATTTCCGTATTTCATTTTAGTTGAAACCTTAAATATTATTTTAAAAGACTATTTCAGTTAATGATTAATTTTTTCATTTGTAAATCGATCACTTTATTCAAAACCGTAAATATTTATGTGAAAATTATATTTTTTTTGTTTGAAATTTTTTTTAACATAAAATTTTACTATTCCAATTGAGTATTGCATTTTTTTTTAAGAATGCACCTTTTTAGTTGACAATACTTTTTTTTTCTAATTGAAAATTCAGTTTAAGATTCATCATTTTACTTCAAAATAATTAATCAATTTGGTTTAAGATTGATTGAATTTTTTTTTAATTTTGGTTGTAAATGTTTTGTTTCTTATCTGAAAATTAATTCTTTTAACTGGGAATTTAACTTTTTCACTTCTAATTGAAATTTGATTATTTTTAGTTCAATCTTGAACTGTTTCGTGGTAAATTGATATTTTTAGTTAAAAATTCAACTTTTTGGTTGAGAATTTATGTATTTTTTTGAAAAATGATCTTTTTGATTTCAAAACCAACATTTCTAATTAAAGATTCATTATTTAATTAAAAAATTTATCTTTTTCTTTCAAAATAAAACTACTTGGCTGAAAGTTAAACTGTTTTATTAAAAATTAATCTTTTTGATTTAAAATTCATCTATTCCAGTTGATTCATAATTTTAGTTAAAAATTCATCACATTGGTCGATGTTTTTTTTAAATGATCTTTTTTAGTTCAAAATTTAACTGTTTGGTTAAAAATCGATCTTTTTGTGGTTGAAAATTGAACTATTTGATTAACAATTCCTGTAATTTGTTAAAAAGTCGTGTTGTTTTGGTAGAAAATTATTACTTTTGTATGAGTTCTTTACGCTTGAATTAGAAAAATTAAAAAGACGGATTAAAATTAAAATAAGCAGAATTATTAGTTATATTATTAATTATTATAATTGCAATTATTATTTTTTTATACATTAAGCAAAAGATGCAAAAATTTCCTTTACTCCTGGTAACAAATATAAATCAAATATATAAAATCTTACAATTTAGTTAAATTTTCTACTAAATAGTTGCATTTCTATTAAAGAAAGATGATATTTGTGCTAAAACAGAGAAATTTGATATTTAAAAAAAATTAAGCTTAAAAAATCTCAATTTTCATCTAAAAAAGATTCCAGTTGACTTCCCAAGTTAATTTTTTAAAGTTCAACATACTGAAAAAAGATTTCTGTTCATTTTTCAATGCCAAAATAGAAATTTTTAATAAAAATTAAATTTTCTACAACAAATTTAAATTTTCCAAAAGCAGTAGATATTTCAATAAAAAGTATTACTTTTTAACAAAATATTTAAACTTATGACTAAAAAGTTGCATTTTTATCCAAGAAATAGGAAATTTCTCTTAAAACAGATGAATTTTCATATAAAAAGAAAAATTAATTATCAAAAAAATAGTTGAATTTTTATCCATTAAAAATTCCAGTTGACTCTTAAAGATTAGAATATAAACTTTTAAACAAAAAATAATTTTTTATGAAAAAAACTGGAATTTAAATTGAAAAAGACGAATTTTTTTTCAACCAAAAACTAAAATTTTTAAACAAAATAGTTTAATTTATAACCAAACAGCTACATTTTTATCCAAAAAAGGTCAAATTTCTCGTACCAAACAAAAATTTTAATTACAAAAAATTTTTTAATAATTAAATACCCATCCAGAAAATATTTCAGTTCTCTTTTCAAAACCAAAATATTAAATTTAGAGAAAAAATAAATTTACTACAAAATAGTTAAATTTTCAACCAAAGAATTACATTTTTATTCAAGAAAAAGAAAATTTTTTAAATTATAAAAATTTCTTACAAATAAAGATAGTTCCATATTATATAATAAAAAAAGAACTTTATAAACAAATTATTTGCTAAAAGAATTTTTTTATGATTTTTCATAATTTTACGTTGTTTTGAGTTAAATTACAATAAATTCAGATAAAAACAATATAATGATAAAGAAACTTTTTCTTGAGATGATTATTGTTAATATTATCAACAGATTCAATAGACAAATGCATTAATCAGATATTTTTTGACAGAAAAATTCGTTTTTCCGAATTCATTTTTTAAAAATTAGGAACTTCATGATAATTTTAGAAAAGTTGGTAATTTGTTGATTAATCTCATGATTTTTTCTTAACAAATTTAATAAACAAATGCATTATTCAGACACTTGTCGGCAAAAAATCGTTTTTTTCAATGCTAATCCTTTCATTTGGGAACTCCACGATAATTTCAGTAACATCCATAACTAGTTGATAAATTTTATGATTGTTTTTAACAAATTTAATAAACAAATACATAGAAAAGACATTTCTGAAACGAAAAATTATTATTTTTTAATGAAAAATTTTTTAATTAGGAAACTAATGATGATTTCATCAACACTCATGCTTTGTTGATCAATTCTATGATATTTTAAACAAATTGAACATTAAAATGCATTATTTGGGCATTTGTCGACGAAACAGTTTTTTCTCTCTCAGTCCTCTCAGTTTAAGTTTCTCATTACTTTTCTTCTTTGAATAAGGTAGCAGCTTCAGGATAATGCATTTGTTTATTAAACTTTTTAAAAAAATAATAAAATTTTACAATTAATTATGAATTTTACAATAATTATTGTGAATTTTCCCATTAAAAAGACTGATATCGGAAAAAAAAGATTTTTCCGTCCACAGATGCCCCAATAATGCATGTCTTTATTAAAATTGTTTAAAAAAGTCATAAAATTGATCAGTGAATTATAAATTTTTCTGAAATTATCATGAAGTTCCTAATTTAAAAAGTTTGAAAGACTGAAAGGATTGGCATTGAAAAAAAATTTGTTGACGCATGCCCAAATAATGCATTTGTTTATTAAATTTGTTTAAAAAATCATAGCATTAATAAAAAATTATGCATTTTTCTAAAATTATCATAAATTTCCTAATAAAATAAATGCATGGAAAAAAACTAAGTTTTCTGTCAAAACATGCCTGAATAATGCATTTATTTATTAAATTTGTGTAAAAAAATTATAAGATTAATAAAAAATTATGGATTTTTCTAACATTATCATAAAGTTCCTGATAAAAAAAATTGCATCGAAAAAACGAAGTTTTCTGTAAAAAAATGAATGATTAATGCATTTGTTTATTAAATTTGTTTTTAAAATTAACAATAATGATGTCAAGAAGAAATTTCTTCATTATTATAGTGTTTTCATGCAAATTTCTTGCAATATAACCTAAAAAAAAGTTAAATTGTGGAAAATCGTAAAAAACATTCTGTCAACAAATAATTTGTTTATAAATTTGTTTTTGTTTATTAAATTACATTGGAATATCTTTCATCAATGTTACTTTATGAAACTTAGAAAATTTCAGCAATTCTCAAGTTATTTCCAAGCTCCGGAAACGTCAAATAGAAAAAATGTTTAGTTTTCCTCCATATTTGTTTATTTATAAAAAATTGAAAGCCTAATTTAAAAATCAGGCTCAATAACTCCTTTAGAAATCTTATAAGCTTTTTTCCGAATTTTTTTGGTCCAAATCCGAATTTGAATTTTTTTAAATTCAGCATTAAATTTTGAAAAGATTTATTTTGCCTGATTTTGGATGTTTTGTTTGCTTACACTTTTATGGTAATCCAAAGAGTGAAGAAAAATTCGAGTTTTTCGTTTTTTTTGTTTATCTTTGCGAACAAAATTTTTTTTTGTAATCGGCATTGCCAAATTTTATGCACGGAAGTAATTAAAAAAAAATTATCTCATAGTTGAGTTAATTATTATCAACAAATTAACTTAACAAATAGTCTACAGGTCTACACTATGGATTCTTTGATCGCAAAGTAAGTTTTTGGGTTAAAATTACTTCCTTTCATGAAAAAAATAATATTTGATCATACAAATTTGTCATACGATATTCGTTATTAATTTTATAAACAAATTGTATAAACAAATGCCTAGTGTGGACATTTTAAGGCAGAAAGAAATAGTTTTTTCTCCTAATTTTCCTCAAATTATATCGCCAGTGACGTTTAATAATGGGAAATTATCTTCCGATATTTTTATCAATTTTATAAACAATTTATATAATAAAATTAAAAACTTGGTCATTTAGAGGTCGAAGAAAATCCTTTTCTTCCGAACTTCCTTAAATGGTGCTTCCAGTGAGGTTTAATGATAAAAAATTATTATTCTGCATTTTTATTAATTTATTAATAAAAATCTTCTTTTGTTCTTAATTGATTAAAAAAACAATTTATTTACAAAATTATTAAAAAATATAACGAACAAACATCATTGTTGACATCATTTAAGGAAAATTAGAAGAAAAAGGTTCTTTTCGACCTTTAAATGAACAAATTGTAAATTTTTTGTATAATTTGTTTATAAAATTAATAAAAAATATCGGATGAGAAATATGTCCGATAGCAATGCAAATTTAAAAAAATTAGATTTGTTATAAACAAATAAGTGAATTAAAATGGTTTCGTCGGATTGGAGTCGATTCGTCACTTGATTTGAATTAAATTTGAGCAATTTTGGGAGAAAAATAGTTTTGAAGTTGAATTAATAAAATTGAATAAATAATTTGTTATTTTTAAAACAATTTTCATGAACAAATATCCATATCAGGTAATTTTTGATGGAATAAATGAATTTTTTTTCTATGCTGTCGATCATATATTGCTTAAAAATCTAAGAATCACATTTGGCCACCAAATAAAAGTTAGTAATTGTTTAAACTACCTTAATTAACAAATGTATTATTAGGCTATTGTTCAGGATTCTTTTCGAACTATAAAAAAAAGTCTTTAAAAGCGTATTATTAACAGTTGATTAAAAAAAAAGTTTAAACATTGTAAAATAACAAAATAATGCTATTGTTAATTAAGCTTGGTTAAACAATTATCAAATGTTATTGACTCATAGCAAAAAATCATTGCTGAATAGTTGGCTGTTAATCACGTGAAAAAAGTTGTATTTTATTTATAAATACATAAAATGATAAAAATTTTTTTAAACAATTGCTGTTTACATTGATAAATTATTTACTGTAATCAAAATGTTCTTGAAAAATCAGTAGTTAGTTATTTACAGTTAATTGCATAAAAAAAAATAGTTTGTACCTCCAAAAATCGCCAAATGGTGCATTTGTTAATTAAGGTAATTAAGTTAATTAATTTTTTTTTTATTAATTAATGTTTTTACTGATAATTATTTTTTTATTAATTAATTAAGTTAATTTCTAAGTAATATATGATCGATTACATAGGAAAAATTTATATTAAATCCATCAAAAATACCTGTTATGGATATTTAAAAAGAATTGTTTTAAAATAACAAATTATTTAGTAACTTTTATTAAGTAAACTAAAAAAATGGTTTAAGCCGTAAATTGTTTAAATATAGTGTGAGTGAATTGTCCAGTCGCTGCCTATTCCCACGAAATTATTTTCATCCACTTATTTGTTTATAACAAATTCAATACCTTTTTTAACATTTGCATTACTACTGGAAATCTTTTTAGGATAGTTGCTTTTTGATTTCTAGGTATTTTTTATTAAATCAAAACATTATTACGAAGCCGGTATACTTCAAAAGTCAATTTTATTTCATTTTTATTATTAAATAAACAAAAAAATTAACAAAAATTTAAAAAGGGACCATGACAGTTCGATACGAAATTTTATTAGCTTTCATTTTTAAAAAAAGTTAAAATCGGATAATAATTGTCCAGAGCCTTCCATTTTGGTTTGATTTTAAATTGAAAAAAATTAAAGTTCATTAAATTCTTCAGAGTTTCGCGCTCCTAACTTTTGTCTCCGCTGTTCATTAATCATTTTTTTCACTCAAAGTATGAACAAATTAGAATTTTGTACATAAAAATTTTTTACGCTTTAATAATTTATTAAGTGAACTATATATTGGCTTAGATAAATGTTTACGGACTCATAGAAAACAAATAATTTGTTCATTATTCTATTTATTTGTTTTAAACAAATTATATAAATAAATGAGAAAATTGTATCATTATGGGTAAAAAAAATTTTTTTTTGCTGAAAGTGCTTAATATTAATGTAGGAATAAAATTTAATTACAAAACTAATTTAAAAGTTTATAATTACCATCGTTATAAATAATTCTTGTGACAAAATAATAAAATTTGAGATTTTTTTAAATTATAATTTCCTTCAATCGCCAGAACAACTTTAGGTATTCCTTATAATAATAAATTTTGATTAATATTTAATCAAATATAATACTTTAAATTTGTATAAACAAATTATATAAACAATTTCGAAATTTTGGCCCTTTTGCTTAGAAAATTTTTTTTTAGGCTTGAAATGTTTTAAGCTGTTGAAGGAATTACTGCTAGTCACAAAAATGTTTGAGGAGTGAATAATAACCATTGTTATAAACAATTCTAGTGACAAAATATACAAGTGTAAGGTTTTATCAAATTTTAATTTTCTTTAAACGCTAGACTGGCTACGGATATTCCTAAAAAATGTATCTTTAATAATATTTAATGAAATATAACAACTTAAATCTTTATAAACAATTTAGATAAACAAACTGCAAACGTTGGCAGTTTTACTTGGAAAAGTTGGCTTTTCAATCCCAATAGATTAAGAATGAAGTATAACACTGTATGCAAATTTGAAATTTTTTATCCTATTTGTTTATAAATATTCATATTGTTGCATTTTACCACATATTATCGAAGAAATATTATTTTCAGCAATATCTGTACCCGTTTTGGTAAGCAAAGAAAATTTAAATTTAATAAAACCTTAAGTTTAAATATTTTGTCACAAGAAGTGTTAATAACAGTGGTTATTGTTAACTTGTTAAATATTTTTGTGATTAGCAGTCATTCGTCCTATAGCCTTAAAAATTTCCAGTGCAAAAAAAATTTCTCATGCGAAAGTGCCAACATTTTTAATTTGTTTATACAAATTTGAATTGTTATAATTGATCAAATATTATTAAATATTTATTATTTTAAGGAATATCTGAAGTAATTGATTGCAGGAATTTATAATTTGACAAAAATCTCAAATTTTAATATTTTGCCTCAAGAATTGTTGATAACAATGGTTATTATTATCTTTTAAATTAGTTTTGTAATTAAATGTCATTCCCACATTAATATAAAGCACTTTCAGCAACAAACAAAAAATTATTACCGATAATAAGACTATTTTTCAATTTGTTCAAAAAATTTTTTTATAATAAATAAATGGAATAAAACAAATTATTTGTATTCTGTAAGTGCCTAAACATTTGATTAAGATAATATAAAGCTTTTCTTTTCAGTTATTAAAAGGTAAAAAATTTGTGTGTACAAAATATCAATTTTTCCATACATTGAGTGAAAAATATTATAATTAAACATATAGAGGGGACAAAAATTCGGAGGGTCAAGCTCTTCAAAATTGAATGAACTTTAATTTATTAAAAAAGAAATTGAAAATCGGACCAAAATTGAAGTCCGTCAATAATTAATTAATTAATTTGCCCTGGAAAAACCTGGAAATGACCAGGAATTTTAAATCGTGCTACAAGTTGTTACCCCAACATTGCTTTAAATTTCAAGAGCAGAAAATAATTTTATTTTGAAATGTGATTTTCGAAAGTAATTCTCAAAGAGAATGATGGGATAAGGATTGTAAAAAAAAATGAAAATCAGATTAACGTCGAGACGAGGATGACACTGACAGTGTTGGACGATGCCACAGGGGCTTCGGCGAATAAATTTCAATTCGGTCGGAGAGCGGACGAAGGAGCGACGCGACACGACGTCTATTTAACGTTTAACCCGCAATGAATTTAAAGTACCTGTACATTTACGTAACACGACCCACAGC
Source organism: Belonocnema kinseyi (assembly GCF_010883055.1). NCBI lineage: Eukaryota > Metazoa > Arthropoda > Insecta > Hymenoptera > Cynipidae > Belonocnema > Belonocnema kinseyi. The sequence goes on along the minus strand of NC_046665.1, from coordinate 119,809,403 downwards.
GACTGCAAATAATACAATTACGTCCTCTGCAGGTAATTCAATTTCTGAAAGCCTCTCTCCCTTTCACCCACTTTCTGTCCTCCTCTTTTTTTTCTCGCTCTTTGATTCCATTCGACAATGCGGGCGCAAAATAATGCCATCGAGATGCCTATTGCCTACTATATGAGTACTCTATAATGAGAAAAGCGACAGCTTCAAGGCAAAAAAATACCTCTTTATATCCCAGGTTTTCAGCGCGACAGATGAGAAATGTATTGTTCTATTTTAATTTTTTGTCGACGCTGAATTTCAGTGTGTTAAATTGCACTTTGTTTTTCCCTCGCATAGTGCACGGAGACGAAGCAGTTTCAATCCTATCGGAACGAAGTCCAATTTCAATACTCCAGAGTTCCCAATTTAAACTGGATTGAAAATTCACTCCTGAAATTTCAACGTATTTAGGGTGACCGCTGTACCAGAAAACACCGGGAAATGACCGGGAATTTTGTGAGACCGGGAAAAACCGGGAAATGACCGGGAATTTTATGAGACAGGGAAAACCGGGAAATGACCGAGGATTTTATGAGACCGGGAAAAACCGAGAAATGACCGGGAATTTTATGAGACAGGGAAAACCGGGAAATGACTGAGGATTTTATGAGACCGGGAAAAACCGGGAGATGACCGGGAATTTTATGAGACAGGGAAAACCGGGAAATGACTGAGGATTTTATGAGACCGGGAAAACCGGGAAATGACCGGGAATTTTATGAGACAGGGAAAACCGGGAAATGACTGGGAATTTTATGAGACCGGGAAATGACCGGTAATTTTATTAGACCGGGAATTTTATGAGACCGGGAAAAGCCGGGAAATGATAGTGAATTTACTTTTGGAATGGGAATTTGACTCAGGGCGGCCGCCGATTCCGGAAAGCGGAAAATGACCGGAAATTTGATGAGACAGAAAAATTAGCGTGAATTAATTTTTTGACTGGGAATTTATGTGAAAGTGGCTGCTGGACCGGGAAATAGGGAAATGACCAGGACTTTTATGAGACCGGGAAATAATCGGAAATTAATTTTTTTACCGGGAATTTGACTTAGGGTGGTCGCTGGATGTGGAAACGGGGAAGGGACCGGAAATTGTATGCGACAGTGAAAAACCTGGAAATGGCCGTGAATTTATTTTTTGATTGGGAATTTGATTTAAGGTGACCGCTGGACCAGGAAACCGGGAAATGACCGGGATTTTTATGAGACTGGGAAAATCCGGAAAATGACAGTGAATTTATTTTTTGACTGGGAATTTGACTCAGGGTGGTCGCTGGACGTGGAAACGAGGAAGGGACCGAGAATTGTATGGGACAGTGAAAAAACCTGGAAATGACCGTGAATTTGTTATTTGACCGGGAATTTGACTCAGGATGACCGCTGGACCAGGAAACCGGTAAATGGCCGGGATTTTTATGAGACCGCGAAAAACTGGAACATGACCGTGAATTTCGTTTTTACACGGTATTCGGCTCCGGGTGGCTGCTGGATCGGGAAACAGGGAAATTACCGGGAATTTTATGAGACCGGGAAATAATCGGAAATTTATTTTTTTACCGGGAATTTGACTCAAGATGGTCGCTGGACGTGGAAACGGGCAAGGGAACGGAAATTGTATGCGACAGTGAAAACGATCGGGAAATCGGGAAATGGCCGGGAAATACCGGAAATGGTCGCGAATTAATTTTTTTACCGGAAATTGTAACTCAGGGTGGCCGATGGACAAGGAAACAGGGAAATGACCGGGATTTTTATTAGTCCGGTAAACCCCGGAAAATGGCCGTGAATTTATTTATTTTTTCCCGTGAATTTGACCCAGGGTGGCCGCTGATCCGGGGAAACAGGGAAATGGTGGGGAATTTTATGAGACCGGGAAATGATCGGAAATTTATTTTTTTTTTATCGAGAAATCGACTCAATATGGTCGCTAGACGTGGAAACGGGGAAGGGAACGGAAATTGTATGCGACAGTGAAAAACCTGGAAATGACCGTGAATTTATTTTTTGACCGGAAAATTCACTCAGAGTGACCGCTGGAACGGGAAATCGGGAAATGGCCGGGAAATCCTGGAAATGATCGCGAATTTATTTGTTGACCAGGAATTTAACTCGGGGTGGCCGCTGGACGGGGAAACGAGGAATTTTATGAAGCCGGGAAAACCGGGAAATGACTGTGAATTTATTTGTTGACCGGGAATTCGACTCAGGATGGCCACTGGACCGGGAAACCTGGAAATGATCGTGAATTTATTTTTTTACCGGAATTTCACTCAGGGTCAAAATTTAGCTCAGAATTTGTTCAAATTTGAAAACTCCCGGATACAAGTTAAATTATTTTAATTTTAAATAGTTTATAAATTTTTAAAACGCATCGAAATTTTATTGCAATTCAGATTCAAAATTATAGCATTTTAAGCAATTAAAAATTCTAATTCCAGCTCAGAATTGGTGAAAAACTGAAAATTCCCTGTTAAAGTCTAGAATTTATTTTTACAAAAATTCCCTGCTCAAAATCCAAAATCGCAATTCTTTAAAAAAAATTCTCCATTTCAACGAATTTGTAAGAATTAGAAGTTTGGTTTTTGAATATCCATATTTAACTTGGAATTAAAATTAATTTTATTACAAATCTCCTGTTTCAGCTCAGATTTTACTTAAATTTTAACATTTCCTGTTCTAATAAAAATTATAATTCTTTTGGATAAATACCATTTTCAACTCAGAATTGGTTAAAATTTGAAATTTCCCTGCTTCAACTAAAAATTAGAATTCTTTGAAAAATGTCCTGTTCTACACCGGGAAAACACAAAAATGGCCGGGAATTTAATGAAATTAGAAAAAACCAAGAAATGATCGGAAATTTTATGAGATCAGGAAAAACCGGGAAATGACCGTGAATTTTACAAATTTTTAGAAAAAAAATGTAGATTTTTGCAAATTCCGAACAAAAAATTTAGAAAATCTTTAAGAATGTTAACATGCTCAAAAAAAAATAATATTCTTTTAATTGCTAGAAAAATTGAAAATGATTTTTTATTTTTTTTTTAATATTTGAAATTCGAATAATTTGAAAAGATATTTAAAAGTTGTGAAAGACTTTTAATACTATTTAAAGCAAAAATATTTTAACTCTTAATTTGTACAGGAAATTTTGAATTTTTTACAAATTTATAGTTAGAACTGGAATTTATCCAGAATAACAATAATTTTGTATTTAAACCGGGAATTTTTGAATTCGAACAGATTTTGAGCTAGTACTGGAAATTTTCAAAAAAGAACTAAATTTTAAATTGGAACAGGAAATTTTTCCAAAGAATTCTCACTCTGAGTTGAAGTAGGGAATTTTCAAATTTTAAATATTCTAAGTTGAAACTAAAATTTATTCAGTAGAATAAAAATTTTCAATGGAAAATTAAGTTTTTTCAACAAAATTATTGTTTTGTGTTGAAATGAGGTATTTTCGAAATGGAGAATTTTTTAAAAGAATTACGATTTTGGATTTGAACAGGGAATTTTTAAAAAAGAAATAAAATTCCAGATTTAAGCCGGGAGATTTTAATATTTAACAAATTCTGAGCTGTAATTAGAATTAAAAATTTCAAACTGTGAAAAAAGCCAAAAAAATTACCGGGAATTTTTTTTATTAAAACGGTCACCCAGAAATTTTTGAAAAAATATCTACGCGCCTCGCGGTCAGATTCTCAAAGCGTGCTACGCGCGCGGCTCGTAATATTGAGCGCGCATTTGGCGATTGTGAATTCTCTTTGGTTAAAGCCCCTTTGGCTTTAACGAACACATTCTTATCATATATCTCGTTTGGTAAAATGGTTTTTGTTTCAAAAAAATCATTTTTGGAAGATTTACCTTTTTAGATCAAAAATTAATCTTCTTGCTTAAAAACTGTATTTTGTTAAAAATTCGTGATTTTCGTTAGAAAATTCTTCAATTTGGTCAAAAATTTGAAATATTTTAGTTAAAAATTTCGCTACTTTTTTCCGTTAGATGAATAATTATTTTTTTATTGCAAATTTATCTTTTCAGTTGAATATTAAACAGTTTAGTCAAAAATTCATGTATATTGTTAAACATTCGTCTTTTATGGCAAAAAATTAAGATTGTGGCTTGACTTTTTTTTTAGAAAATAAATCTTTTTTAAAAATTTAACTTTTTGTTCCAAAATTAAAATAGTTTGGTGAAAAATTAAACAATTTGTATGAAATTTTTTTTATGCATATTTTTTTTAGCTGTAAATATAAGTATTCCCTTACTAGTTTTATTTTTGTTGTGAGTTCAACTTCTTTATTACAGATTTATGTATTTTACTAAAAATTCATTAAAAATTCGTGCATTTTGTTTAAAAACATTATGTTTTTCATTATAAAATTAATCTTCTTCGTCAATAATTTATCTTTTTGGTTAAAAATTGAACTATTATATTAAAGATTGTTTTTTTTATCGGAAATTTCTTTTTTAAATGATAATGTAACTATTCCAGTCGAAGATGTATTATTCTACTCGAAAAATTCACCTCTGTGTTGTTAATTTTTGGAATTAAAAATTCCCGTTAGATATTTAATTTTTTGGGTAAAAATTCTACCTCGGAAGTGGATCGTGTCCGTGCTAAGTTTCTAGAATGTTCTCGAAGATCCTATTTAGGTCATAAAAGTATATTACGCAATTGGAAGAAACGAGTTTTCCGTCAACAATTTCGAGGTTACTTATCATTTCAATCATGTTTTTCCAAGGTTAAATTTTTATTTGTTTTAGCTTTTTTTACCACGTAATAAAGTCGATAGAAGACAAGGATTTAATAAATGATGAATCATGACTTCCCATATAATAACCTTCGAGAAAGTTCTAGAAACTTAGCACGGACATGAACCAGATCGTAGAATAACCATGAAATTGGTAAGGTAGAAATCTGGATATAAAATTACTCCTACTTATTTACTTACAAGTTTATAAATTTTTTTCTTACTTCTTTTTCCAAGGAAAGAAGCGATGAAATAGAAGGGCATAGAAAGTTTTAATTAGAAATCCGCCGCGAGCAACGAATCAGTCTACGGTCGAAATATGCCGATCCGTCGATTCGTCACGTCACCGCACCGTTATGCAAACGAAGCGGAAAATCCTTTAATTTTTCACTTTTCATCCCTTCCAGTCGGGCTTTTTCATTCTTTGGTAGCTTTGTGGACCAGTTAAATCAATTCGTGTTTGCTTCCAATGCATTCTCATGGTGGAAATTAATTCGTTCAGAATTACCTGTTGACGAGCAAAAATAATCGACGATCAGGCCAATAGCTTTAGGGACGTTGATAAATAATTTTGTGATCGCTCCATTATCAGTCTATTTCGAGGGATTGATTCCCTGATAGATTTTACCATTAAATTTTTCCTGAAAAAAAAGATCCACTCACTTTGCTGCACTGGGAATCGAACCACAGAACTTTGGATTGCCGGTCGGGTTCTTTCCCATTAAGCTATTCTAGAAATCAAAGTAAGGATATTTTTTTCAGAAATAAACGCTATCTCAAGTCAGGTGTTACATTTTCTGATACGAGTAATGTAAAGGAATCTGTATTATCATCAGAGATAGTTACCATCAATCAGTGTGGAATCAATCATTGTTTCACCGCCGTGAAAAACATCAAAAATGAAAACATTAAATTTATGGACAAACGACACGAGCTACGATAATAAATAATAAGACAAATGAGCCGTTTTTGTTTTATTTATAAAAAAGTAAATAATAAAGAATTAAATTTTTTTCCAAACGACACAAACTTCGAAAGAAATGAGAGAAAAAATTTTTCTAGCCAAAATGAGCTACAAATATATTATTCATTTTTTATAGGATGCTTAGTTTGTGTTTTATTTTTTAAAATTTACATTAAAAATTAAAAAATTAAATTCTTGGATAAACTACACAAGATATGAGCAAAAGAATAAAAAAAAGTTGTGCAACAATTTTTTTTTATTTTGTATAATTTTTTTATGCAGCACACTGTTTTGGCGTAAATCCTAAGAAAATAACATTAAAAATAAGCAAATTACATTTTTGGACAAAGGACACAAGCTATGAAAAAAATGACCGACAAAAGTTGTTAAGCCAAAAAATATTTATAAATTTTTTATCAATAATTTTTGGCTGTAAGGCGTTATTTTGTTGTTAATCATAAAAATAACATTAAAAATAAACAAATTAAATTTTTGGACAAAGGACACAAGCTATGAAAAAATAAGTAGACAAAAGTTGTTAAGCCAAAAAATATTTCTAAATTTTTTAGTAATAATTTTTGGATTCGAGGCATTGTTTTGATTTTAATCATAAAAATAACATTAAAAATAAACAAATTACATTTTTCGACAAAGGATACAAGCTATGAAAAAAATTAGTAGACAAAAGTTGCTTATCCGAAAAGTAGCTACAAATTTGTAAAATAATTTTTTTATAGGAGGGGTAGTTTTTGTTTTAATTGTATAAAATAAAATCAAAAATAAGATAATTTTTTCAAACGGCACAATGTGTTGTTCAGACAAAAAATATACATTTTTTAATAATGATTTTTAAATAGGACGAATAGATTTAAACTTTTTTAAATTACACTAATTTTATATTAAATTATTCAGTATTCAAATAAAACTTTAAACCTAAAATATTTTTTTTTATAAATAAAAATTGTATCATAACATTGTGGTAAATTACTTTATCTAAACTGTAGACTCACATAAAGCTGCAACAAAAGAAAGAATAATTTTTTAACAAATTATTCCATTTTTAATAAACTAAATAAAAATTTGAACATATTGTTTATTGTCCAACCAAATGTTTAAATTTTTAGTTGAAGAAGATACATTTTTTTTAAATAATATAATTTTTAACGCAAAATAATGAACCTTCAACAAATAACTTGAGTTTAAAACTCAAGAAATGAATTTTCAACTAAAATGATGAATCCTTGACCAAAAAATGACCTGTTAACTAATTTTTTTAATTTTCAACAAAGTGGTTAAGTTTCAAACAAATAGTTCAATTTTCAACAGAAAAAATAATTATTGTATTTTCAATTAAGAAAATTAATTTTTTACGAACAAAGCAAAAGGAATTTTCATTTAAACAATTGAAATTTCAACCAAGGAGATGAATTTTTAACCAAACAGGTTTTTAACCACATTGCTGAATTATCAGCTTCAAAAGATTTATTCATAATGAAAAATGTCATTTGAATTTGCAGTTGAAAACAATAATTTTTATACCAAAAAAAAATTATTTTCAACGAAAAAGGTCTCGTTCGGAGAAAATTAATTTTTTTTTATCAAAAAAGAATGATTTTCAATTGAACACGTGCTTTTTCAAGCGAATAGGTAAATCTGCAACTAAAAAATGTGAATGGACAATCAAATGTAGTATAACTAAATTTTCAGTTGAACAAATTAATTTTCATAAGAATTTTGCACAACAAATATGAATTTTCAATTAAAAGAGATTAATTTTTAAGCAAATAGTTCATTGTTTGACTAAAAAATATTAATTAAAAAATTATTCTTTTACCGATAGCAAAAAATACTTTGTAACAAAACTGTTGAATTTTTAACTGAGAAGAAAATTTTTTCAACAAAAATATTAATTTTCTACCAAGAAATATAAATTTTCAGCAAAATTAATTAATTTTTAAAACATTTGTTGAATTTTTAACTAAAAATTATTTATTTGCAATTCTAAACTAGAAAAGTTGAATTTTCAGTTTAAGAAAATAAGTTTTAAAAAATACATATAATGTTCAACCAAAAAGAAGAATTTTAAACAAACTATATTCTTTTTCAAACGAATATGTAAATTTTTAACTAAAAAATATGAATTGAGAATTTGAAAGTGAAATAATTACATTTTCAGTTGGAAAAATTAATTTTCATAAGACTTCTCAAGCACATTCATGAATTTTCAACTAAAAAAAAATAAATTTCTAACAAAAAACGGTGTATTTATATTTTCGATTCAAAACATTATTTTTTACCGACAGCAAAAAAGACTTTAAACAAATTGTTAAAATTTCAACTAAGAAGATGAATTTTCTACCAAAAGAATGGAGATTTCTAGCAAGGTAACTAGATTTCCAATCAAATAGTTCAATTTTCAACTAAAAATATTTATTTACAATAAAAAATGGAACAGTTAAATTTTTAGTTTAGGAAAATAATTGAAAACAACAAACTAATTTTCAAGCAAAAAGATGAATTAATTTTCTGATAGGGATCCCAACCAGTTTTTTCTGGGCTAGATAGTCTGATAGGGGCCCCAAATAGTTTTTTTAAACCAGATATTCTGATAGGGGCCCCAACCCGTTTCTTTTAGACTAGATATTCTAACAAGGGCCCCAACCAGTTTATTCTAGTCTAGATATTTTGATAGGGACCCCAACCAGTTTTTTCTAGACTAGATATTCTGATAGGGACCCCAATCTGTTTTTCTGGACTAGATAATCTGATAGGGGCCCCAAACAGTTTTTTTAAACCAGATCTTCTGATAGGGGCCCCAACCCGTTTCTTTTAGACTAGATATTCCAAAAAGGGCCCCAACCAGTTTCTTCTAGACTAGATATTTTGATAGGGACCCCAAACGATTTCTTCTAGACTAGATATTCTGATAGGGTCCCCAACCAGTTTTTTCTGGACTAGATAGTCTGATAGGGGCCTCAACCACTTTTTTCCAGACTAGATATTCTGATAGAGGCCCCATCGGAACCCAGCTTCAAATAAGTAAAAAAAAAGGGAAATTCTGCACGGGAGACTTCAAAAGAATAAAAACATTTTTTAATATTTCCAGGAATGTCGAAAATAATTTTTAATTTTAAATAATTATTATAAGATAATGTTGAAAAACAGTTTAAAACATTTCCAAAATTGTCAAAAATGAATCAGAAAGATTTTAGGGAAATCTTTTAAAATTTTCAGGATTTTCTAAAAATGTTAGGATTAATTCGATTAATTTTAACAGCTAATTATCGAATTCTTTCTTCAAGATTCAGAAAATCTTGAAAGTTTAAAAAAAAATTTCTTTAAAATATTCCTGATTATCTTTTGAGAATGTTGAAAATATTTGAAAATATTTTTAAATATTCTCTTAAAATGATTATTCAAAATGAAAAATTTCTTTCAATTTCCCTAGGAATCTTAACAGAATATTTTTTTGTAGCCTTTAATAGATTTCAAAAAGTTTCTAAATTTTTTATTTCAAAAATCTGCAAAAACCTACATTTTGTTTTAATTTAGGTTTCGGCTATTTGCACCAAAAATTTTGCATGATTAGTTTTTTTTTATAAACACACTTCGTTTGAATTATTTAAATTCAGTTCAAATTTTTTCTACAAGCAATAAGTGATCAGTTGTTATTTATACGTCAAAATGAAAAAATTTCGGTTACAAAATAAATATTTTTCAAAGAGAATAAATTAAAATTGTAACATTCAATGGTTAAAAGCTCTTCAAATTTTAACGATTCAGTTTTCTGTGTCTAAAAATTCAGTCTCAAATTGTTTACTTTTGAATATTTGATTTCAATTTACTCGTCTTAAATAAAGAGTCAAATATAGCCAAATATTAAATAGCTCTTCTTTTTCTCAATTAAGAAATTTCAAATATAGAATCGTTTTATCAAATTAATTATTGTTCAATTTTTAATAATTAAAGTGCTGATATTTAAAAAATGATGTATTTATTTATATTCATAATTGATAAAATAAAAATATTTTTAACCACAATTTTTAGCTTCAAACGCTTTTAATTTTAAAAATGTTAAGTCTTCAAGACTGTATTTTGAAATTCTTTACATTTAAAATGTACACTTAAAAATAAAAATGTAAAATGTAAAATTTTGGATGTTAAATATTTTTAAATTACGCATCGTAAACTGAATAATATTGTAATTGAAAGGGATAACAAATCAACTAATTATTTTTTTTAATTGTTAAAATCGAATTCGGGTAGATTTTTCTTCTACAAATATGTCAAATTCCTGGTCAAAAAAGAGATTTACTTTAATTTCCTTGTCTTTCCCGATCTCAAAAAATTCTCGGTAATTTCTTCGATTTCACGGTTTCCCGTTCCAGCGGCCACTCTAAATTTGAACTTTTTTTTGCAATAGCTTTGAAAAAAATTTAGAAGATGACTTCATCCAGGACTAATTTTATTCCGAATTTAAACATCTTTCAAATTATTTTTGAGATAAAATTTTAATTTCATGAATACATAAATTAGCTATTGGCCTTTTACCTGTATGTAAATAAGTAAATGACTGCCCGAGATAAATGAAAAATTGACTCAGAGAAAACCGGAAAATAACCGAGAATTTAAAATGACACTTTAAGTGCAGAAACCTTGAAAACTCTTCTCATAAAAGAGTCAATGATATCCTTGAACATGAAATTTTCTGAATCAAATTACGACTTTTCATTTTTTTTTCCTTTCTCTTTAATCTCCATCTTGCTCATTACTTTGCTACTTAACTGATAATCGTTCTATCCATAATTCAGTCCACTTTCGACACGATGCTTTTGAAATAATTTACTTATCAGCCAGCGCGGTGTGGCGGACGTTTTAGCGTTCCATTAGAAGCAGCGGAGAAGAAAATCGATTAGAAGGGTTTATAACACGTTCGACTCGCGAAAGACCGTTGAACTGCTCTGCCCACGATAAATCCTCTCAGGGGAAGTAAAGCGGACGTCGAGTTTGGAGTCGCGTCGGCTACCCTAAAAAGGGAAATAAAAAAAATGCCAGATACGGTCCTCTAAAGTCTAGAAACCGCACCGAGGGAAACTCAAACGCTAATCCACCGATACACATCTGCTTCACCGTTTACGTAACATATTTCGCGTTTATACTAGCCATTTCCGACATACTCTTCTTTATCGTCCTGCCTATCCCAGCAATTTCAAATATGGTACTTCTGGTCAAAAGACCGGTATATATGTCTCTTTAATGGACAACACAAATTTTACACTTCTAGTAAAATGAACAGGTTGAGCGGCTTCACTGAAAATCCTTTAAAAAAATGCAGGAGATTGTACGAGGAATATTCATTATCCGTCAATAAAGTCATGAACTGGTAGCTAGGTCTGGGACACGAGAAACGTTCATGCGGAAATCGGAAGCCTCACGGAGAATTTGCACGGCACATGTTCTTTGCGTCCGCGCACCATCCGTGCAAAGTACATTCGTGGTACAATATCTTCGATCCTTTGGTTACGCTACAGTGCCAAGTCATTTCAATAGATTTTTTCCGTAGATTAGGAATCCATTGTCGAAAATATTTCATTACGTCACATTTAAAAAAAAGGGGCTCACAAAGTCAAAAAAAACCTTTTGGCTATTTTTGAAATAATATAGAGAGCCTAGTTACAAAAAATTGGAAGCCTCACAAGGAATTTGCGCGGCACATGTCTTTTGCGCTCGTGCACGACCTTTTTCGTTACTCTACAGTGCCAAGTCTTTTTGATAGATTTTATCCTCTATATTGCGAATCCAATGTCGAAAATATTTCATCACTTTACATTTCTTTTAAACATGTGTCCACAAAGTCAAAAAACCCTTTTTGGCGATTTTTAAAATAATATAGAGAGCCTAGTTTCAAAAAGTTGGAAGCAGTACGGAGCATTTACGCGGCACATGTTCTTTG
>NC_046665.1:119767791-119797600 GCF_010883055.1 Belonocnema kinseyi | reverse complement strand
AGCCTCACAAGGAATTTGCGCGGCACATGTCCTTTGCGCCCGCGCACCATCCGTCCAAGGTACGTACCTTGTACAATATTTTCGACCTTTTTCGTTACGCTATAGTGCCAAGTCTTTTTGATAGGTTTTATCTTCTATATCACGAATCCAATGTCGAGAATATTTCATCGTTTTCCTTTTTTTTAAATACGTGTCCACAAAGTCAAAAAATCCTTTTTGGTCATTTTTAAATTAATATAGAGAGCCTAGTTCCAAAAAATTGGAAGCATCATGGAGAATTTGCGCGGCACATGTTCTTTGCGTCCGCGCACCATCCGTGCAAGGTGCGTCCGTTGTACAATGTGTTGGACCTTTTTCGTTACGTTACATTCCAGGTTATTTTAATAGGATTTTTCCGTAGATTGCGAATGCATGGTCGAAAATGTTTCTTCACTTTACATTTTGTTCTTGTTGAGAAAACGGGTTCATAAAGTCAAAAAACCCTTTTTGGGCGTTTTTGAAATAATATACAGAGCCTAGTTCGAAAAAATTGGAAGCATCACAGAGAATTTGCGCAGCACATGTTCTTTGCGTCCATGGACCAGCACACAGTTTTTGATTTTTTTCGTTCAAAAATGTCTAGAGCCTTTAATTTTGATCCGATTTTTAATTTTTGTGAATTAAATTTTATTAAACTCTAATGGGCTTGAAGCTCCGAATTTTGATCTCCTCTATTTATTATTAATCATGTTTCCACTGAAATTATGGAAAAACTGACATTTTTGAACAAATAATTTGATTATTATTCCATTTATTTGTTATAAACAAATTTTATGAACAAATTGCTCAATAGTATTTTTATCGTTAACATTTTTTTCCAAAATTGCTTCATATTATTGTAGTAATGAAATTTAATTATCAAAAAGTAATTGGAAAGTTTATAATAATTCTTGTAGCAAAATATTAAAATTTGAGATTTTTTCAAATTATAATTTTCTTTAATCGCCAGAATTCAGAAAGTAAATTCAACTTTTTTGTTTAAAATTTTCTTTTGCAGTTAAAATCTCCACTATTTTTTGGGAGAAAAGTTTTATTATTGTTGCAAATGTCATTTTATTGTTAAAAGTTTTTTTTTAATTATTTTTTTAACTGAAACTTTAATTCATTCACTTTTAGTTGATTTTTTTTATTTAAACATTTAATTAATTGGTTGAAAGTTAAAAAACTTTTTTTCAAATTGATTTTTCTGGTTGAAGATTCTCAATTTCAGGCAAAATTGGTTTGGTTGAAAGTTGTACTATTTTATTACAATTTAATGTTTCTTTGTTGTAAAAATTTAACATTTTTGATTGGAAATTTATTCTTTTGGTTGCAAACCGAACTATCTTGTTGAGAATTAAAAAATTTCGTTGAGAATCCGTCTTTTTCGTTAAAAATTAAACTTCTTTATTGAAAATTCATGTTTTTTGATCAAAATGTTGTAGAAAATTAACATTCTTACTTGAAAAAAAATTATTTTCGTTGAAAAGTCAATTATTTAATGCAAAACTGATCTAAATCGTAAAAAATTAAAAAATTTTGTTAAGAACTATTTTTGGTTGTTCTAAATCTAACTTTGTTTTAAATTTATCCTTTTAGGTTAAAAATTCAAATATTTTGGTAGAAAATGCATTTGTTTCATTTAAAATTTAACTATATTGTTAAAAATTGAATTTATAAATAAAAAATTGTTGTCAACAAAAAATGAATCAATTAAAAGTTCGGTTAAAAAAATTAATTTTAAAAAAACTTTTAATTATATAATGACATTTATAACCAAAGAAATACATTTTCTAACAAAAAATATTCAAAATTTTAACCCAAAAAGAAAATTTAAAAAAAAGTTGAATTTACAACCATAAGAATGACTTATTAAAAAAATTGTTGGATTTTTTACAATGTAATTCAATTTTAAACTAAATAGTTGAATCTTCTACTAAAAAACTAATTTTAAATAAAATACATGAATTTTTAACCAAATTGTTAAATTTTCATCAAAATAGTTTACTTTTCATCCTAAAGAATAAATTTTCAAGCAAGAATGTTAATTTTGCACAAAAAAACGAATTTTCAACAAAATAATTAAATTATTGAACCAAATCATTTTTAACTGAAATCGAGAATCTTTAAACAGAAAAATGAAGTTTTAAGAAATTAATTTAACTTTGAACCAAGTAGACGAATTTTTGAATAAAAAAGATCAATTTTCAACTAAAAAAGAAATTTTAACAGAATAGCTAAATTTTCAACAAGTAGTGCACATTTTAAGCTAGTAGCTAAATTTTTAAATAATAAAACAAATTATTCTTAACTAAAAATGGAATAGTTAAATTCTTATTTAAAAAAATTAATTGTTACAAAAAACCTGTAACAGTTATATTTGTTATATTTTGAATCCAAGGAAAGAAATTTTCAACCGAAATAGTTTAATTTTCCAGAAAAAATGACTTTTGATCAAAATATTAGAGTTTTCAACCAAAAACATTAATTTTTTACTAAATAGATCAATTTTTGCTAAAAATGGAAAAGCTAAATTTTCAGGTAAGAAAATAAGTTTTTAACGAAAAGAAGTATACATTTTCATCAGGATAGTTAAAAAATGTTTAGATTATTAATGTGAATTATTTCAAATCATCTGGATTACTCCGGATTACAAGTAGATTATTGCGGATTATTTCTGGATTACTTCAGATTACAAGTGGATTTGAGTAGATCACAAGTTGATTATTTCGGATTACCCCAGACCGCAAGAGGATTATTAAAACGGTTGCAAGCAGATTGTGGCGGATTATAAGTGGGCCATTCCGAATTACAACTGGATTACAATTGGGTGAATGCAGGTTATCAGTGGATTACCCCATATTTCAAGTGGATTATTTAGCGGATTGCAATTGAATTACCCCGAATCATAAGTGAATCGTTTCGAATACAAACTGAATTATTTCAGATGACAAGTAAATTCCAAGTGGATTACAATTGGTTTACCCATTTTGCAAGTTGATTATTTAGCGGATTGAGAGTTAATTAGCCCGCATTATAAGTGGGCGATCCCGAATTAAAACTGGATTGCTTAAGATTACAATTTATTATCAGGATTACAAGTGGATTACCTCATATTGTAAGTTGAGTATTTAGCGGATTGCAAGTGAATTAAACCGATTAAAAGTGGGCCATTCCGAATTACAACGAGATTGTTTCAGATTACAGGCGTATTACAAGTGGATTACCGCAGATTACAAATGGATTATTTCGGATTACAAGAAGATTACCACATATTGCAAGTGTGTTATTGGACGGATTGCAACTGGATTAACTGGAATATAAGTGGGTCATTCCGAATTACAACTGAATTTCTTCAGATTACAAGTGGATTAAAAGTTAATCACTTCAGATTTTAAGTGGATTATTTAGAAAACTGCGCTTGCAGTAACGCAGATAAGAAGTGGGTCTTTCCGAGTTACAACGGTAATGATTCAGATTACAAACGGATTATGTTAGATTACAAGTGGATTACCCCAGATTCTGAATAAATTGTTGCGGATTGTAAGTGGATATCGCGGATTATAAGTGAGTTATCTCAAATTACAAGTGGATTACCGCGGATTACAAGTGGCTTTCTGAGTATAACAAGTGGATTTCAACATATTGCTAGTGTATTATTGATGGATTGCAATTGGATTATTTGGATTATAAGTGGCCCATTCCGAATTAAAACGGGATTGCTTCAGATTACAAGTGGATTACAAGTTGTTCACCTCAGATCAAATTACAAGCTGATTACGGCAGATTCTAAGTGAATTAACCCATATTCTAAATCAATTTTTCACGGATTGCAAGTGGATTATGCAGATTATAAATAAATGACCTCGGATTACAAGTGGACAACTCCAGATTACAACTGGATGACTGCGTATTACAAGTGGATTACCATATATTGCAAGTGTATTATTGACGAATAGCAAGTGGATTACTGCAGAATACATGTGGATTACGCGGATTACAAGTGCATTACTGCGTATTACAAGTGGATTACAAGTAGATTACCACGCATCATAAGTGGATTACCCCATACTGTAAGTAGATTCGTTAGCTGATTTCAAGTGTATTACAAGGGGATATCCAAATGTTGCAAGTGTTTTATTGAACGGACTGAAAGTGAATTATCTGGATTATAAGTGGGTCAGTTCGAATCACAACTGGATTGTTTCAGATAACAGTTGGATTACAAGTGGATTACAGCCAATTACAAGTGGATTCCCCAGATTTCAAGTGTATTAATGGGCGGATTCCATTGGTATAATCTGGATTAAACATGGGCTATTTCGAATGACACCTGGATTGCTTTAGATAACAAGTGGATTACAAGTGGATTCCAACCAATTACAAGTGGATTGCCCCAGATTCCAAGTGTATTAATAAACACATTGCATGTAGATTATCTGGATTATAAATGGGCCACCTCGAATTATAACTGGATTGCTTTAGATTACAAGTAGATTACAAGTGGATTATGGCCGGTTATAAGTGGATTACCCTAGATTTTAAGCGTATCAATAGATGAATTGCATGTGGATTACTTAAATTATAAATGGGCCATTTCGTATTACAACTGGATTGCTGCAGATAACAAGTGGATTACAAGTGGGTTACAAGTAGATTACATCAGATTATAAGTGGATTACCCCTGATTTAAAGTTTATTGTTGGACGGATTGCATTTGAATTATTTGGATTATAAATGGGCCATTTCGAATTACAACGATATTGCGTCAGATTAAAAGTGGATTAGAAACGGATCACAACCGATTGTAAGTGGATCAACCTCTGATTTCAAGTGTAGTGGTGGCGGATTGCATGTGAATTACCTGAATTAAAAATGGGCCATTCCGAATTACAACTGGATTGTTTCAGATTACAGTTGGATTACTGTGGATTGCAACTAATTACAAGTGGATTCTTCAGATTTCAAGTGTATTAATGGGCGGATTGCATGGGGATTATCTGAATTAAAAATGGGCCATTTCGAATGACACCTCGATTGCTTTAGATAGCAAGTGGATTACAAGTGAATTCCAGCCGATTACCAGTGGATTACCTCAGATTTCAAGTGTATTAATAGACGCATTGCATGTGGATTATCTGGATTATAAATGGGCCATTTAGAATTATAACTGGATTGCTTCAGATTACAAGTGGATTACAAGTGGATTACACGTGGATTCCGACCGGTTATAAGTGGATTACCCTAGATTTTAAGTGTATCAGTGGATGAATTGCATGTGGATTACTTAAATTATAAATGGGCCATTCTGAATTACAACTGGATTGCTCCAGATTACAAGTGGATTACGACCGATTATAAGTGGATAACCCCTGATTTCAAGTGTATTGTTGACGGATTGTATGTGGATTACCTGAATTATAAATGGGCCATTTCGAATAACTACTGGATCGCTTCAAATAACAAGTGGATTACAAGTGGGTTACAAGTAGATTACAACCAATTATAATTGGATTACCCCTGATTTAAAGTGTTTTTGGACGGATTGCATGTGAATTATTTGGATTATAAATGGACCATTCCGAGTTACAACTGGATTGCGTCAGATTACAAGTGGATTACAAATGGATTACAACCGATTATAAGTGGATTGCCCCTGATTTCAAGTGTAGTGCTGGACGCATTGCTTGTGCATTACCTGAATTATAAATGGGCCATTTCGGATTACAACTAGATCTCTTCTGATAACAAGTGGATTACAAGAGGGTTATAAGTAGATTACAGCCAATTATAAGTGGATTACCCCTGATTTCAAGTGTATTGTTGGACGGATTGCATGTGAATTATTTGGATTATAAATGGGCTATTCCGAATTACAACTGGATTGCGTCAGATTACAAGTGGATTACAAATGGATTACAAACGGTTATAAGTGGATTATCCCTGATTTCAAGTGTAGTGCTGGGCCGATTGCATGTGGATTACCTGAATTATAAATGGGCCATTTCGAATAACTACTGGATCGCTTCTGATAACAAGTGGATTACAAGTGGATTACAAGTAGATTACAACCAATTATAATTGGATTACCCCTGATTTCAAGTGTGTTTTTGAACGGATTGCATGTGAATTATTTATGGACCATTCCGAGTTACAACTGGATTGTGTCAGATTACAAGTGGATTACAAATGGATTACAACCGATTATAAGTGGATTACGCCTGATTTCAAGTGTAGTGCTGGACGCACTGCTTGTGGATTACCTGAATTATAAATGGGCCATTCCGGATTACAACTAGATCTCTTCTGATAACAAGTGGATTACATGAGGGTTATAAGTAGATTACAGCCAATTATAAGTGGATTACCCCTGATTTCAAGTGTATTGTTGAACGGATTGCATATGAATTATTTGGATTATAAATGGGCTATTCCGAATTACAACTGGATTGCGTCAGATTACAAGTGGATTACAAATGGATTACAAACGGTTATAAGTGGATTATCCCTGATTTCAAGTGTAGTGCTGGGCCGATTGCATGTGGATTACCTGAATTATAAATGGGCCATTCCGAATTACAACTGCATTGCTTCAGATTACAAGTGGATTACCTTGCGTCTACTGAGACTAATTTATTTATTTATTTATTTATTTATTAGATAGTGAAAGTGAATTCGCGGTTCTTCTTTAATGAAAATCGATTCCGAAATCCTTGCCACAGTAACTGTGAGCACGTGAAAGCTGGTACAGAGAAAATGACAATTTCAAGACCTCAAACAATTGTGCCAAACTACCTAAGTAGAAATACACTCTTTCACTCGAGGCACGTACTGGCCAGATCTCAAAATAAAAAAAAATTCTATCCTTTGGCCTACTTCTCAGTTATAGTCGGAATCGAGCAATTCGGGGTAAACTACATCTACCCCCGGCGAAATAAGGTCACGTGATCCGGTGGAACGAATGCTGCGGAAATTACGTTGCACAGCCAATGTGGCTTAGAGTTCTTATTAGAGACTGAATCATCTCAATATTAAAATTCTAGAGTTTAACCATTCTCTTTCAATAGGTAATGATGGGTTAGGAACTGTACTTGAATTACAAATTCAACTATTTGGTTCAAAAGTCGGCTTTTTGGTTTAAAAAATTTAACTTTTTGTATAACATTAACCGTTTGCTTAAAATTAATATTTTTTAAATTAAAGCTTCCTGAAAAAAAGATCTCCTTCGCTCCGCTGGGAAACGAACTACAGAATTTCCGATTGCCAGTCGGGTGCTTTTCCCTTAAGCTACTGAGAGATCGAAAACAGAATTGTTTTTCAGAAATAAATTTTTTAAGGAATCTATTATCATTAGAAAATAACAAAAATTCGTAACGTCTTTTCAGACTAGGTGGGGCTATTAATCCAACATTTTTTGCATTAAATTGATGAACAATCGATTTCTGTAGTAGCTTAAGGGAAAATTACTCGTCCGGCAATCGGTAATTCTTTGGTTCGATTCTCAGCGGAGTGAAGGAGAGGATCTTTTTTCAGGAAAAATTAAATTTAAAAAAATGTTTAATTAATAGCTACATCTGGCTTGAAAAGACGTTAAGAATTTCTATTATTCTCTGATGATAATGTAGATTCCTTGAAAAAATTGATATTTTATTGCTGATAAATCAACTGAAATATTTTTTGGATGAAAACTATTTTTTTTTTGAAAACTTGTCTGTGGATTTCAAAGTTCATCTTTTTAGGTATAAATATTGCATTTTTCTTCAACAAAACTTCAACAGTTTTGTTGGAAATTTAACTACTTTCTAGAAAGTTTACTTTGTGTTCAAAATTCGTATTTTTGTGTTGAAGAGTCAACTGAAACCTTTTTGGATCTAGATTCAACTCTCTTTTTTTATATTTATATTTTTTATTTGAAAATTCACCTGTTTTGGTAGAATTTTCATTTTTCTTAGTCAAAAATGCAATTTTTTGGTTGTAAATCCAGAGAGGTAAATTTTACAAGCTTGTTCAAAAGTCATATTTTCTTGTTAAAAATTTTAATATTTAGCAGAAAATTAACTTATTGTTTGCAATTCTAATTTTCACGTTAGAAAGTTAAGTAGTTAAGAGTTAAGTTAAAGTTAAGTTCTTTGTATGCAAATTTAAATATTTTTCAAAGTTTTTTTTTAATTGATCTATTTTAGAAGAAATTTGATTATTCTTTAATAAAGATGCAACTGTTCGGTTAAAAAATATACTCTTTTTTTAAAGCTTTTTTGTTTAAATTTAATATTATAGTGTTGAAAAGAGAACCGAAATCTTTTCTGGATCAAAATTCGAATTTTTTAAAAATAAAAAATGTATCTGTTTCAAGAGAAATTTTATCTTTTGTTGGATGAAAATCCAACTGTTTGGTAGAAAATTCTACTGTTTTATTAAAAATTTTGCTATCTCCTAGAAAGTTGACTTTTTCTTTAAAATATATATTTTGGTGTTCTTGAAAAAATTCCCCTTTTTTGATTGAAAATTCGATTTTTTTCCTAGAACTTTATTTTCGTTGGTAAAAAAATTCATATTTTTATCTTGAAAAGTCAACTGGACTCTTGTTTCGATGAAAATTCAACCATTTTTTGATTTTTTAAATAATAAAGATTCGTCTGCTCAAAGAGAAATTTCATCTTTTTTGGATAAAAATGTAATTCTTTGACAGGAAATTCAAGAATTTTTTAAAAAATTCGTCTTTTTAGATTGAAAATTCAATTTGTTTCTAGAATCTTACTTCTTGTTTCAAAATTAATATTTTGATCGTAAAAAGGAACAGAAAACTTTTTTAACAGAAAATTTATATATTTTTTAAAAGGTAATCTTTTTGATTTAAAAATTCATCCGGTTTGGTATTGATTTCATTTTTTATTGAAACTTTTTGGTTGGAATAATTCTTCGTTGCTTGATTATTGAACAATTTGCTTTGAAAGATTCGGTCAAAAAACTTTGTCAAAAAATAATTTTGTTAAAGATGTACAATGTTAGTTGAAAATTTAACTCTTTGGTTGAAGGTTGAACTATTTTCTTAAAATATGATATTTTTCAAGTAAAAAATTCAACCACTGCGTTAAAAAACGCTTTTTTAAATTAATTTTTTGTCTGAAAATCTGACTCTTATTTTTTAAAGATTGATCTTTTTTAGTTGAAAATTCTCCTTTTTTGGTAAGAAAAGAACTTTAATGAAAAATCTTTATTTTTTTAAAATCATTCTTTTTGGTTTTAAAACGCTTTTTTTGTTGTTCAGATTTTTTTATTTAAATATAAATTGTGATTAATAATTCAATAATTTTGTTGAAAATTCAAGTATTTTGTTAAAAAGCCATCTTTTATAGTAGAAAATACATTTTTTTTTTATTAAAATAAATAAATAAGTTCAATTTTCATCTTAAAAATATATAAATAATTTCAAAAAGATAGTTTAATCTCTAATTAAAAAATAATTTAAAAAATAATATTATACAAAATCAGTAGATTTTCAATTCAGTAAATAGACCTTTAGTTGAGGTTTAAACCGAACAGTTGAATTTTGAACTAAGAAAGATAAATTTTCAAACAAAAATTTTAATTTTTGACAAAAAAAAATGTTTCCCCAAACAAAGTTTTTATCCAAATAGTTGAATTTTCATTTTAATAAACATCAGTTTTTTAACCAAGCAGTTGAATTTTCAACTAAACAAGGTCAGTTTTTAAACAAAAATGAAATAATTATATTTTTCATTTAAAAGTAAATTTTTCATAAAAAAAAAACTAATTTTCAAGAAAATAGTTGAAACTTCAATTAAAAAACACGACTTTTCAACCAACAATAGAATAGCGAAATTTTAATTTTAAAAAGGTTATTTATAAAAAAAAATTTTCAACAAAATGGTTAAATTTTCAGCTTAAATTATAGACTTTTAGTAAAGAAATTACACTTTCAGCCAAGTAAGTTAAGTTTGTAACTAAATACTTAAATTTTCAACTAAGAAAGGTAAATTTTTTACTAAATATTTTAATTTTCCACAAAAAATATCGATTGTCAAAAAATTTAATAGTTAAATATTATCGGTAAAAGATCGAATTTCTAACTAAAAATTTTAATTTTCATGTAAACATGGTCAATTTTGAGCCAAAATATGAATAATTTAATTTTCCAATAAAAAATCAATGCCGAATCGAATAACCGACTTTTCAAAAAAAAAAGAGGTAAATTTTCAACCAAAGAAATAAAGTGTAAACTAAAATGGTGAATCTATAACCAAAAAAATGCATTTTTTAAAAATAAGTTAAATTTATAACAATGAATGGTCCCCAAGAAAAAAGTTAAAAATAAATTTTTAACAAAAAAACAACGAATTGTCAACTAAAATGACAAATCTTCAACCAAAAAGATTAATTTTCCACAAAATTGTTTAACTTTAAAAAAAGTAGTTTAGCTATTCACCAAGTAGTTAAATTTACAACAAAAAAAGAAAAATTCTCGACTAAAATAATAATAATTTCATTAAATAATTATTTTTGCAGGTTGAAAATTAAAATATTTTATGGGGCATTTGTATTTTTAGATAAACAAATTTTTCAGTTAGGAATAACAACTCATCTTTTTTTTGTAGGAAAATCCACTTTTTTATTGAAAATTTAACTATTTCTCGTTGAAGATTTTTTTGTTGAAGATTCGACCGTTTGATTGAATCTTGACTTTGAAAAAAATTAAAAACCGCATTATTTTGTTTAAAATTTAATTATTTTATTAAAAAACAATCTTTTTGATAGAAAATAAAACTGTTTTATTGAGAATTTTTCATTTTAGATCAAAATTTCTTCCTTTTGAATTTCAAAGTAGCCTTTCGGTTTAAAAAGAAGTTTTTTGTTGAAAATTCAATCATTATGTTAAATATTCGTCATTTTTGGATTCAAAATTAATATTTTTATTTTGGAAAAAACACCTTTCCTGGCTAAAGACTCAAATTTCTTTTTGGATTGAATATTAATTAAATGTAATTGTAAAATATTATATTGATTCATAAATAAACTAATAATTATAATAATTAATTAATTATTAAAGTATTATTAATATCCTTTAGATTTAAAGTTCATTTATCTGGTTAAAGCTGAATATTTTATGGTGTAAATTTTCAAATTTTCTGGTTCATAACTAATCCCTTTTTTAAACAAATTCTTGATTATAGCTTTAAAGTGTAATTGTTTTGTTAAAAATTAATCAATTTTGTTAAATATTTGTCTTTTTTATTTGTAAATTCAACTATTTATCTAAAACTTCAACTTTTTTATTTAAATTTAATCTTTATAGTTAAAAAATTCCATCATTCGCTTAAACATTTACCTTTATAAGTCAAGCCTTCAATTGTTTTGTTGAAAATTAAACTGTCATCTTAAAAAATAATCTTTTTGGGTCGAAAATCGAACCGTTTTGTTTGAATATATATATATATATATTTTTTTAATTTGTCTATTCGGATAGAAAATTCAACTTTTTATTTTTAAATTGTAATAAAGTTGGAAATGGGGACTATTTAATTTTTGCTTAATTTACTTGAAAAAAATGTTTTTTAAAAAAGGCTTGAATGGTTCTGGAATAGATTAACATGTTTTTTTTCGTGAAAAAATGCATTTATTTTTGTTTAATTCTTACCTTTAAAAAATATTATTTTTTAACTTTTATTTACAAACCAACTCATTTTTTAAATATTTAATGCCAATGTTTATTTCTTTTAGTTTAACTGACGGGCCTTTATTTCTCTGAATAAGTACAATGCTTCCTTTGCATAAAATTGAATTTTTAAAATAAATACAATGCTTCTTATCACGACCACAATAGTTCTTAGCATAACTACAATACACGAAAGCCGTGCTCATATGAGAGGGTCATTGAGTTTCTAAACAAAAAATTTCACCACGAAATTCCTGGAAAATGGCCATTTAAGTTTATTTATTTAGAAAAAGCAGTTAATAGTTATTAATTAATTATTTTAAATAGTTACACCGTTCTGGTTAATAAAAAAAGACATTGGGGCCTAAAGGAACTAAGCAGATAAGTATTTGGAATAGTTGTTTTTATTTTTTTATTATTTTTTTTTTAGTTATATTATCTAAGAGTATAGTTAAAATAAATAATTTTTTGTTAAAAAAAAAACTGAAAAAGTTATTTGAAGTTATTACAGTTATTTCAATTACTTAAGGGGCTCCACATACATGATACGTACACGAGGATGCATTGTTTAATGTAATATATTTGAACCACTTAATCTAAAATGGAATTTTATTTGCGGGGGCAAAGCGATTTTTTTGAAAAATTTTATTTTTGTGGGTTTTTTGTTTTTGTATTAAAAATTGAGTGGCTTTGTTTTGCCTGTAAAATGCAACGCGCCAGCCATCACTGTCTGCCGGCTTGCAGTATATATATATATTACTATAATAACAAATAAATAATAATAAGCTATACTGATAATTATTGGAAAAAATATATAATAATTTTTCTTATTATCAAACCAAAATAAAAAGGGACGACTGAAAAATCCCGAAAAATAAAATTCCCGACACAGTAAAATTGCCAAATAATATTTACACGAATAATAAAATTACCGAAAAATAAAAATACCGAATTGGAAAATTGCCGAAAAATAAAATTCGCCAATAATAAAATTGCCGAAAAATAAAAATACCAAATTGGAAAATAATTCTCGAATAATAAAATTTTAGAATTATAAAATTCCCGAATTGGAATATTCCCGAATAATAAAATTTACGACAGTTTATAATATTACCGAATCGGAAAATTCCCGAATTTCAACAATTAGAATTTTTTATAAATATATTTAATTGATTACAAATACAACAATTAGATATTAGTTTCAAAAATTATTTTTAACATTCAAAATTTCGAAGCTTATTTTTTTAATTAAAAATAGCAATAATTTTAAATAAAATATGTCTAGGTAACGCATGATTTTTTAATGTTCACAGTATTTGAAAAAACACCAAAAGCGTTCGCAAAAATAAAATTTAAAATTCGAGCTTGTTTAAAAAAACGTTACAAGGCACGTAAAAAATTTAACGAGAATTTGATTCCAAGCGGAAGTTTTCAAAAATAAGGAAAGCGATACAAAAATTTAATTCTACATTGAAAGAAAAAATAATGACTCACATTTTGACGCTTTTTTTGAAAATGTGCATAGAATTTGAAAAAAATACAAAAAGCTTTAGTAAAAATTGAATTTCAAATTAATATATATATATTTATTTATTTAAAATTTTTAATTACTTTTTTGCGAAAGCTTTTTGTATTTTTTTTATTCAAAAATATTATGCACATTTCAAAAAAAGCGTAAAAATGTAAGCAATAATTTATTCTTTGAAAGAAGAATTAAATTTTGTATCACCTACCAAATTTTTAAAAACACGCGTTACCTAGAAATATTTTATTTAAAATTATTGCTATTTTAAATTCAAGAAATAAGCTTCGAAATTTTAAATGTTAAAAATAATTTTTGAAACAATGTTTTATTGTTGTATTCGTAATAAATAAAATCTATTTAAATAAAAAATTCTAATTTTTAAAATTCGGGAATTTTCCAATTTTCGGATATTTTATAAATCGGCAATTTTCTGTCGCGAATTTTATTATTCGGGAGTTTTTCAATTCGGTAATATTATAAACTGTCGGGAATTTTCAAATTCGGTAATATAATAAACTGTCGAGAGTTTTATTATTCCGGAATTTTGAAATTCCGGAATTTTATAATTCTGAATTTTTTTATTCGAAAATTTTATTATTCGGGAATTTTCCAATTCGGTATTTTTATTTTTCGGCAATTTTATTATTCGTGAATTTTATTTTTCGGCAATTTTCCAATTCGGTATTTTTATTTTTCGGTAATTGTATTATTCGTGTATTTTATTATTTGGGAACTTTCCAAATCGGTATTTTTATTTTTCGACAATTTTATTATTCGCGAATTTGATTAATCAAGAATTTTCTAATTCGGGAATTTTACAGAGTCGAGAATAGGTTGCAGATTTTAGTCGACTTGGGTGACTGTAGCCCGACATACAATCTTAGCTGGCGCATTGCATTTTACAGGCGCAAAAGAGCGGTCAATTTTCCATAAAAAAAAAACAGGATCATTTTGATATAAAAATGGATTAATTACAGAATCCATCATACTGGCTGTTTGCTGAAAATATTTGTTTAAAAGAAATACCTTGACATGTCAACAATTTTTTTATCTCCCAGTGACCCTTTTGTATTAAACCTGAAGCCTGATGCCACTGAGAAAAATTAGTCAGAGAATTAAAGTAAAATTTAAAAAATCAAATTTTTTTCGCTATTTAAAGTTCTACAAATTTAAACAAACAAAAATTCTAAAATCGGCCTCGACAAATTTCTTCAGAATTTAATGCCCAAACTAAGAATTTAGTCACAATAAATAATTGGTTAGTTAATGCAAACTCAACAAATTAATAAAAAGTTATTTCAACTGCTCTTCTTAGTTCCCTGTAGCCCCAATGTATTGTCATTATTGTTGGTTAACTTAAATGGTTTAATCAGTCAAACGAACAAAGAATTTAGTTTTGAAAACTAATTTCTTAGTTAATCAGAATTTCTAGAATTAGAATTAGTTCTAAAATTAGAATTAGTATTTCTTAGTTCACAAAAAAATAGTACAAAGTTATTCGGGTTATTCGTCTCAGTTCCGTTTAGCCCCAATGTATTTATCTTTTTCTAGTTAACTTACATTGTTTGATTATTGAAAATAAGAATTTAGTCACAATAACTAATTTTTCAGTTAATGCAACTCAACAAAGTAATAAAAAGTTATTCCAACTGCTCTTCTTAGTTTCCTATAGCCCCAGTGTATTTTTATTATTTTTAGTTAACTTGACTGTTTTACGTAGTCAAACTAACTAAGAATTTAGTTTTAAAAACTAATTTCTTAGTTAATGCTACGCAGACAAGTAGTACAGAGTAATTCCAATTACTTGTCTCAGTTCCTTATAGCCCCAATGTATTTTTTTTTTTTAGTTAACTTACATTGTGTAATTAGTAAAAATAAAAGTTTAGTCACAATAACTAATTTCTTAGTTAATGCATCTCAACAAATTAATAAAAAGTTCTTCCAACTGCTCCTCATAGTTCACTGTACCCCCAATGTATTTTCATTATTTTTATTTAACTTTAATGATTTAAGTAGAGAAACTAAGTATTTAGTTTAAAAAACTAATTTCTTAGTTAATGCTACACAAAAAAATAATAGTACTAAGTTATTCGGGTTACTCGTCTCAGTTCTTTATAGCCCCAATGTATTTTTTTTAGTTAACTTACATTGTTTAATTACTCAAAATAAGAATTTAGTCACAATAACTAATTTCTTAGTTAATGTAACTCAGAAAATTAAGAAAAAGTTATTCCAACTGCTCCTCATAGTTCCCTGTACCCCCAATGTATTTTCATTATTTTTATTTAACTTTAATGATTTAAGTAGAGAAACTAAGTATTTAGTTTAAAAAACTAATTTCTTAGTTAATGCTACACAAAAATATAGTAGTACTAAGTTATTCGGGTTACTCGTTTCAGTTCTTTATAGCTCTAATGTATTTTTTTTAGTTAACTTACATTGTTTAATTACTCAAAATAAGAATTTAGTCACAATAACTAATTTCTTAGTTAATGCAACTCAGCAAATTAATAAAAAGTTATTCCAACTGCTCCTCTTAGTTCCCTGTAGCCCTAATGTATTTTTATTATTGTTAGTTAACTTTAATAGTTTAAGTAGTCAAACTGACTAAGAATTTAGTTTTAAAAACTAATTTCTTTGTTAATGCTATTAAAAGAATGAGTAAAAATTTATTTCAAATAATCGTCTTAGTTCCTTATAGCCTCAATGTATTTTTTTTAGTTAACTTACATTGTTTAATTACTCAAAATAAGAATTAAGTCACAATAACTAATTTCTTAGTTAATTACTCAAAATAAGTATTCAGTCACAATAACTAATGTCTTAGTTAATGCATCTCAAAAATTAATAAAAAGTTATTCCAAATGCTATTCTTAGTTCCCTATAGCCCTAATGTATTTTTATTAATGTTTGTTAACTTAAATAGCTCAAGTAGTCAAACTAACAAAGACTTTAGTTTTAAAAACTAGTTTCTTAGTGATTGCTACTCAAAAAAGTAGTACAAAGTAATTCCAAGTACTTTTCTCAGATCCTCATAGCCCAAATGTGTTTTTCTTTTTCTTTATTTAACCTACATTGTTTGATTAGTCAAAATAAGAATTTAGTCACCATAACTAATTTCTTAGTTACTGCAACTCAATAAATTATAAAAAGTTATGCCAACTGCTATTCTTAGTTCCGTATAGCCCCAATGTATTTTTATTATTATTTGTTAACTTAAATGGTTCAAGTAGTCAAACTAATTAGGAATTTAGTTTTAAAAACTAGTTTCTTAGTTAATGCTACTCAAACAAGTATTGCCAAGTTATTCGAATTACTCATTTTAGTTCCTTATAACCCAAATGTATTTTTCTTTTTTTTTTTTAGTTAACGTACATTATTTAGTTATTCAAGCTAATAATTTAGCCACAAGAACTAATTTTTTAGTTAATGCAACTAAAAAAATTAATAAAAAGTTATTAAAGCTTCTCCTCTTAGTTTCCTATCACCCCAATATATTTTGCTTACTGGTTAACTCAAATGCTTTAAGTAGTCAAACTAACTAAGAATTTAGTTTTAAAAACTAATTTCTTAGTCAATGCTATTTAATTTTTAGTTAACGCAACTTAACAAATTAATAAAAAGTTATTCGAACTGCTCTTCTTAGTCCTCTATAGCCCCAATGTATTTTTATTATTGTTAGTTAACTTAAATGTTTTAAGTAGTCAAACTAACTAAAAATTTGTCTCTAAAAATTAGTTTCTTAGTGATTGCTTCACAAAAAAGTAGTATAAAGTAATTTCTAGTAGTTTTCTCAGTTCCTTTTAGCCCAAACGTGTATTTTTTTTTTTTTAGTTAACCTACATTGTTTAATTAGTCAAAATAAGAATTTAGTCACCATAACTAATTTCTTAGTTAGTGCAACTCCATAAATTATAAAAAGTTATTCCAACTGCTCTTCTTAGTTCCGTATAGCCCCAATGTATTTTTATTATTATTAGTTAACTTAAATGTTTCAAGTAGTCAAACTAACTAAAAATTCAGTTTTAAAAACTAGTTTCTTAATTAATGCTACTCAAAAAGTAACACAGAGTTATTTCAACTATACGTCTAAATTTTCTGTGTACCCGATATCTTTTTCTTCGTGTTAGTTAACTTATATTGTCTAATTAGTCAAACCTACTAATAATTTAGCTTAAAAAACTAATTTCTTAGTTGATTCTATTCAAAAAAAGTAATAGAAAGTAATACCAACTACTCATCTTAGTTCTCTAACGCCCCCATGTATTTTTCTTATTGTTAGTTAACTTAAATAACTCAACTAGTCAAACTAACTAAGAATTTAGTTTAAAAAGCTAATTGTTTAGTTAATTTTACTCAGAAAAGTAATACAAATTTATGAACATTACAAATCTTTGTTCTCTATAGCCGTAATGTATTTTTCTTTTTGTTAATTTACTTATATTTTTCAATCAGTCATACTAACTAAGAATTTATTTAAAATAACTAATTTCTTAGTTAATTAAACTCGAAAATAAAATAAAGTGAATCCAGCTTCTCTTCTTAGTTTTCTGTGACCCCAATGTATTTTTTTTTTAAATTAACTTTTATTGGTTAATTATTTAAACTATCAATTTAGTCAAAATAACTAATTTATTAGTTAATGCAACCACAAAGGGAAATAAAAAGTTATTCAAACTACTCGTCTTACAATGAGTTCTCTATAGCCCCAATGTATTTTTCTGTATGTTAAATAAATTACACTGTTGAATTAGTCAAACTAAGAATTTAGTTAAAATTACAGAAAAAAATGATAATTTTTCAGTTTTCGTAGATTGAGTAAACATTAAACTATGTTATTTATAATATAACTATTTTGTTGAAAATTGAACTTTTTTTTTGGAAATTCTATTTTTTTGTTTAAGTATTGAAAATTCAATCTTCCCTTAGAAAATTTGTCTTTTCGGTTTGAAAGTGGGAATATTCAGTTAAAAATTCAACGGCTTTTGGTGTAAGTTCCATTTTTTTATTTTGTTAAAAAATTTCACTATTAAGTTTAAAATGTAACTATTTTCTCAAGAAGATATATCGAGGAAAACTACGTTGAAAAAATAATAATTAAATTAATTATTATTAAAATTTTGATGAAAAATAGAAATTTGAATGAAAAATTTCCTAAATAAAAACAAACAAATAAAGTTCTTATTAAAGTAATTATTCCATATATTTATTATTATATGTAAGGGAAGTCATACTTTTTTTAAAAATAAATATAAATATTCAATTTGAATTTGGAATTATTTTGTTCATACATGAAATTCGACCGTTTGTAGGAGGTAGAGAAAATTAAAACATTAACGAAGTCGCAAATAATTGGTAACCAGTACAATCACCATGTGTCTGGTTTTAACGAATTTATGGAGTGAATTCTCGTTACAGGTATATTGTCCAGATTTTGTTAAATTGGATTCAAACTGCTCGCATTGGAAATTCTCTACAGGCATTTGCAATTTGCCATTTGTGAGACTATTTTTGTTATTTAACTAGTTAGATGACTTTGTAAAGCTCTTTACCCGGGATGATTGCTAGTGCGATTCATCAGCGTTTCGTGGAGCGATGTTGGGAAACGAGGAAAATCTAAAAATGCGGGAAAATTCAGAGAATAATTTTGGTCAAGGAAAGTCAGTTTATTTTAATTTGAAATTTTTCTATTCTAGTTATAAAAGTTTTTATGTTAAAAATTTGAAAATATTAAGATTCTGGTCCTTGAACATTAGTAATCAGAAAAAATAAAAAATTTATCACCATTTACTATTTTTATACATTTTTGAAGCTTCTCGCCTGGGGTGACTGCTAGTGTGATTGATCAGCGACCCGTGTTGGAGCGATCTTGGGAAATTCGGAAATCTTGAAAGTCAGGGAATTTCTTTGCGAAGCACTTTGAATAACTTTCAAGATTCATAAATTGGAATTTTTTATTTTAGTTTGAAAGAATTCTATTTTGGTTATAAAAAATTCTGTGCTAAAAATTTGATAAGATTAGGATTCTGGTCTTTAAATATTAATGAATACGAAAAATAAAGAATTTGTCGTATTCAACTAATTGGATGACTTCCTGAAGCTCTTCAACTGGGCTGACTACTAGTGAGACTGATCAGCGATCCGTGGAAAAAATTCGGAAAAAATGTAAGAAATTATATTGGTCAAGCACAGTTAAGAAAAAGTCAGGGCTTTTGAAAAAAATATCGCAAAAGTCAAGGCATTTCTATAATAAGGGGCACTTTGAATAACTTTCAAGGGGAATAAATTTTTTTGTTTTTTTTTTTTTATTCGAAATTTTTCTATTCCGTTTATAAAAGTTCATGCATGAAAAATTTGACAAGATTCAGATTCTGGCCTTTAAAAAATATGAATGAGCAGGAAAAATAAAAAATTGATTATATTCAACATAGGGTGACTGCTAGTGTGATTGATCAGCGACCCATCTCAGAGCGATGTTGGTAAACAGAGAAAACCTAGAAATGCGGAAAAATGTTGGGAATTATATTGGTCAAGGAAACTTTAGGAAATATCAGGGGTTACGAAAAAAATATTGCAAAAGTCAGTTAATTTTAATTTAAAATTTTTCTTTTCAGGTTATAAAAGTTTCTATTTGAAATATTTTAAAATAATAATATGCTGGTCTTTGAATATTAATGATCAGGGAAAATAAAATTTTTTCATATTTAACCACTTTTATAAATTTGTGAAGCTTTTCGCCTGGGTTGACTACTAGTGTGATTGATCAGCGATCCGTGGAGCGACGTTGGAAAACGAGGGGAACATAGATTTGACAAGATTAAGATTCTGGTTTTTAAATAGCAGGAAGAATAAAAATTTTATAATATTCAAACAGATAGATGACTTCGTAAAGCTCTTCGGCAGGGGTGATTGCTAGTGTGATTGATCAGCGAACAGTGTCGGAGCGATGAAATGTTGGGAAACAGAAAAAACCTGGAGGTCAAAGAATTTTTATAAGAGGTACTTTGAATATCTGCCAAGTATAATAAATACAATTTTAAAAATTTTTAATTTGTTGTATTCTTGTTATAAAAATTTTTATGTTAAAAATTTAAATTATTAAGATTCTGGTCATTCAAAATTATTAATGAGCAGGAAAAATTAAAAATTGGTCAAATTCAACCAGTTTGATGATTTCATGAAGCTCCTTGCCTAGGATGATTTCCAGTGTGATTGATCAGCCATCTGTGGAGTAATCTTGGGAAATAGGGAAAACCTATAAATGCGGGTAAATTTAGGGAACTATATTGGTTAAGAAAATTTAAGGAAATATAGGGATTATTAAAAAAAATATCGCAAAAGTTAGTTTGATGACATCGTGAAGCTCTTCGCCTGGAGTGACTGCTAGTGAGATTGATCAGGACAAATAAAAAATTTATCACGGAAAAATTGTGAAAAAATGTATTTTTATTTGTTTGCAAATGTTTCTTCTTAACAATTTTTTTTAATTCGTCTTTTTGCGTTAAAAATTCAACAATTATAGCAGATCTAATTTGTTGAAATGTTTCAAATTTCGAATTATTTTTGAATTTCTAAATCTCTAAATGATTTGGATTTCGCCGAAAATATTGTTATAATTCTAAAAAATAACATAATTTCCTTATAATCTTTTAGATTATCTTTTTAAAATTTTGGAAATCTCCAGGAATGATTTGATATTTAAAATATTCTTTTTAAATAGATTTTGTAAAATAACAAATGATTAAAAAATTTCCTAAAAATCACAAGATAAATTTTTATTCTCTCGAAAGATTTCAAAATTAATACCAAAATTAAAAATTTTATTTCTGAAACCTAAAAAGTGTACATTTATTTTAAGCTTTGAAAACGTTTTCGAATTTTGAATCACTTTGGAAATTTTATACATCAAAGTGATTCGTATTTTTCCTAAAATCTTGAAAAACATATCCTTAAAAGCTTCCAGATTCTTTTCTAAAGAATTTTCAAGTCTTTGGGAATCTCCTGATATTTCAAATATTATTTTTAAATAATTTTTGTGAACAAAAATGATAAAAAAATTTCCAAGAAATCTAAATATCTTTTTGAATTATTCGAATATTTTCTGAAATTTTATAATCTTATAAAATCAAATTTTTTTCTCAAAAATCTTTCAAATTCTGTTCTAAACATTTAGGCAATGTTCTGAAACGTTTGGAAACGAGATTTAAAATCTTTATAAATATATTTTTTTAAATTATTTTTTCATAATAAAGAAACAATTGACATTTTTCCTAGAATTTTTTTTGTGAAAGTTGTTAAAAATCTTTTTAATGCTTCGAAAAATTGGAAATATGTCTTGAAATAATTTTATTGGTTTTCCTAAATTTTTAAATTTTCAAAGATCAAAATCAATCTTTTAAAATTAAACCTAAATGTTATAAACAAAATTGACCTGTAACCATACTTGAATTTTTCTAATATCTTTAAAAGTTTTAAAATGTTTACTAATTATATATTTCATTAAGGATATATTAAAAACAGAATCATTTCAAAATATTATAATGAAATTTTCTCTTTTATCAATAATTTGTTAAGAATTGAAACCTTTTTTATTTTAAAGACTTTTTGCAAAAAAGATAAAAATAGAATTATTGCCTTTACTATTAAATAATTATTTACAATTTAATTTTACGTTTTTAGATATAAATGTGTATAAATAAATAAACACTTCCAAATCTCAAGATTATACACCAGAACCTCGATTTAGTAACAGTGTCGGCAATAGGATCGCACCGGCCTTATTATTAAATCGGAGGAATGGAAAAGTAAACTGTTAGGGCCACCTGAACCGTTTCCAAGTAGGATGCATAATATTGCGCAATATACTCGATTGAGTACTCGCGCACTGCGGACCTTCCGGAGCTGATAAAAAAATTTGATTGAATTACACAGCAACTGGTGAATATAAATTATTCATGAATATACAAAACTGTTATGAATGGATGAACTTCGAAAACCAATATCAGCTTTCTTGGTTGATAGATTCAAACAAGGGAAAATATCGGCTTTCTCACATATCCAAATGGAAATTTATGGTAAAAAATTTAAATTGGAAAGATGTTTTGTAAAATGGAATGTAAATAGCTTTATAAGTCTGCTTTAAATTTCAAACAGGATAAGCTTTTAATTTTTTTATTACTAAATAGGTTTCAAAATCTGGCAGTAACAGTAATAATATTACATTAAATCGTGTTCTCGTTTCTCATTATTCGTGAATTTCAAATAACCTTTTATCTCGAGGATCACGAATTCGTGACTCTATGAGAACACTTTATTACAATTAAAAAAAAATTCCGGAATGTGAGTAATAATTTTGTAAGTAACTGTTCTTAATTTGGATAGGAAAACTAGGAAAACTAATTTTCATATAAACCTGTGGCTTTTTAGGAATTTTAACAATTTTTGTGTAATTTTACTAGTATAAAAGTGTAAATAACCCAAAATATATTAGGGAATTTTTCCTTAACGATCATTTTCAAAAAAATTCTTTAACTACTTGAAAATTTACTGGTCATGAAATTTTCGTAAAACTGTTTTGCAAAAAATTCCAAAAATAAGTAAAAATATATTCCAAAAAGAGTTTTAAAAAAATTATTCCAAGAATACCTAATAAATTTACCAAAATTATCCCTGAATTGTTTTCGGGAAAATTCACTTATTTTATCAATAAAAAGTAGGTAGGAACCTAAAAAATAATAGGGAATTTTTTTTCAACTATTATTTAAAAAAATAATTTTCCTACAAATTTTTAATTTACCGAAATCATTTTGGAATTTTCCTGAAGCTATTTTGAGAACCATTTCTCAAAATTAAAAATTTAGCAAAATAGTTTTAAAAAATTTACGAAATAATTTTCGTAAAGATTCTCTAAAAACTGGAAAAATTACTGAAGACGTTAGAAAATTTTCCTGAAGCTATTTTTAAGGAAACTTCGAAAATAGGTTACACATTTATTGATCTTTTCCCGAAATTATATTCAGAATAATTTCAAAAATACCAATGAAATTTCCCGAAAATTTCAGGACATTTTCCATGTATTTTTTTTCGAGAAAATTCACTAATTTGATTGGTAAAAAGTAGGAAGTTACCTAAAATATAATAGAAACTTTAGATAGGGAAGTTTTTCTCAGCTATTATTTTTTTTTAAAATTCGTAAAAATTTGAAGTGTACCAAAATTGTTTTGAAATTTTCCTAAAGTTATTTTCGATAAAATTGTTAAAATATGTTGAAAATTAACCGAAATAATTGCATAATTTTGCCGAAGTTTTTTTTAATTCCAATAGTTTTTTAGGTAAAATTCCTTTTATTTTGCGTAGGAACATTTATTTTCCCATTGAATTGTGAAGTTTTTTAATATTAAGAAAAAATCTTGGGAAATAACATAAATTATAAAAAAAATCTTCCCGCAATCATTATTTTTAAGAAAATTGTCTAAAAACTTGAAAAAATTTACCCAAATTGTTATTGATGTTCTGGAAGCTATTTCAGAGATAGTTCAAAAAATAACTAAACAATTTACCGAAATCGTTAGAAAATTATCCCGAAATTATTTTTGTAAAAATTTGCCAAACTTGTTATGGAATTTTCAAAAACATTTTTGTTGAAAATTCCCAAAATAAGTAAAAAATTTACCATAATTTTCCAAAAAATGAATCTGCGAAAATTCCGAAAATTGCTACTATTTTGACCGAAATCATCATGAAATTTTCTTGAAGCTTTTTAAGACACAATTTTCAAAATAATAAAAAAATTTACTGAAATATTTAGGAATTAAATAGTAAATATTTAGGAATTGTCGGAAGTTATTATGGGGAAAATTAGTAGATTGCCAAAATAAGTAAAAAGGTGACCGAAATTTTTAGAAAATTTTCTCGGAATCATTTTCGGGAATTTGTAGGTATTTTTTTTTTAATTTGTAGGTAATGTGTAGGTAATTTTTGGCGTAGGAAAATTTATTTTTCCATAAAAAGGAATTTTACCTAAAAAACTATTGGAATTTAAAAAAATGCTGGCAATTATGAAATGAATTCGGTTTATTTTCTAAATATTTTGAAAATTTTATCGAGAATATTTTTAGGAAAATTCCAAAATAATTTGAATAAATTTCAAATTTTCACGAATTTTTTTTTTGAAAATAATAGCTGAGAAAAAATTCTCTGTCTAAAATTTCTAGTATTAAAAATCATCGTTTTTAAAAGGAATATTTTCATTGAGTATTGTGATTTTCACAATCATTTAGGAAATAAAGAAACTTAACGAAATTTTTTGAAATTTTCTACTTCTCATGTAATTGTATTACTGTAAAGTAGAAAATCACGTAAAATACAATAGAATTTGAAAATTTACTTAATTTGGAATTTTTCCCTTGAACATTATTTTCAACAAAAAATTCCTTAAACCTTAAAATGTACCTTAATTTTTGTGGGATTTTCCTGAATTTATTTTGGGAACAATTTAAATAAAATAAAAAACTTTCAAATTTATCAAAATCAATAGGAAATTTTTCTGGAATTATTTTCAAGAAAATTCTCGAACACTTAAAAAAATTACCAAAATCATTATGGAAGTTTTCTAATGTTATTTTGGTAAAATTGACTTTTTAGTGCAGGAGCATTTATTTTTTCATCAAATTTTCCTACTTTTAATGTGATTTTACCAGTATAAGTGGGAAATGATTCAAAATTAATTAAATAATTTGCCTTCACTAATTATTTTCAAGAAAATCGTCTAAAAACTTGAAAATTTACATAAATCGTTTAAAAAAATTTTGAATCATTTTCGGGAGCATTATGTAAACACATGAAAATTCTCTAAACTTAATATGTAATTTTTCTGAATCTATTTTAGGGAAAATTCCTAATAAAAGTAAGAATATGACCAAAATCGTTAGGAATTTTTTTCGGAATTACGTTTGAGAAAATTCACTTATATTACCTGTAAAAAGTGAAAACTAAAAAATTTACAGAAATCGCTATTAAGTTTTCCTGGGATTATTTTCCGGAAAATTTCGTAAGCACTTAAAAATTTATCTGAATTATTATGGAAATCTCCTCAATTTACTTTTGGGAAAAGTTTTAAAATACGTGAGAAATTTACCGAAATTACAACGAAATTTCCCCAAGGTTATTTTCCGGAAAATTTCCACAAATTTGAAGGTAATTTTTATTTTATTTGTTGTAAAGGATCATTTATTTTCCAATAAAATTGGAAATTTTTTATCAAGGACAAATGATCTTTTTTAAAAGTAATATTAAAAATATTACTTTTAAAAAAGAATAAAGAAACTCAAAGACCTGTTGCATATTTTTCACTTTTTCATTTATTTTTCAAGTAAAAAAACAAAGGATTTTCCTACAATCATCATTATCAAGAAAATTATTTTAAAACTTGAAAATTTACCCAAATTGTTATGGAATTTTTTTGAAGCTATTTCGATAACAATACACTACAAAATTTTCTTCTAGTTATTTTTGTAAAATTTTCTCCAATTTTCTACGTAAATTTTCTTTTTTTTTGTGTAGGATCAATTATTTTCCAGTAAGATTGTACATTTTTTTATTAATAAGAAAAAATGATCTTTTTTAAAAGGAATATTTCCATTAAGTATGTTGATTTTCCCAATCACTTAGGGAATAAAAAAAGTTAAAAATGACCCAAAATATTATAAAGAATTTGAATAGGGAATTTTCCTTAAATTTCATTTTAAGAAAATCCTAAAATCTGTAAATTTGCTAAAATCTTTATGGAATTTTCTTTAGGCTATTTCAAAAACAATTTCTAAAATAACTGAAAAATTTACCAAAATCATTAGAAATTTTCCTAAAAGTATTTTGGGGATCATTTTCAAAATAGGCAAAAAATCTATCGAAATTACAAAAAAAAAAAATTCCCAAAGTTATTTTTGGAAAATTTCTCTCAATCTTGAACCAAAACTATAAAAATATTAATACAATTTTTTTTTTAATTCTCTAAATGCTTGAAAATGTACCCAAATGGTCATGGAATTTTCGCGAAGCTAATAATAATGTTTAAGAATAAAAAAATAAATTAATAATGGAGAATTTTTATTTACCAAAATTGTTCAGAAATATTCCTTAAAATATTTTTCGAAAAATCCCTTAAACAATTGAAAATTTACTGACGACTTTATGAATTATTGTCGATGAAGTTATTTTGATGAAAATTTCCAAAATTTAAATTTATGTTTTTTATTTAAAAAATTTGTAATAAATTTATCGATTTTAGGGTAAATTTACTGAATTCTCTTAACTGAAATTTCTCTCCGATTTTAGCATATTTATTGAGCTCGTTCTCTATTCACCATTCCCGAGATTTTACATTTCCGGTTATAAAGCACTTGCTGCTTTCGTGAATTAATTGCAGCATATTGAACACGAATAGTCTTCTATAGCGGCTAATTTATTAATTGAGGAATTAATTGATTAATTCCTCTGCAGCGAAGGATGTTTCGAACAAGTTCAATTATTTAGTTAAATTCAGCCATAGTAAATTAATTATTTTAATTTTATTCGATTTAATTACTTAATTCATCTGGTAAATCTATCATGGTATATTTATTTATTTAAACAAATAATGATACAATGAATATATAATTGTCTGCTTTAAATAAAAAATGTTGATTGAAATACTTGGATCTTGATTTGACAATGAAAATTAACATTTTGATTTGAGAAAAAAATAATTTATAATAAAAAAAATTTTGTAATAAATATCTATTTGCTAGAAGTTTCTGTTTTATGATTTAAGTTCGAGTAATTAATAAAATTCTGAAACCTGAGAAAAAGATAATTAGTATCATCAGTTTGTTTTTAAACTTTCAAGAAATATAATTCTTCTTTAAGATTTTTGATAAATTTGAAAATTTTTGTGAAGATTTTAGAACTTTCGAAAAATAATCTTGAATATTTATGATAAAATGTTTTCATTTTGCAGGATTTTAGACAAAATAAGAACAAATTTGAGTCAGTTCAAGCGATATTTAAAACTTACAGAATTTTCGAAAATTGAAAAAAATATTTAACAATTTTTCGGAAATGTTCCCTGTATTAAAATATTTTTAATCATTTCCAAACATCTGAAATTCCAAATTATTCTTTACACTTGCCTTTTTTGAAACACCTTTCAAAATTTTTCTAATTTTAAATCTTTTTCAATTTTTCTTTCAAATAAATTTTGCTAAATAAAAAAATCATGAAAAATCTCTAGAGAACTTTTTTGTTTTTATAAAGCGTGTAAAAATCTTTAAAAGCTTCTTTCTCGAAATCTTCAAAAATCTGCATCTTTTAATTTGTTCAAATCATTAAAAAAAATTCTAAACCTTCCAAATTTTTTTTAAAACTATTCCAATTTGACTTAAAATTTTTAAAAAATTGCCCATTGGAAAAAATTGTCCAGGAATCTTCCAGATTCTTTTTTGTAAATTTTGGAAATCTTTTGAAATGTTCTAACATCTATGTTAATATGCTCTTGAATTAATTTTTTCAAAATAAAATTCTTTATAAATTTTTCACAAATACAGTACAAATCTCCAGATTCTTTTTTTGAAAAGTCTAAAAATCTTTTAAATTTTTCTCCAAGATTCTCTTTAAATCAATTTTTCAAAATAAAAATTTAATAAAAATTTTCGAATGAAAATTTTCTAAAAGTACACATTTTTTAAACCTTTCATAATTCTTAAAAATCTTCTACAATCTTTTATTTAAATCGTCGAAAGACTGCTTTTTGTTTTCAATTTTCGAAATTATTGTAAAGTTTCAAATTATTTTTTAATCTTTTTAAAATTTCTAGATATCTTTTAAACTTATTCGATTAAAAAAAAATTATAATCTCGCAAAATTGACCAATTTTCTTTTTTTAAACATCTACTCTCTTTGTCGAAATTATACAAAATAATCACAAATATTTTTCAATTTTCTCTTTGAATGATTTTTTTAAATTAAAAAAATTGTGGTCTCAAACTATCCAAATTCTGAAAAACCGACTTTTTTTAATCTTGAAAAATCGACCTTTTAAAAATTTGATTTGAAATCTTCACAAGAATTTTTTTCTAAAACTTTATAATTGATCAATATTAAAAAATTTTTTTTTCAAAGCTTTCACATGCTTTTAGGAAATTTTAGTAAATCATTTGAAATTTTTTGGAATATTTTTCAATATTCTTTTAAAATTTACTTTTTAAATCAGAAAATCATTTTAAACTTCCCCAGGAATATTAAGACATTTTTTTATTCTCTTCCAACCTTTTAAAATTCTTTTAAAAACTTATAATTCTTTTTGTTGACAATCTTAAAAAATCTACAGTTTGTTAAAAAATGTCAAAAATCTTTTCAAGTTTTTAATTTTTAAAATGTCAATATTCCAATAATATTTGAAACCAAAAACTGCACATAAAAAATCACTATAATTTTCGTAAGCATAGGGAAATTTTTTAAAATACTCAACCAAATGAAGAAACCAAAGCTTTTTTGAAAAATAAAATAAAGCAAAAGAATTTTATTTTTTTATTTTAAATTTTTAAACTTAAAATAATTGTTTTATCCCTCAAGGCCTAATTCCAACATTTTTACGGGTAAGGTTTTACTTCACATATTTCTTTTTTTTTAATTGCTTATTTTGTAATTTTACCTTATTTCTAGATAACAATTTATAAATTATCAATTGATCATCTAAAATTTTCAAATATAAATAATGTGTAATCGAAGATTAAAAAATTATTGCTATTTAAAATTTAACAATATCTCAGTAAGGACATTCATTTCTTTATTTAGTTAAATTTTGTAATGAAAAATTTAGTTATTCAATGTTTTGTTAAAAATTCATATTATTGGTTGAAAATTCAAATATTTGGTTAAAAATGAAACTATTTTATAAAAATGTAACTGCTTGCAAGAAAATATAAGTAATTTGTAGAATATTAAGTTTTCTGTTGTGAATGATATTTTTTAGTTGAAAATTCATTTTTCTGGGAGAACAATTAATTTAACTTTTTTTTTAGAACTTAATCTTTTTGATTAGAAATTTAAATACTTGGTTAATCTACTTTTTTCATTTTAAAATTCACCTCTGATTGAAAATTTAACTTTTTGGTTGAAAATTTTTTTTATTAATTTTTTTATTTGAAAATTCAACACATATTGCATTTTTTGCATTATTTAAAAATAATTTTTTTTTACTAAAAACTATTTTTTAAACTGAAAATTTGACAATTGCATTTTTGGTTCAAAAAATATATTTATTAGTTTAAAATTCAACTCTTGCGTTGAAAACTCCTATTTTGTTTGTTAAAAATTAACTTTTTTATTTCAAAAATTATCTATTCCATTTTTGGTTCAAAATTGATGCTTTATAAGTTCAAAATTCAGTATTTTGATAAAAATTCGTCTCTTGGGTTTAAAAATTAATCTTTTTTGTTGAAAATTGATCTTTTTGCTTCAGAATTTTGGCTAACTCAACGAATGAAAATAAATATATTGTTCTGATAAAAATTATTTTTTAAACTAAAAATTTGAGAATTGCATTTTTGCTTCCATAA
>NC_046665.1:119744394-119767691 GCF_010883055.1 Belonocnema kinseyi | reverse complement strand
AATTTTTTGTTAAAAAATCTTTTTTTTAAATTTCATTTTGGTAAAAAAAATATGTTGTTTATGGAAAAAAGGGCTTTGTTGATGCAAAATAAATTTCAACTTTTTATTGTCTAATTTTCATTTAAAAATTAAAAATTCGATCATTTGGTTAAAAATGAATAACTTAGGTTTAAGATTCAATTATTTTAATTTCGTTTTTTCTCTATTGTTTTCTCTCTCTTGTCTGTCACGCCTGAGTGAACATCGCACGGAGACAATACTCGGAAACGGTAAATCCAAAATTACTAAATCAAAATTACTAAAAAATGATTTCCTGAGCGACAGAAATCATTAAAAAATCATTTTAAATTATTTAAAAACTATATCATTTCTTATAAAAGATTAGTTTTTCTCCAAATGCAAAAATAAATGCTGAATATTTCTTCCATTTTTTTAGATTTTTTTTCTATATTTAAATTCGCACTTCACTGAACTTCATTACTGAGATAATAGCTCCTTTTAATCGAAAACTGATTTTAATCTCTATTAAAGAATCTCGATAAGTTTTCTCACAGCGAAATAGGATAAAGTTTAAGGGAAATTCCACAAGTTTGAAATTGAAAGGAAGGCATAAATTATTATGAAGAAGCTGGAAAGTTCGAAAGAGAGAAATTTAAGAATTCATTTTTCATATTATATTTGTTCTCGAAATTTGCAAAAATCTAAATTAAAAAAAAAATGTTAATCGTCTGAACATTTAAATTATTTTTGAATCCTTAAAAAAAATTAAAAACATCTAAGCATCTTTTAAAATAATAAAGTTTTTACAAAATTTCTAAATTTTGCTACATTGGAAAAATCTTTTGGAATCTTGAAAACTTCAAGTTTATTTTATTTTATGCTACATTTATATTTTTAACTATTTTCCTGAAAATCCTTTTTCTTCTTGTTCAGAATAAGATTTTTAACAGAAAATTAAATTATTTCTTTCCTAAAAATTATTTTTTTTCCTAAAAATTCATCTTTTTGGTGAAAAATTCAATCATTCCAGTTGAAGATTCACCATTTTATTTGACAGTTTATTAGTTTGGTTTGAAATTAATTTTTTCAACTGTAAATTTAACTCTTCCTTCTTTTGTTGAAAATTATTCTTTTTTTTTTCAAAATTAAACAATTTAAATCAAAATTTGTCTTTAAATTGAAAATTCAACTATTTGTTTAAAATTCACGTACTTTGTTAGAAAATCGATTTAATTTTGTAGAAAATAATTTTTTTATCTGAGTTAATCTTCTTTCTTAAAAATTCTTCTTTTAATTTAGAAATTCAAGTATGCAGTTAAATATGTAACATTTTAGTTGATAGTTTATGTTTTAGGTCGGAAATAAAATCAGTTTGCGAAAATTTAAATTCGTTTGTTAAAAATTAATTTTTTTTCGAGATTCGTCATTTTAATTAAAAATTAATTTCATTGTTTCAAAAATGAGCTATTTGATCAAAAATGATTTTTTCTTTCAATGGCAAAGAATTTTCTTACCAAAAACTTAACTATTTTGTTGAAATTTTTCTTATTTTATCAGTTTTTTTTTAAACTGAAAATGTAACTATTATTCCAGTTGATTATTTCATAAATTTAGTTAAAAATCCAGCTTTTTGTTGATTATTAATTTTTTAATAAAAATCTGGTTATTCAATTTTTGGTTCAAAAATTTTATTTTTAGTTAAAAATTGTTCTTTTCTGGTAGCGATTTTTTTCTGGTTAAAGATCCACCATTTTGATAAAAAATTTATTTAATTGTTTAAAAAGGAGCTATTTTATTGACAACTTGTTTTTTCTTTAAATGGAAAAGAATTTTTCCCCAAAAATGTCACTTTTTGTTGAAAATTTTTATTATTTTTTTTGTTGATTTTTTTTCACTCAAAGTTAGAAATTTAGTTAGAAATTCATCTGTTTGTTAAATATTCATTTTTTAAAAGAAACCCTTATTATTCAATTTTTGTTAGAAAAATTATATTTTTTGGTTAAAAATTCGTATTTGTTAATAGAAATTAATCTTCTTGGTTAAAAATGTATCTTTTTAGTCCAAGATTAAATTATTTACAGGTTCATCATTTCAGTTGAGAATTTATCTTTCTGGTTTAAAATTTAACTACTCACGTTTAAGATCTACAATTTTAGTGGAAAATTCACCACTGTACTTCAAAATGTAACAATTTTTGAAAAAGTTTTTTTCTGAGTTTTTTTTTAAAGTTCGTTTTTTTGTGGAAAATAATTTTTTAAGTGATTATTTAACTTATTCAAATTAAATATTCTATAGTTTCTTAACTGAAAATTTAATTGACCCAATTTTGTTTAAAACTCGATTTTTTTAAATAAGATTAACTTTTTACTTGAAAGTTAATCGTTTTGTTCAAAAAATTCTCCTTTTGTTGGAAATAAAATTACTTAGCTTAGATTTAAACTCTTTTGATAAAAATTAATTTTTTGGTTGAAAATTCGGAATTTTAATTAAAAATTTATTTCTTTGTTTCAAAAATAATCTATTTGATTTAAAACTTGTTTTTTTTTTTTTTAGTTGAACGTTCATTTTTTGACCAAAGCTTTAATTATTTAATGTTTGTTTTGAAAATTATCTTTTTTCGTTGAAAATTCGTCTTGTTTGGTATAAATTCATATTCTTGGTTAAAAATTTATCTTTTTGGTAAAAAATTCAATTATTCTAGTTAATGATTCATAGTTTTAGTTGAATATTCATCTTTCTTGTTTAAAATATAACTATTGCAGTTGAAAATGTTAATTTTAGACAAAAATTTATCAATTTGTTTGACAATGGAACTATTTGTTTAAAAGTTAGTTTTTTGGTGGAACACCAGTTCTAGTAAAAATTCAGCTGTTGAGTCGATAATTAATTTTATTAAACTTAAAATTCAATTTTTTAAGTT
The DNA here is from genome assembly GCF_010883055.1 of Belonocnema kinseyi. Taxonomy (NCBI): domain Eukaryota; kingdom Metazoa; phylum Arthropoda; class Insecta; order Hymenoptera; family Cynipidae; genus Belonocnema; species Belonocnema kinseyi. Next base: position 119,764,771 of record NC_046665.1, on the reverse strand, counting down.
TTGATTGAAAATTTACCTGTTTGAGTAAATTTGAATTTTTTGTTTAAAAATTAAATTATTTTAGTTGAAGATTAATTATTTTATTTGAAAACTCACCTTTTTTGTTTCAAACTTAATTATATCTATTGAAGTCATCATTTTAGTTGAAAATTCATCAGTTCAGTTTAAAATTAAACTATTTTTTTGGAAAAACTTTTTTTTTAATTAATTTCTTCAACTGAAAGTTTAACTACTCCATTTTTTGTTAAAAATTGATCTTTTCCAGTCGAAATTGGGCTATTTTTTTTTAAATTAACTTGTTTGAAATTTAATCATTAAAATTCGACAAGTTTGAAATTGAAAGAAAGACATATATTATTATTATTATTATTATAACTATATTCATTTTTTTACTAAAAATCAAATTATTCAATTTTTGGTAAAAATTCAATTATTCTAAATAAAGATTCAGCATTTTGCTTGAGAATTTATCATTTCGAAAATGTAACTATATTTTTTAAAGTTGGTTTTTGTAGAAAATAATATTTTTATAAAGATTTAACTTATTTAATTTGAATATCTCATAATTTAAGTTAAAAATGTATATTTGTTCAAACATTAATTTTTTAACTTAAAATTTAATGATTTTAATTTTGGTTGAAAATTTGCCTTTTGTAGTAAAAATTATTTCTTTTCCGAAATTTTAATTATTTCAATTAAAGTGTCATAATTTTATTTGGAAATTTATCAATTCAGTTAAAAATTGAACTATTTTGTTGAAAATCCGTCTTGTTTTTTTTTGTTGAAAATTCAGAATTAATCTCTTTGGCTGAATACTCATTTTTTGACTTAAAATCTAATTATTCAATTTTCGGGTGAAAAATTATCTTTTTTAGTGAAAAGTTCCTATTTTTGCTAAAAATTAATCTTCTTGGTTGAAAATCAATCTTTTTAGTCGAAAATTCAATTATTCTCGTTAAAATGAAGGCTTAACTTAAATTTAATATTCTATAGTTTTAGTTGAAAATTCATCCGTTTCAATAAAAAATTTAACTATTTGGTTAAAAAATCAATTTTTTGGTAAATAATTATATTTTTGCTTGAAATTTAATCTTTCTGTTTAAAAATTATTGGTTTGAATTTAAAATTAAAGTATTCCAGCTAAATATTTAGAATTTTTGTTGAAAGTTAATCGTTTTTGTTAAATATTCTTCTTTTTTCACTTAAAATATAATTATTTAATTTTTAGTTAAAAAAAGATTTTTTTATTTGAAAATTCGTTGTTTTTTATAAATTAATCCTCTTGGTTGAAAATTGATCTTTTTGCTCAAAATTTTAATTATTCTAGGTAAAGATTTATCATTTTAGTTGAGAAATCATCTTTCTGTTTTAAAATTGAACTACTCTAGTTTAATATTTACAATTTTAGTTGAAAATTCACCAATTTATTTGGAAATGAAACAATTTTTTTTAAGTTATATTTTTTTAATGTTCGTTTTTTTGTGGAAAGTAATTTTTTAAGTAATGATTTAAATGATTTCAATTAAATATTTTATATTTTTAGTGCAAATTCATCTGTTTAGTTAAACATTAATTTTTTTTAATGAAAATTGAACTGTTCCAGTTTTGGTTGAAAATTAATCTTTTCTGGTACAACATGCAACAACTTGAATCAAAAGTAGTTTTATTTTAAATTAAAAATTCTTTAACTATTTAGTTTGAAATTCACTTATTTTGTATTATAAAATAAATTTTTTAGTAAAAAATTATATTATTGCTTGAGAGTTAATCTTCCGGTTTAAAAATTCTTCTTTTCAATTTAAAATTCAAGTATTTCAAATAAATATTCATCGTTGTAGTTGAAAATTCGTCTTTTAGATTTGAAAACTTGTTTTTTCTTTAGATGAAAGCGAATTATTTTTGCCGAAAATGTAGGTATTTAAATGAAAATTTGTGTCTTTTTTTATTGATTTTTTAACAACTGAAAATTTAACTATTATTCCTGTTGAATATTTAATAAGTTTAGTTAAAAATTGACCTCCTTGGTTAAATATTATTTTTTTTACTAAACATTGAATTATTTATATTTTGGTTAAAAAAAATATCTTCTTTAGTTGAGAATTCATCTTTTTGCTTTGAAATTCCACTAATCCAGTTAAAGAATAAAAATTGTAGTTTAAAATTTATCTGTTTGGTTCAAAATACATTTTTGCAACTCTAAATTTAACTTTTCCAGTTTTTGGTTCAAAATTGATCTTTTCTAGTACAAAATTCAACAATTTTGATAGAAATCGGTCTTCTTGAGTCAAAAATTAAACTATTTTATTGAAAATTCACCTATTTTGTTTAAAACTCTTTTTTTTATAAACAATTATATTTTTGCTTGAAATTTAATCTTCTTGTTAAAAATTAATTGTTTTGGTTAAAGACTCGTCAATTTCATTAAAAGTTTATTTCTTTGTTTGAAAAATGAGCTATTTGATTGAAAACTTGTTTTTTTTTGTTAAACATTTATTATTTGACTAGATATTTAATTATTTAATTTTTGGTTTGAAATTTTTTTTTAGTTAGAAATTCGTCTTTTTTGGTAGAAATTAATCTCCTTGGTTAAAAATGCCCTAGTTTTTGTTAAAAAATAATCTGTTGGGTTAAAAATAAATTTTTTTAACTTAAAGTTTAATTGTTAAATTTTAAATGACAATGTACCTTTTTGAGTAAACATTAATTTTTTTGTTGAAAATTTAATTATTTCATTTGAAGATTCATTATTTTATTTAAAAACTCACCTGTTTGGTCCAAAATTTAATTATTCCTATGGCAGTCATCATTTTATTTGAAAATTCATCAGTTCAGTTTAAAATTAAACTATTTTTTTGAAAATCAAGTTTTTCAACTGAAAGCTTAACCATTCCATTTTTTGTTAAAAATTAATATTTTCCAGTGGAAAATTTAATTGTTTGTTTAAAAATTCATTTATGTTTCAATTTTTGCTCTCTTGTGTTAAAACACTACAATGACGTATTTGATAGCGCAACTGGGATGCAATAAGGAGATCGTGGGTTCAAACCCAGCCCGCTGTGAATTTTTTAGAACTTTTTTTTGATACTTAATAAGGCTGGCTTCTCGATCATTTTTCTCTCAGCAATATAGGATAGAGTTTAAAGAAAATTTAACAAGTTTAAAATCAAAAAAAAATTATTATTATTATTATTATAAAAAAAAAGTTTGAAAAGTTTTTGGAGGGAGCAATTTATGAAGTAATTTTCAAACGTTTCTGAAGGCGTTCATCCAGTCATTAGCTTTCAAAAGGTAGTACGAAGTCACACTGATTAAAATCCATGGCCTGTCCTCCATCCGCTCTTTAATCCGAGCTTGGCTCAGAGGAGAGCAGATCTCGGTGCACCTGCAATTAACGCCATCGGATTGCTCGTAAGTCGGAAGATTCAAGTTATGGTGTGCACAGAATCAAGTCTTTTTAAAAGTTAAAAAAAATTTAATCACCTTGGCCTCAGAGAAATTAATGGTTTTATTACTTACGTCACTTATCTCGTTTTGTCACTCAAACTCTGATTTTCATGTTGAAACCGTAAATTTTACCTCCATTGGCCAATTTGTTAATTAAAATATTTTCAGTATTTATACTTTTTATATTTTGATAATATTACGTTTTTAAGGGTGACTAGCAAGCCAAATAAAAGTTAAACATTTCGGAAAAAGTGCAAATTTCTAGCAATTATTCAATAGAAGATAGTTATAAACAATAATAATTTATTTCAATAATTATTTTTTTAACCTGAATAAATTATTACTTCACTGTAAGTGAAAAGCTGACAACAAATTTCTGAAAAATCAGCAACTATCTAGCATTACAATAGGAGAATTTAGTTAGGAACAATAATAATTTGGTTAAACAATTATATTTTTTATGACGAATTAACTTTTACCTTCCCTAATGACAAAAGTGGATATGAAGTTAATCTTTAAGAAAAAACCGCATCTTTCTAGCGTTATGCACAGAGAATGTTATTAAAAAAAAATTTGTTTAAACAAATATTTTTGTTAACTTGAATTAATTAGTACCTAAGTATAAGTAAAAATTTGTACAAATAATGAAAAATTGCAGAAAAAGCTACATCAATCTACTATTACTATATGAGAATATAGTTAAAAACAAAAATAATTTATTTAAACAATCATCTTTGATAAATTGAATTAATTTTTACCCTGCTTTAAGTGAAAAATCGACAAAAAGTTAAATCTTTCAGAAAAAACTGCATCTTTTTAGGATTATGCACAGAGAATATCATTAAAAATAATAATAATTTGTTTAATCAATCATTTTTATTAATTTCAATTAATTATTACCACAGTATACGTAAACGTTTTTACAAAATCTGAAAAATTCCAGAAAAAAACCGAATCCATTTAGCTCTACCAGATGGGAATTGAGTTACGAACAATAATAATTTGTTTAAACAATTATTGTTCTTAAGTCGAATTAACTTTTGACTTGCTTTAAGATAAAAGTGGATAAAAAGTTGAATATTTAAAAAAAACGGCATATTTCTAGCATTATAAACAGACAATGTTATTAAAAATAATAATAATAATTTGTTTAAACAAATATGTTTGGTAACTTGAATTAATTAGTACCTCACTATAAGTGAAAATTTGTACCAAAGGTGGAAAATTTCAGAAAAAGCGATATCAATCTAGCATTACTATATGAGAATATATTTAGAAATCCCAATAATTTGTTTAAACAAACACCTTTGTTAAATTTCAATTAATTTCACTCTGATTCAAGTGAAACATTGACAAAAAGTTAAATATTTCCGAAAAAAGATCAAATTTCGGGCATTATTCAAAGCTAATATAATTGTTAAAAATAATAATTTGTTTAAACAATTATGTTCATTAATTTGAATTAATTATTACCATAGTATAAGTGAACACTTTTACAAAACCTGAAGAATTTCAAAAAAAGTCACATCTATTTAGCCCTACTACAGGGGAATTTAGTTACGAACAATAATAATTTGTTTAAATAATTGTTGTTCTTAAGTCGAATTAACTTTTACTTTGCTTTAAGAGTAAAGTGGATAAAAATTTGAATATTAAAAAAAAACGTCATCTTTTTAGCATTATACACAGAGAATATGATTAAAAATAATAATTTGTATAAACAATTATTTTTGTTAATTTGAATTGATAAGTACCTCACTCTATGTGAAAAGTTGACAAAAACTAGAACATTAAAAAAAATCCGCATCTATCTAGCATTCTTATACGAAAATATATTTAAAAACAATATTGATTTGTTTAAACAATTATCTTGGTTGAATCATATTAACTTTCACCTTGCTATATGTGAAAAGTCAAGAAAAAATTAAACATATTAGAAAAAAAACTAAAACCTTCCGGCACTATTTCAAGAGAATATTATTATAAATAATAAATTCTTTAAACAATCTTGCTTGATAGTTTAAATTAATTATTACCCTACTCTTACTGAAAATTGGACCAAAAATGCAAGAGTTTAGAAAAACTGCAAATTTATAGCATTACTCTAAGAGAATATTATTAGAAATAATACAAAATCCTTAAGAAAATTATTTCTAATAAATTTCATTGATCAGGGCCTCATTCTAATTCTCCTACAGTTGAAAGCAGGTCGCAGCTTCCCATATAGGCAAGTGAAACAGGCACGTTCGAGCTCGCGTTCGAAGTATCTGTTTACATTATTGAATGTAAACATTCCTAGCGATTAAGTTGCAGCTTTTAGCATTTATTTAATCTTCAAACAGTTTAGTTATTAAAACAATCTTCATACATGGCGCTTCTTTAAAGAATAAGTTTAGTTCATTATGTTGCGTTGTAAATTTACAAGAACTATTCATTATTTAAACAATTTTTAATTGAAAATTAAGAGTTCAAATTTTTCTACGAGAGAATTCGTTCACGGAGTCAACTAACCCTTTTCTATGTTGCTTTACAAAAGAACTGATAATTATTTAAACAATTTTAGTTAAAAAATTAAGAGTTTGTCCTTTTTTTCTACGAGTCAATTTGTTTTCGAAGTTGACAAAGAAAGTCTATCCAATGACTGTTGTATGTTGCTTTGCAAATTTACAAGAACTATTAATTATTTAAACAATTTGAATTAAAAAATTAAGAGTTTGTCCTTTTCTCCACGAGTCAATTTGTTTACGGAGTCAACTAAGAAAGTCTATCCGGTGACTCTTTTCTATATTGCTTTGCAAATTTACAAACACTATTAATTATTTAAACAATTTTACTTAAAAAATTTAAAGTTTGCCTTTTTTCTACAGGTCAATTTGTTTATGGAGTCGACTTAGAATGGCTATCCGGTGACTCTTTTCTATATTGCTTTGCAAATTTACAAGAACTTTTAATTACTTAAACAATTTCAATTAAAAAATTAAGAGTTTGGCCTTTTTTCTAAAAGTACATTTGTGTACGGAGTCGACTAAGAATGTCTATCCGGTGACTCTTTTCTAGGTTGCTTTGTAAATTTACAAGATCTATCAATTATTTAAACAATGTTAATAACAAGATTAAGAGTTATTGAACTTTTTTCTACAAGTAAATTTGTTTACGGAATTAAATAAGAATGCCTATTTTTTATTTCTTTGCTTTTTTTAATTCTTTTATTTTTGCTTTGCGAATTGCCAAAAACACTATTTATTATTAAAACAATTTTACTTACAAAATTTAAAGTTTGGCCTTTATCCTACAAACCATTTTGTTTTCAAACTAAACTAAGAATGTCTATCCGATGACTGTTTTCTATATTGCTTTGCAACTTTCCAAGAACTTTTAAATATTTAAATAATTTTAATTAAAAACTTAAGAGTTTGCCCTTTTTCTACAAAATAATTTGTTTACGGTGTCCACTAAGAATGTCTATCCGTTGACTCTTTTCTATATTGCTTTGGAAATTTACGAGGGATATTAGTTATTCAAACAATTTTATTTGAAAAATTAAGAGTTTGACGTTTATCCTACGAGTTGATTTGCTTTCGAAATCAACTAGGAATGCCCATTCGATGACTCTTCTCTGAGTTGCGTTGTAAATTTACAAGAACTATTAATTATTTACACAATTTTAATTCAAAAATTAAGAGTTTGCCTTTTTTTCTACAAGTCAATTTGTTTATGGAGTCGACTAAGAATGTCTATCCGGTGACTCTTTTCTATATTTCTTTGCAAATTTACGATAACTATTAATTATTCAAACAATTTTAATTTACAATCTAAAAGTTTGGCCTATGTCCTTCGAATCAATTTGTTTTTAAAGTCAACTAAGAATGTCTATCCGATCACTGTTTTCTATATTGCTTTGCAAATTTACAAGAACTTTTAAATAATTAAATAGTTTTAATTTAAAAATTAAGAGTTTGCCCTTTTTCTACAAGTTAATTTGTTTACGGAGTCCACTAAGAATGTCTATCCGGTGACTCTTTTCTATATTGCTTTGGAAATTTACGAGAGCTATTAGTTATTCAAACAATTTTATTTGAAAAATTAAGAGTTTGACGTTTATCCTACGAGTTGATTTGTTTTCGAAATCAACTAGGAATGCCCATTCGATGACTCTTCTCTAAGTTGCGTTGTAAATTTACAAGAACTATTAATTATTCAAACATTTTTAATTTACAGTCTAAAAGTTTTGCCTATGTCCTTCAAATCAATTTGTTTTTAAAGTCAACTAAAAATGTCTATCCGATCACTGTTTTCTATATTGCTTTGCAAATTTACAAGAACTTTTAAATAATTAAATAGTTTTAATTTAAAAATTAAGAGATTGCCCTTTTTGTACAAGTTAATTTGTTTACGGGGTCCACTAAGAATGTCTATCCGGTGACTCTTTTCTATATTGCTTTGGAAATTTACGAGAGCTATTAGTTATTCAAACAATTTCATTTGAAAAATTAAGAGTTTGACGTTTATCCTACTAGTTGATTTGTTTTCGAAATCAACTAGGAATGCCTATTCGATGACTCTTCTCTAAGTTGCGTTGTAAATTTACAAGATCTATTAATTATTTACACAATTTTAATTAAAAAATTAAGATTTTGGCCTACGTCCTTCGAATAAATTTGTTTTTAAAGTCAACTAAGAATGTCTATCTAATGACTGTTTTCTATATTGCTTTGCAAAATTTACAAGAACTTTTAAATATTTAAATAATTTTAATTAAAAAATTAAGAGTTTGCCCTTTTTGTGCAAGTTAATTTGTCTACGGAGTCGACTAAGAATGTCTATCCGGTGACTCTTTTCTATATTGCAATTTTAATTTAAAAATTAAGAGTTTGCCTTTATTTCTACAAGTCAATTTGTTTATGGAGTCGACTAAGAATGTCTATCCGGTGACTCTTTTCTATATTTCTTTGCAAATTTACAAGAACTATTAATTATTCAAACAATTTTAATTTACAAATTAAAAGTTTGGCCTATGTCCTTCGAATCAATTTGTTTTTAAAGTCAACTAAGACTGTCTATCCGATGACTCTTTTCTAAGTTGCTTTCAAAATCTACAACTATTAATTATTTAAACAATGTTTATCGACATATTTATAGCTTGGCTATTTTTCAAGGAAGAGGCATAATTTGTTTACGGAATGAACTAAGAATGTATTTCGATGATCCTTTTCCACGTTACTTTGTAAATTTATAATAATTATTAATCATTCAAACAATTTTTATAAACATATTGAGAGTTGGGTATTATTCAAATTTGTTTACAAATTTAACTAAGATTGTCTTTGTGATGCCTTTTCCAAAATTATTTGTAAAATTTACCAGAAATATTAATTATTAATTATTGAAAGAAGTTTCGTTAAACGTTTAGAATTTGGCTATCTTCTAACGAATAGGGTCATTTTTTTACTAAGTTTTAGTTACAATGCAGTATAAATAGAAGTTATTAAAGTAAAAATGATTATGGTGGTATTTTCTTGAACTTAATTTCCAAATAAAACAATTACAATGAAAGCAGCGGGTCGCGCGCGTAGCGCGCGTAAGGGCTTCTAGTTAAATTAAAAATAAGTGGAAAACTTGGTTGCGGCTTATTCAGGGGATAGGAAAACTACAGAAAACCACCTCCTGAGCAGATAGTCACCCATCGGAATGCTATCAACGTTCGAAAATTAACTACTTTGTTAAAAGTGTTTTTTTTGTTGGCTTAAAATAAATTTTTAACTGAAAATGTAATTTTTCGATTTTTTATTACCAATTGGCATTTTTTAGTATTTTTGATTGGAAAATTTATCTCTTTGGTTGAAAATGTTGACCTTTAGTTGAAAATTATTTTTTTTCTTTGTTTTAAATTTTGACAATTTGGTTCAAAAATCAACTATCAACTATTTTCTCTCTTTAGTTAAAAATGCACATTTTATGTTCAAAATTTTTGTATTTTAATGAAATCATCTTTTATAGTAGAAAATTCATCATTATTGGATGAAAATTCTCTTTTTGTTTTGTTTGAAAGTTTAACTATTTGGTGAAATGGTGATATTAAAAAGAATTAATTCCCCTATTTATTTCCCTATTTTCGTAAAAAAATCAAATTATTTCCCCCTTTTTTTGAGAATTAAAAATTGAGGGTTATTTTGAAAATTAATTTTTAAATTCACCCTGAAATCGATAAATTAGATTATTTTACGGAAGCTTTCCTAGTTTTTAAAAATTGTGATATAAAATTAAATAAAAAATTTTTATTTGTAAGCTCAGATTTATGTTACTAGATTAAACTATTTTGTTAAAAATTCTTTTTTTTGTTTGTTTAAAAATTCACTGTTTACAGGAAATTGGTTCTTTAACTAAAAATTCAACTATTCAATTTTTTTATTTGAAATTAATTTTTTTAATTGAAAATTCATGTTTTTTGTTCAAATGTTGTCTTTTTGGTTGAATTCAGCTCTTTTTGAATTAAAATTAAAAATATTTTCCAGTTTAATTATCAACCATTATATTTTACATTGAGAATTAATCTTTTTTTTTAAATATAACTACTTTGTCAAAAGTTAAACAATTTTGTCAAAAATTCAATCTTTTTGTAGAAAATTAATCATTTAAATTAAAAATTAATCTTGCTGGTTGAAAATCTATCTTTTTAATTAGTAAATTAAGGTTTTTTGTTACAAATTTGTTTTTTTGTATGTAGAAAATGTGACTATTCTGGTTGAAATTTATTATTTTGGTTGATTCATCATTTGTTGTTTTTTTGAAAATTATTTCTTTTTTATTGAAAAATTAATTTTTTTATGGAAAAGTTTTTTATTTAACGATTTAATTTTAGGTTCAATGTTTATCTTTTTTAGTTTAAAATTCAGGTTTTGTGTTGAGAAATCGTTTTTGTTTGTTTGTTTTGAAAAAATGGTTCTTGTTGGTTAAAAACTCCTCTTTTTTCAAAAGTGGAAAACTTAAAGTTAAAACTTCACCATTTTTGTTGAAAATTAATCTTTTTTGGTAAAAATTCACAATTTTAAAGTGAACATAAAATTAATTTGTTCAGAAGTCGTTTTTTTTGTTTGAAAATAATTTTTTTAAATGAAAATTGGAATATTTAATTAAAAATCTTAAGGTTTTGGGTAAAAATGAAATTTTAAACTAAAAATTTAAATTTTTTGATTGAATGTTTTTTTTTGTTGAAAAATAATTTTTCGTTACATTTTCCATAATTTTAGTGAAAAATTGATCTTTTTGGTTGAATATTTTTCCTGTTTAATTGAAAACTTAGGTTTTTGTTGAAAATTGGTCTTTTTTTTTAGTAAAAAAATGCAGTTATTCTAGATAAAGATTAATCATTTTGGTCGAAAATTTAATTATTTTTAGGAGAACTTTTGTGTTCGAAAATTAGTTATTTTATTTGGAAATTTTAATGTTTTGTTGAGAAGTTGTATTTATTGGTTAAAAATTTAAGTTTTGACTAAAACTTTAACTTATCTTGTTGAACATGCCATAATTTTAGTTGAAAATTTATCTGTCTGGTTGAAAATCAATTAAAAATAAAATTGAGTCATTTAATTTTTGATAGAATATTTATATTTTTTAGTTCAAAATACTTTTTTGCAGAAAACTATTTTTGGTGGTTAAAAATTTCTCTTTTTTTGTTAAAAATTTATAATTTTGGTTGAAAATTGAACTATTTTGTCATGATTTTTTTTATTTCAAAATAAATTTCTTTAACTAAAAATTTAAACATTTATTTTAAAAATTTTTTGTGGTGAAATTAAAATTTTAATCTAAAGTTATAAAAATCGGTAAGAACTAAGTAAATTAATTTTAAAAAAGTCGTAGTTTGTTATAGTTAATGATGCTTTTATTCATTTATAAGATTGGATATAAACAATTTGGATAATGAAAATCTACATTTACATTGATATTCTAAATAAACGTGAAATAGAATCATTATGATTAATTCCATAATATAATATAATAATTATAAATTTTGATATATTAAATATAAATTGATAGCTATATCTCTTTTAAAGAGCTTGCAATCGAATACATTTTCCAATTTAAAATATTATATAATATATTTATTAATAATAAAGTTAAATTATTGTTAAAACAATTAAGTCGAATTTCATAACATATTAATTTAATTGTAATTTTAATAGGTTCTTAGTTATCAATAAAAATTATTCAATTTGAAATAAGTATCCATCATAATGCTTAAATTTGGATGATTTTAAAGACAAGAAGTCAATATTACAGAATTTTTAATTTTCAAACTTAAAACTTTAAAAAATTTAAATGCTCATTTTTTTAAATTTTAAATAAGAAAAGTCCAGGATTCAATTCCGAATTTTCCAAATTGAAGGAATTTCGCATGTCAGTCATGAACATTGAAGCATTTTTAATTTTAAAACGTTGCACTTTTCAAATTTAAACATTTACAAATAAAAATTCTTAAATTTTGATAGTTTTTACTTTAGAAGTCCAGTTTTCAATTTTGAATGTTCCAAAGTGGAGAAATTTTATAAATAAAAGCATCAAAATTATTGAATTTTTAATTGTTTCACTTACAGACTATATAGTTTTTAAATTTTAATCCTACGAACTATATATATTTAAAGTGTAAATCTTAAAAAATGAAAACAGTACAATTTTGAAGATTTACAGTTCAAGGAACTACATTTTTAAAGACTATAAATGAAAAACTTGTCAGTTTTACGGATGCGTTAATGAAATTTCTTAAATTTTGGAAACAAAAATTAAAGTTTCCTAATCTGAATCTTCCGAATTGAGCAAATTTAAAATGGCAATTGAAAAAATTTTATTTTAGAATTGAAAACAGGTATAATTTGTATCCCTAATTTTTCAAAATAAAAAATTTTTCAATTTTAAAAAATATCAAGAAAAAGTCTGAAATTTTGAAAACTTTGTAGAGCACACGTATTGAATTCAAAATCTTCCAGAATCAAGAAATTTGAAATATCAATTATGAAAATTACAGAATTTTTAATTATAAGACTTGAAACTTGGATCATTTTTAGTTGTAAATGAAAGGAATTAAAAAACTTTTAATTTTGAATATTCACAATTTAAAGTTCTGCCATTTTAAGAGTTACAATTAAACGTTTTTTTAACTTCAAAGATTCATAAATAACTTACCCTGAATTTTTAAAAGCAAAGAAATGAAATTCCGATGTTAAATTTCTGTTGATTATTGGTCAAATAATTTTATGAAAAAACGAGAAAAATCGGAAAAATATTTTACCAGTAATTAACAAAACTTTAATACCAGAATTTAATTAATTAATTATTCTGCTCGACAAAATAATATCAATACTTTAAAACCAAATTTTGAGTTTTCAATTCTTGATCTTCAAAATTGAAGAAATTTCAAAAACTATTCAATAGATTAATCTGATTCCTTTTATTGCTATTCGCAAATGCAGCGGGCGCCGAATCCCGGACGTAACCATTCTTCGTATGCTGGAATATAATTTGGTCTATAGAAATTGTATGGATTAAAAGTTACTTACTCTCCGAGAATTTTCACGGGACGAGGTCAAATTAAAGTTGCGTAATCGACAAATTGGGTATCTTTTATTGGGCTGGGGTCGAGTTGCGGCTCGGCCAAAAGTTGAGTTTAGTTTAAAGTGAAATAAATAGCTGAAATGTATGCGAGGGAAATATTGAGCTAATTTCAATATTTATTTCACTATATTGAGATAATATTTGGTTAAATAATATTTCATTATTATTACATATGTTCTCTAGCTGAAAAATTAATTAGATTAATAAAATAATAAACTAATTATATTGGTAAAGTGTGAAGGAAAATTCATGGGAAATGTAAGTCGACCTATCGACGGCGAACGACGAGAAGCGGAGAAGGTAAGTATCTTCTCCGCTATGTAGCATGGAGGGGGAAAGCACCACGCGCTGTGTTTTCCTGACCGAACCGCAACTCGACCCCAGCCCTTCTATTGCTGTGTAAATGTGGCGGACGCCGAATCCAGGACGTAACGATTCAGCTGCATCCTCCTTCTCCGTTACCTTTTTTGTCTTGGAACTCAAAATTGCACCGAATCAGAATACTTTTGGAGTTCGGCGAGTTTGTGTTTTCCTTGTAACAAATTCTACACGACGAGGTAAAATTAAATTCGTCCATTCGACAAATTTGGTGCTTTTTACTGCTACATAAATACGGCCGACGCCGAATCCCGGACGCAACCATTCATCGTAAGTTGGATTATAATGTGGACAACTGGTATTGTAAGGTTCGAAATGACTACCCAGATATGTTTGGTAGTCAATTTTCATTGCCATTTTCACTACAGCTTCCGTAGGAAAATCTGTAGCATGATGCATCCCAAAAGGACTGGATATGTAATTGCCCCATGGCATCTGTATATAAGCGTAAAAGTGAGCTTCGACGGGATGAGGATCCTGCGGCTTCATCCATTTGGGTTCAACTGCAGTTTCCTTGAGTTCCGCTTCTAAATTACTGCCCTCTCCCATTTTCAAAATAACGTGATTTTTCAATGAGGTCCTCGTTCCAGAGCTTGAAGAAGCCATCATTCCAGCTACATCTAAGTTTTTTTTGGAAAAAGAATGAAAAATTAGAAAATGTTTCTACAAGGGCCCCTTCAATTCTACACCAGAACCCCGATTTTGTAGCTCTCGATTTTGTTATTCCTTGAATTGCTGGCTAACGCGGTTTCTCAAGGAGCAGGGCGAGAGACGGTTGCGACTCTTGCTTAGAAAGGACCGCAATGCATGAGTACTCAGTCGAGCATATTGCGCAGCATTGTGCAACATTATTCGTTTCCGGAAAAATGCCGAACTTTTTTCTGTTCAAATTGTTCAATATTAAACCGTACCGCTAGGCTTTTGAAATTAACATGGGTCTTCCAACCTAAAAAGCTTGGGTTTTAAATCATGAATTATTTTTATTGGATAATGAGCGTCAAGTATTTCCTGCATTTTCAAAAATGAAATTTTCGAATTGGAAAATTCCCCAATAATAACATTCCCGAATCATAAAAGTCCCGTAATGGAAAATTTCTGAATAATAAAATTCCTGAATTCGAAAATTGCCTAATAATAAAATCCCCGAAATGAAAAATTCAAAAAATGAGAAATTTCCAAATGACAAAATTTTGGAGAGCTCATCACATACACGAATTTGAAATTTCCTGGATAATAAAATTCGTGAATAATAAAATATCTGAATAATAAAATTCCCGAATTGAATCAATCCCGAAATGGAAAATTTTTTATAAATAAAATTACCGAAATGGAGAATTCGCCGAATAGTAAAATTCCCGAACAGTGTACAATATTACCGAATGGGGAAATTCCTGAATGAGAAAATTCCCGGGAGTGTATAATATTACCGAATTTGAAAATTCTCTAATAATAAAATTCCCGAATTAAAAAATTAACTAATAATAAAATCACTCAAATGAAAAATTTCCGAATTTACAAAATTTTTGCAGAGTTTGTATTTTCACCGAATTGGGAAATTCCCGGAGAATAAAATTCCCGAAATTGAGAATGCCCGAATAGAAACATTCTTGAACAGTTTATAATATTACCGAAAAGGGAAATTCCCGAATAAGAAAATTAGCGAGAATTTATAATATTATCGAATTTGAAAATTCCAGAATAATAAAGTTTACGAAGAATACAATTTCGGAATAGTAAAATTAACGAATTAAAAAAAAATTTCGAATAATAAAATTCCCGAAATGCAGAATTCCCGAATAGAAAAATACCGGAATGGTTTATAATATTAACGAATTTAAAATAGCCCAAATTCAAAAATTGCCTGAAAATAAAATCCCCGAAATGAAAAATTGCCGAATTGGGAAATTCACGAATGACCAAATTTTGGAGAGTTTATGATATTACCGATTTTGAAAATTCCCAGACAATAAAATTCCTGAATGATAAAATTTTTGAACAATAAAACCCCCGAATAATGACATTCCCGAATTAAAAATTTGCATAATTGAAAAAATCCCGAATTAAAAAATTCCCTTATCATAAAATTTCCGATTAATGAAATACCTGAAATGGAGAATTCCCAAATAGTAAAATTCCTTAACAGTTTCTAATATTATCGATTAAAAAAAATCCTGAGAGTTTATAATATTATCGAATTTGAAAATTCGCGAATAATAAAAATCGTAAATTCGAAAATTCCCTAATAATAAAATCCCCGAAATGAAAAATTCTCGAACTGGAAAATATCTGAATAAAAAAAATTTTCGAGAGTTAATAATATCTTCGAATTTAAAAGTCTTTGGATGGTAAAATTTTTGAATAATAAAATTTCTTAGTAACAAATTCCCGAATAATGCTAATCTTGATTTGAAAAAATTCCGAATTGGGAAAGTCATGAATATTAAGATTCCCAAACAGTTTAGAATATTACCGAATTGAGAAATTTCTGAATAAAAAAATTTCCGAAAATTTATAATATTACTGAATTTGAAAATTCCCGAGTAATATAATTCCCGAAAGAAAATTGCAGAATAATAAAATATCGGAACTATAAATTTCTAGAATTTAAACAATAACAATTTTTTTAAACACACTATTTATTGATTGAAAAATTATAAAATAATATATTTTCATTTAAAAAAAATATTTTTAAAGCGAATTTAAAGAATAATTATAGAAACTTTAAACATTAAAAATAATTGTTTTTGAGACAATTTTTCTTAATATAGAAATAATATGGATAAAAAAATTTGTGATTGTTTAAATTCAGGAATTTTATAATTCGGGAATTTTCAAATTCGAATATTACATTATTAGGCAATTCTCAGCCGGGAATTTCATAAGTCTGGAATTATATTATTTGGGAGTTTTATGACCCAATAATTTTCCATAGTGAATAATAATAATAATAATAATAATAATAATAATAATCCTTCTACTTTTTGGAAAATTACTCTCATAAGAACATGAGGAAACTAAAAAAAATGGATCTTACCTTTTTTACACGGGTTGGTTGAAAGATGAAATTTTTCGTTCAAAATTCATATTATTGGTTGGAGATTGAAGTATTTGGTTGAAAATAATTTTTTCTGTTAAAAAATAATTTTTTACATCGAAAATTGGACTTTTCTATGTTTAATTGAAAATCGATGGTTTTTCGTTGAAATTCCAACCATTAAATTTATCACTCAGGATATATTTTTTGATTAAAATTAAAAAATTTGTATTAAAAATTGTAATTCCATGTAGCCAAATTTGAGTAATTTAAAGAGCTATTTAGAAATTTTTAAAATATTCAAAATTAATTTCAGACTTAAAAGGACTTGAAATTTTACATTTTATAAAGATTCCTAGGCAAATTGGAAATAATTTTCAGTTAGGAAAATTGTTTTAAGAAACTATATAAAAACATTTTAGAAGTTTTTCAAAATTATTAAAAAAGAATCTGGAAGATTTTATAAATTTTTTTTTCTAATGTGCAGGATTTTCTAAAAAGTTAAAAAAAATGTCATTAATTTCAAAAGATATTTAGAAATTAAAAAAAAAATTAAAAAATAGTTTAAAATTTAAATCAATTTAAACGAACTTTTAGATTTCTCAAGAGTTTGCAATAATATTGTGAAGCTCTTTAAGGATATTTAAAATTCTTAAAATGAAAATAATTTCATTTTTAATTTAAGAAGTTTTCAGTTTAAAAAAAAAAAATTTTTAACGCTTTCAGCTTAAAGTTGTTTAAAATAATATAATTTTGAAAATAATTATATTGATTGATTCTTTAATTTATAGCATTGAAAATGAGAACGCCTGAAAAATCACGAAAAATAAAATTCCCAAAACTGTAAAATTCCAGGATTAGAAATTTCCCGAATAATAAAATTTGCAAATAATAAAATTGCCGAATTATAAAATATCCAAATTGAAAAATTTCCAAAATTGAACAATTTCAATTTTTTTTAAATATATTTTATTGATTACAAATAAAATAATAAAATATAAATTTTACAAATTATTTTTAATGTTTAATTTCTCGAACTCTACAATTCGGGGATTTTCTAATATGGTAATATTATTAATTGCCGTGAATTTTATCATCCGGAAATTTTTCAAATCGGGAATTTTATAATTCAGGAATTTTATTATTCAAGAGTTTTATTATTCAAAAATTTTCCAATTCGGTATTTTTATTTTTTGAAAATTTTTTATTATTCAGGAATTTTCTAATTCAAGAATTTGACTAAACAGAATGAAAAATAATTTCAAATCCAAGTTCAAAATTTTCAAATTAATTAATTTATTTTTTTTAAAATGTCTTTTTCACTATAAAAGATGGCTTTTTAAGAAAATACTTGAATTTACAGGAAAATATAATTACATTTTAACTATAATTGTTGAATTTTGTACCTAAAACGATAAATTCCCAGCAAGAAAGTGGCATAGCTTATGTTTAAATTAAAAAAGCTGACACTTATTTAAAAAAAAAGAATTTTAAAAGCAAAAAGACAAATTTTTAACAAATAAAGATTTTTTACTCAAAAAAAAATTTGATCTAAACTGTTAAGCCTTAAAGACAAAAGACGAAATTTCTCTAAAAAATTTAATTTTCAAATGAAAAATATGACTGCAGCAAAAAATTAATTTTACACGTAACTGATGCATTTTTAATCAAGAAAAATAAAATTTGAATCCAAGGAAATTATTTTTTTTACCAAAAAAGAAGAATTTTCAACTAAAGAAGATCAATGTTAAAAAAAAAAAATGGAAAAGTTACATTTGCAGCTACAAATTTAATTTTAAAGCAAAAAAGAAAAGAAAGGCTTTTCTACTAAACAGTTAAATCTTCAACCCAACAAAAGCCAATATTAAAATTTTTTTAACAATATAGTTCAATATTAGAAAGAGAAAACCTTATTTCATCGACTTCCAGAATATTTTTTAAATGTAATAAATTACTATTATTTATTTAAGGATTTTAACATCCCGAAGTTTTTTTCATAATATAGTTCAAGTTTTACCCAAGTTGTTAAATTTTTAACTATACAGGATTAATTTTCAACAAAATTCTTAAAATTTTAACTAAAGAGGTGAATTTTCAAATAATATAATTCTTCAATAAAAATTATTTCTTAATGTGATTTAGCTAAATGTTTTGAACAAATATTTGTAATACTCAAGTAAAGAAGAAGAATTTTTAAACAAAAAGTTGCGTTTTCATTTTTTAAAAAGTTTCTACTATAACAGATAAATTTTAACATCAAAAATGTAAATTTTCAAACAAATAAATAAATTTTCTGTTCTGAATTTTCTACCTAACAGTGACATTTTTTTCCAAGTGGAAAGAAATACCTCTTAAAACAGATGATTTTTCTTCAGTTAAAAAAATAGTTCAATTTTTATCCAAAAAAATATTTCATTTGACATTTAAAGATGAAAATATAATTTTTAAACAAAAAATAAGTTTCTACAAAAAAATTGAATTTTTAATCCAAAAACACGAATTTTTCAACCAAAAATGATCACTTTTTAACAAAATAGTTGAATTCTCTACGACACATAGCCATTTTTATCGAAACAAGATGAAATTATTATTAAAGCAGATAAAATTTTTTTTTATTAAAAAAAGTTCAATTTTGATCCAAAAAATATTTCATTAGGCATTTCAAAATCAGAATATTAATTTTGAACAAAAAATCATTTCTACTAAAAAAATTGAATATTCAATCCAAAATGATGAATTTTGTCCACCATAAAGAATTCAATTTGCGAGAAAATAGTTAAATTCCCCATAAAATAGTTACATTTTCATCGAAGAAAGATAAAATTAGTAGTAAAAAAGATGAATTTTTAGTAAAAAATGACCCATTTATTTTAAATTTAAACTTTCATTCAGAAACTAATTTACTTATTTTTTAAATACCAAAATATAAATTTGAAACAAAATAAATTTTCTAAGAAATAGTTCATTTTTCAACAAAGCAGTAGAATTTTGAACCAAAAAGTATCATATTTAACAAAATAGTTTAATTTTCAACCAGACAGTTTAATTTTAATCCACGAAAGATCAAATTTTTTTTAAACAGATGAATTTTTAATTACAAATTTTTTTAAGAAGTTGAATTTTCATCCAAAAAAGATTGTAGTTGACTTTTCAAGATAAAAAATGCATTTTTTTAGCAAAAAAATTGGATTTTTAAAAAAATAATTTTATTCTCTACTAAATAGTTTCTTTTTTATCCAAGAAAGATGAAATTTGTACTTAAATAGAGGGTTTTTTAATACAAAACGAAATTTTTTGAACTTAAACTTCCACTCATAAAAGATTTCCAATAAAACAGCAGAATTTTCAACCGAAAAGTATCACTTTTTTACAAAAAAGTTTAATTTTAAACCA
Organism: Belonocnema kinseyi; assembly: GCF_010883055.1. Lineage (NCBI taxonomy): Eukaryota > Metazoa > Arthropoda > Insecta > Hymenoptera > Cynipidae > Belonocnema > Belonocnema kinseyi. The sequence goes on along the minus strand of NC_046665.1, from coordinate 119,744,913 downwards.
AACCGTTGAATTTTTTATGTAAAAATAATTCCAAATAATAGTTGAATGTTTATCCAGAAAAGATTTCAGTTTTCTCTTTTAAAACAAAATATTAGATTTCAACAAAAAGTGAATTTTCTACGAAATTGTTAAAGTTTCATCAAAACTGTAGAATTTTTAACCAAAAAATATTAATTTTTAACAAAGTAGTTTAATTTTCAAAGAAACAGTTGCCTTTTTATCCAAGAAATATGAAATTTCACTAAAAAAATGAATTTTTAAATAAAAAGAAACATTAATTTTCAAAAAAAGAATTGAATGTTCATCCAAAAAAATATCCAAATTGATTTTTCAAGATTAGAATATGAATTTCTAAGAAAAAATAATTTTGCATGCAAAAAAATTTAATTTTCTACCAAAAAATTGCATTTTTATCCAAGAAAGATAAAATTTGAACTAAAACAGAGGAATTTTTAATAAAAAACTAAAACGTCTTTTTTTAATATCAACTCTACTCCAGAAAAGATTTCAGTTCATTTT
>NC_046665.1:119728241-119744294 GCF_010883055.1 Belonocnema kinseyi | reverse complement strand
TAAAGAAAAACTAAATTTTCTACGAAATAGTTAAGTTTTTAACAAAAAATATGACTTTTTAGTAAAATAGTTGAATCTTCAACCAAATAGTTGAATTTTTATCCAGGTGAGATGAAATTTCTTGTAAAACAAATAAATTTTCCATTTTAAACCAAAAATTCAAAAAAAGAATTGAATTCTCATCTATTAAATATTTCCGTTCTTTTTTCAACACCAAAATATTTAAACAAAAAGTAAATTTTCTACGAAATAGTTTAATTTTCAATAAAACAGCAGAATTTTGAACCAAACAATTAAATTTTTATTCCAGAAAGAAGAAATTTCCTCTAAAGCAGATAAATTTAAAAAAAAGAACTTAAAAAATAGTTGAATTTCCATACAAAGGAGATTCCAGTTTCGTTTTGCAACACCAAAATAAGAGCTATAAACAATTATTTAATTTTCTCTAAATTAGTCGAATTTTAAAGCAAAAAGTATGATTTTTTAACAAGCTTGTTAAATTTTTAACAAAACAGTTGCATTTTTGTACTAGAAAAATGAAAATTCTACTAAAACTGGCGAGCTTTTAAATTAAAAAGACAAACTTTCAAAAAAGATTTGAATTTTGATTCAAAAATATTTCAATTAACTTTTTAACACAAAAATAAAAATTTTAAACAATAAGTGGATTTTCTAGATACCAGTTGTATTTTTATTTAAGGAATACGCAATATTTCTACTAAAAAATATGAACTTTGACATAAAAAAGAAAAATAGTTTTCATCCAAAAAAGATTTCAGTTGACTTATGAGCAACAAAATATAAATTTTAAACAATTGGTTGATTTTCTACGAAAGAGTTGAATTTCCAACCCAAAAGGACGAATTTTTAACCAACCTGTTTAATTTGCAGCCAAAAAGGGATGTCTTTTTTAAAAAAATCGTAAAATTTTTAAAAAATCAATAAAATTTATGACTTTTAAACTTACTTTTGAAGTAAAAATAACCCACAAAAATGATAATTTGAATTTCATGTTTCGTCTTCATTTTTGAAAAGTAATCACTATAACAGAGGACAGTAAACTGATTTTTAAAGGTGGCTTTCGTGGCTTCTATCCGATAACACTTTTTGTTTATTCTTCAAACAAATTAAGTTTTATCAGATTTAAAAAATTTCCATATTCGTGGAATTTCATACTCATCCAGCTTTCGGGAGTATTACAGTTTACTTTATGTGTCAATGTAAAATTACATTATAGAGGAAGTAAAAACGAAAATTAATATCTCAGTCGTCTTTCTTCAGCTTGGAAGAATAAGAACTGTTTACACACCTGTTGGCATATTTGGTCTTACTTAACACACGTTAAAAATAATCAAGTTTTTATGTTCATAAAAATTTTTTTATTACACTCACCGAATTTCGGTGAGCGTAGATTTTATTCCTTTCATGAAAAAATATTTTTCAATTACAAAAATATATTTCACTATAGATTATGATGGTCTTTCAAATTCCTTTCTTCTAAATCCAAATTATAATTCTGTAAAAAAAATTCCGTTCTGTTTACAAAATATACTGTTGCAAATAAAATTATATTTCTATACGGAAACTGCCCTGTCCTTAAATAAAAACAATAATTATTTTTTAATATTTCTGTTATAAATTAATTTTTTGAAAAAAAATTGGGAAAATGATTGTTTTTTTTAATGAAAACTAATTTTTTTCTGATAAAAGATCTACTCAATTCGCCCCACTGGGAATCGAAACACAGTGGGACAAAGTGAGTAGATCTTTTTTCAAAAAATTTAATCTACAATTTTTTAAAAATTTCCATTTAGTCAGAAATGACGTTAAGTGATATCTATTATTTGTAGAGTTAACTTGATCAATAGAGTTGATTTTCTAATTTTTAATTATCAATTCGACTATCAAACTTTAGTCAGCGAAGAAAATCTCACAAAGAAAAAAATTGCAAAAGGTTTCTCTTATGATGAAAAATTAAGAGTAACCGAATTAAATGTGATAAATCCATTTTTTGAAGAAGAAAAAAATTGGGAAAATGATTTTTTTTTAATCAAAATAAATTTTTTCCAAAAAAAAGATCTACTCACTTCGCGCCGCTCGAAATAAACTACAGAGCAGCGAAGTCAGTAGATCTTTTTTCAAACAAATTTATTCTACAATGTAAAAAAAGATTGTTTTCGATTTAGTCGAAAATGGCGTGTATTCTCTGTCATTTGAAGAGTTAACTTCATCAAAAGGGTTTATTTCTAATTTTGAAATAATAATTCGATGATCAAACTTAAGTCAGCGAAAAAAATCTCACAAAGAAAAAAATTGCAAAAGGTTTCTCTGATGATGAAAAATAATAAAAATTCTATAATAAATTATGATTTACATAATTATATGACATTTATATTATATTTATATTATATTTTTTTACAGAAACTACCTGCAGGATAAATTAAGAGTAAGCGAATAAAACGTGATAAATCCATTTTTTGTAAAAAATTTAGAAAATGATTGCTTTTGTATAAAAAATAATTTTTTTTCTAAAAAAGGATCTACTCTCTTCGCTCCACTGAGAATCGAACCACAGTGGGGCGAAGTGAGCAGATCTTTTTTCTAGCAAATTTAATCTATAATTTAAAAAAAGTTATTTTTCATCTAGTCACGAATGAAAAAAATCTCACAAAGAAAAAAAATTGCAAAATGTTTCTCTCATGATGAAAAATAATCAAAATTCAATAATAAATTATGATTTATATATTTATAAAACTTGCATTTTGAATATACCCCATAACATTTTGAGCAATCTATGATGGTTTAAATAAATGTAACTTATTTAAACTACTGTTTATTTTTTGGGTTAAAAATTCATCTTTTTTAGTGGAAAATAAAAAATTTGACTTTAAATCTGATAAAATAAAATCGATTTGGCATTTAAATTATTTTGATTTAAAATAATTTCTTCTCCAAATATTTTCTTAATTTATAAAAAATTACCTCATTTTCACATAAAATATAATTTTTTTCATCCGAAAATTAGAACATTTTATTTATTTTTTATTATTTTATTCCTTAGTCGTGGAATTTTTACTAGAACTTGTTTAATTTTTTTATTATTATTACTGAAAAACTCGTCTTTTAGAATTGTAAATTTAGCTCTTTAAGAAAAAATTGCCTCTCTTTGGTTGAAAATTTAACTGTGTTAGATTAAAAATTTTTTTTTTAATATCAACTATTACAATTTCTATAATTGAGAATACAAGCATTTAATTTTTTTATTTGAAATTTGTTTTTTCTAGTTAAAATTAACAAATTTAATTGCTGATTGAACATTAAATTTTTTGATTAAAAAATTCGTGTTTTTTTTTTGAAAATTTATATTTTCTGGTAGAATATTCAACTATTGCAGTTGAAGATTCATCATTTTGGTTAGAAATTAAACTATTTTTTTCAGAACTTTTTTTCTATGAAAACTAATTTTCTCAACTGTAAATTTAAATATTTTCTTCAAAGGTATTTTTTAAAATAAATTTTATACTGACAATTTAACTAATTTATTACAATATTTCAGTATTTTTGGTTCAAAAATCATTTCTTAGATTTAAAATATATAATTTTTAGTTAGAAATTTAGGTTTTTTTTTTAATTTTTCTTGTAGAAAATTCAAACTATCCTAGGGAAAGAATAATAATTTCGGTTGAAAATTGATTCTTAAATTTTGATGATTCGAAATACTAATAATCCAGTCTTCAGTTCTCTATCTTCAAAAATGAAAAAAGGTCAAATATGCAGCATTAAAATTACTAATTTTCAATTTTTCAACTTAAAGAGCACAATATTTTCAATTTTCAATCTTAAAAACTGCATACTTCCAAATTGTAAATTTTCAAAATTAAAAACTCTTTTTTTAAATTAAAATTTTCAAAGTTAAAAGTCGTCTTTTTTTAATGTAAAAAATAGGAAATAACATTTTTTAATTTTAAAGAAAAAATGTAACATTTTAATGTTACGGTATAAATGCTGTAAATTTTAAATTTCAGAGGATATTTTTGCGATTTTTTTTAAAATTTAAATAAAAATAATTTTAATTTTAAATTATCTGAACTCAAAAATTATGGAAGTTTTAGTTATTATATTGCCTAATTATCGCTTAAAATACTCAGTAGTGAAATGACTCAGATCGGTAAGCTTTGGATAAAAATATATCCATTTTTATAGCTTGCAAGTTTTTGAATTAAATTCATTTAAAGTTTTAAATTAAGAAATTCAAAATTAAATAAACCTTTTACAACAAATATTTGCTTGCACAATTTATTCTAGAAAAAACGAGTTTCCTATTTGTAAATGCGGCGGGCGCCGAATCCCGGACGTATCCATTTTTCGTATGTTAAAAAATATAAAGTGGACAACTTACAATATAAGATTAAAACAATAATTATTTCTTTCGAGAATAGTCGCGTGACGAGGTAAAATAAAAATTTCCCAATCGACTAATTGGGTTCCTCTTATTGCTCAGTAAGTGCAGCGGACGCCGAATCCCGGACGTATCTATTTTCCGTATGTTAAAAATTATAATGTGTAAAATTTACGTTATAAGGTTAAAACAATAATTATTTCTTTCGAGAATCGTCAAGTGACGAGGTAAAATTAAACTTGCCTAATCGACTAATTGGTTTCCTCTTATTGATAAGTAAATGCGGCGGACGCCGAATCTCGGACGTATCCATTTTTCGTATGTTAAAAATTATAATGTGGACAATTTACATTATGAGGCTAAAACAATAATTATTTCTTTCGAGAATTGTCGCGTGGCGAGGTAAAATTAAACTTGTCTAAACGACTAATTGGGTTCCTCTTATTGCTAATTAAATGCGGTGGACGCCAAATCCCGAACGTAAACATTTTTCGTATGTTAAAAATTATAATGTGGACAATTTACATTATAAGGTTAAAAAAATAATTATTTCTTTCGAGAATTGTTACGTGACGAGGTGAAATTAAACTTTCCCAATCGACTAATTCCTCTTATTGCTAAGTAAATGCAGCGGACGCCGAATCCCGAACCTTAACATTTTTCGTATGTTGTGCATTAATGAGGACGATGTACAACATAAGTTTCGAATCGGCGCCGAATCCAGGACGTATCCATTTTTCGTATGTTGGAAATTAATGTGAACGATTGACATTGTAAGTTTGGAAAGATACTTGATTCCTTTCGGAAAAAGTCACGTGACCAGGTAAAATTAAAGTTGTCCAATCGACAAATTGGGTTTCTTTTACTGCTACTTAAATGCGGCGGGCGCTAAATCTCGGACGTAACCATTCTTGGTATGTTTGAATATAATGTGGACGATTGATTCTGTCTCACGCTTAGGAAGGTGCGTAGTGCGCGAGTACTCAGTCGAGTATATTGCGCAATATTATGCATTTCAATTGAAAACGGGTCAGGTGGCCCTGACTGCTTACACATTGTTGTTTACACTGTTTGCATTATTCGTTTTCCGGAAAAAATGCCGTACTATGTTTTTCTACAAATTTTTTATTATTAAGCCGGGCCTCTAGGCTTTTACGATAAAAATGGGTTTTCAAATCCAAAAACCCTCGGGTTTGGAGTCAATTTCCAAAATTAAATTAGGTTTCAGTCACTTCATGAATAATGTACCAAAAATAATTTCCATCCAATAACTTTTAATGTTGCCCCCCCCCCCCCTTAATACACATGAATTGTTTTTATTAGATAATAGGCGACTTGTGTTTCAAGTATTTTATCAGTCATTTTGAATTTTTCAAACAGTTGTTATTTGTTTAAACCATGGTTTTCCCATGTAATTTCGAAAATTTCTTATCTTTCGAAATAAATAATACAGCTGAAGAATTTCAAGAATAATATGTTTTGCTTAAAATATTTAGTTCATATTTTCATAATTTCTATTTGTTTTAACAATTGTTCCCCTATAAATAGCCAAAGTTACTATATTCTAAAAATAATAATATTTTTGTGGAAGACAATTTTCAATTATTTAAACAATTAATAATCATTCATGTGTGACATTCTATAGGACAGGCGGAGAAAATTTAGTTTAAATCTCTTACATAATGTTGATTCTTGTTCACTATTTTTTAATTTTAGAACTTATTCTCTGATTTTGTATTCAATAATAATTTTTAAATAATTTTTTTTCTGTTATAATATGGATAATTAGTTAATATGCATATTATTTACAGAAAATAAGAATTTTTCAGGATTTATTGGAAAAAATACGATAAAATAGCAATTGTTTCACGTAATAATAATTGTTGTAATAATTCAAAATTAGTTCAAAAATAATTGGAAACTTGTCACTTATAAAATAAAAATAATTATTGTTTAAAAAATTGATAAAACGTCTAAGAGCGTGATTTAATGACCTAATTTTTTCTGAAGCAGAACTTGTCAAAGACAAAAGTAAATAATAATAATAATAATTTTTTACTTATTCGCATATTAGTCCCATCAGAACATGAGGAAATTTCGAAAAAATATAAAATTGATCTTAGTGATTACTTTTTTCCAATTGGACTTTTTTTAAAACGAGTTGGCTGAAAAATGAAATTCTTTTTTGAAAATTTATTTCTTTGGTTAGAAATTGAACTATTTTGTTAAAAATCAGTTCTTTTGTTAAAAATTTATTTTTTCACTCGAAAATGTAACTATTTTACTATTAAAAAATGGTTAGTTGGTCAAAATATTCAATTTTTAAGATATGGCACTGCTAGCTTGTTAGTTGAGAGGACCATTTACTTAGTTGCTGGTACTAACTGAATAGTCATTGCAACTAATGAAATTGTTGAACCAACTAATAAAATAGCAGTATCAACTAATAAAATACCAGTGCCATATCTTACTAAATGAATAGTTGAATCAACTAACGATTTTTTCAGTGTATCTTTGGTTCAAAATTGATCACTTTTCGTTAAAAATTTAACCATAAAATTTGTCATTCAAAATTTATTCTTTTGAGTTAAAAATCGATCGTTATTTAGTTGAAAATTCAAGAAAGAGGTTAAATATTTATTCCGCTGGAAATTTAAATTTATAGATAAAAATTTATAGTTTTTCGATTAAAATTAAACCATTTGGTTTTAAAATGTTAATGTTTTGTTAAAAATTCTTTTTTTTGTTTTGAAAATTCTATTACTATATCAACATAAAATACTTTAAGACACGATGGATTTTAAGATAATTTTTTTCAAAGTATAAAAGTAAAATAATTTAGTGAATTTGTCTGCCCGCTATCTTGGATTTTTATAAAATTTTGAACTTCTCAAATAATCAAAAGATTTCTGAGGTTGTTAGATACAGCAAGAAAAAATTAAACAATATAAATTTTTTTTAATTTTCAACGTAACTTTTTTTTAAAATAAAAATACACTAATTGAAAGTTTAACAATAATCATACATACGCTATCTACGGAGGATCAATAAATAAAAAACTTTAACAATGTATATTTTTTACATTTTTTTCGACCAATTTTAATATAATTATTAATAATTTTCATCTTTTTTCTACAATTTCGTTGTTGAAAAATTAAAATAAAAAATGTTTACTTGTAAATATCTGAATTCGTAATTATTAAATTGAGAACAATTTAAAGAAAGGTTATTTTGTGTCAATTCGTTTTAATTAAGATTCGTTAATTATCGAAAATAATATTGATTTTGTTGGCAACGCTTTTCAGTAAAAGACCTCAGAAAAATTAGTATTTTTGGCCATGAGGGTATTTTTTCTAAAATCAATAGTTTTTTACAAAAAATTTGGAAAGTATAGTTCTTTGATGTCTAATTTCGACTATTGCTTTTTATTCTGATTGATGCCTTTCTATCTTTAGATAATTATAATTATAATTACTAGTATTCCGAAAGTTTTTTATTAATTAAAAAAATGATATGGTACTAATAAATATAAATAAATAAAATTTTTCATTTTTTTTAGCTTTATCTTAGATGCTCAAATATAAGGTATAGTTTCGAATTTAAAAAAACTTAATCGCTTTACCTTAACATATATGTAATATTTGTTTTAGAATAATAATGTTTTTTAAGAATATTAATTATTAGTCGACAGTACATTTATTTGTCGAGGTTTTTGTCTGTACAGTGACTTAATAAATGACTGCTATAAATAATGACTTTTCGTGACTTCTATCCGATAACACACTTTGTTCTTTAAATAAATAAAGTGGGAAAAAAAAGTTTTATCAGATCTAAAAAATTTCCACATTTGTCAAATTTGATACTCATTGAAACTTCCAGAATATTACAGTTTACGAATTTTCAACAAATCTGTATTATCATCAAAGAATAACAAAAATTCCTAACGTCTTTTCAGACTAGATGGAGCTATGAATTGAATAATTTTAAAATTAAATTTTTTTCTGAAACACATCTTCTCCTTGGCTCCGCTTCCGATTGCCGGTCTGGTGCTTTTCCCTTAAGCTACTGGAGATATCGAAAGAAGAATCCTTTTTTAAAAATACAAACATAATTTTTCCAAGTGTTGCAAGTCCAATTTTTTAAGGAATCTGTATTTTCATCAGAAAATAACAGAAGTGTTTAAAGTCTTTTCAGACTAGATTTAATTTTTTAATTTTTTAATTTTTTAATTCTTAGCTTTATCTGGTCAGAAAAGACTTTCATAATTTTGGTTATGCTCTGATGATAATACAGAATCCTTGAAAAATTTGACTTATAACAACTAGCAAAATAATGCGTGTATATCTGAAAAAGTATAATTCCCTCGATCCCTCTGGTAGCTTAATGGGAAAGAATCCGTACGGCAATCATAAGTTCTGTGGTTCCTTTCCCAGCGGAGCAAAGGAGAAAATCTTTTTTCAGAAAAAATTTAATTTTCATTTAAAAAAATCATGTTCCAAACTAAAAAAATTGTATTTAACAGGTTTTATTCGCTTATTTCTAATTTATTTTTACTTGGAACAGACAATTTAAGAAAATAGTTTTAAAGAATTACAATTTTTATTTAGAAAGAAAGGAGTTTGAACGAACGCATGTTCCGAGCCAGACTTTGTCACAAATTGAAAGTTCCTTCTGCTACATTTTGAGGTTAAGAAATTACTGATTTTTTTTCGTTCATAATCCAATTACGAATTTTCAGAAAAAATAGTTTTTATCCAAAAGATATTTCAGTTGATTCATCAGCAATTGTATAATAATTTGTTCAAGAAATCTGTATTATCATCAGTAAATAACATAAATTTCTAATGTATTTTCAGACTAGATGGAGCTTTTAATTGCACATTTTTAAATTGCCGGTACAAAGATCGAAAGAAGAATCCTTTTTCATCAATTTAATTTTTTAAATGTTTAATTAATAGCTTCATCAAGTCGTAAAAGACGTTGAGAAATTTTGTTATTCTCTGATGATAAGACAAGATTTTTCTCGATCCCTTTAGTAGCTTAATGGGAAAGCACCTGAATGGCAATCGGAAGTTCTGTAGTTCGTTTTTGAGCGAGCTGAAGAACAAGATTTTTTTCAGAAAGTAGTTTATTTTCATTTAAAAAAACAATCATTCTCCCAATTTTTTGAAAAAATTTATTTATCACTTTTTATTCACTTACTCCTAATTTAACTGGACTTTGAACAGGCAATTTTAGAAAAAAGTCATCTTTTTTATTTTAGGACCGGGAGTTTCCTTAGAGAAATATAATTTTACTTGGAACAGGAAATTTTTGACATGGAACGGCAATTTTATTAAAAAATTATAATTCGGATTTAGAAGAAAGAAATTTGAAAAAATCCCTGTTCCAAGTCAAAATTTTTTACATCGGTTTTCAAATCCCAAAACTCTCGGTTTTCGAGTAAATTTCAAAAATTAAATTAAACGAAAGTCACTATATTCTGGAATTAATTAAATTACTTGTGGAAGACAATGTTCAATTATTAAAGCAATTAATAATCACTGGTGTGTGCCTTTTTATAAGAATGTTGTAGAAAATTTAGTTGTCTAAATCTCTTACATTATGTTGATTCTTGTTCACTATTTTTTTATTTAAAAACTTATTCCCTGATTTTTCAATCAATAATAATTTGTTTAAACAATTTTTTTCTTTTGAAATAATCACTGAAAATAAAAACTTTTAATAATCTAGTGTAGAAAAATATAATAAAAATAGAAATTGTTTGAAGCAATAATAATTGTTGTAATAACTAAAAATTAGTTAAAAAATAATTGGAAACTTGTCACTTATCAAATGAAAATAATTATTGTTGAAAAAATTAAACAAACGCCCAAGAACATAATTTAATGTCCCACTTTTTTATGAAGCAGGAATTTTTAAAGACGAGAGTAAATAATAATAATAATAATAATCTTTTTACTTTTTCGCACATTAGTCCCGTCAGAACATGAGAAAATTTTGAAAAAAATATATAATTGCTCTTATTGAGTACTATTTTCCAACAGGACTATTTTAAACGAGTTAGTTGAAAGTTCAACTTCTTCTTTAAAAATTTATTTTATTGATTATAAATTAAATCATTTTGTTGAAAATCAGTTTTTTCGATAAAAAATAATTTTTTCATTCAAAACTTTAACTATTTTGTTTTAAATTGATTTATTGCAAGTTTAACTTTTTTATTATTTGCTTAAACATCGATCGTTATTTGGTATAAAATTAAAGAAATTATAATTATTATAAAAGTAAAATAATTTTGTAAATTTGACTGCCCGCTATCTTCGATTGTTATAAAATCTTAGACTTCTCAAATAATCGAAGGATTTCTGAGCTTGTTGTATATGGAGAGGAAAAATTGAATAATATAAAAATTTTTAATTTTCAACGTAACTTTTTTTTTTAAATTCAAGATAATGAAAATACATTGCTTGAAAGTTAAACATTATACTTGGTAAGATAATAAAAAATCAACAATTCCTTTTTATTAGGTACGTTTTAAAATTAAGATAAGGCATACATACGCTATCTACGGGGATCAACAAATAAAAAACTTTAACAATTTATAGAGACGATTATGATTTCCAACTACGAGGAAAAATTGAATTCATCAAGATATGAAAATTACAGATATAATATTTCTTGGAACATATTTTGCTAACACATCTTTTCAGGCTAGATGGACTTATGAATTAAATAATTGTAAAATTAAATAATTATAAATTAAATTTTGTTTAAAACAGATCTTCTCCTTCGCTTAGATAGGAAAAGAATCACCGAACTTCCTATTGCTGGTCGGGTGCTTTTCCCTTAAGCTACTACAGAGATCTGAAGACTAGATGGAGTAATGAATTATATATTTTTAAAATGAAACTTTTCCTGAAAAATATCTTTTATTTTGCCCAAAAACAAATAAAAAATCTTTTTTCAAAACAGGTTTAATTTAAAAAATGTGTAACTCTTAGCTTCACCTAGTCTGAAAAGGATTCTTTTCCCGAACCCTCTAGTAGCTTAATGGGAAAGCACCCGGCCGGCAATCGGAAGTTCTGTAGTTCGTTTCTCAGCGAGGCGAAGGACAACGATATTTTTTCAGAAAAAAATTAATTTTCAGAAAAAAAAAAACAATAATTTTCCCAATTTAAAAAAATGGACTTATCATTTTTATCTGCTTAGTCCTAATTTATCGGGACTTCAAGCAAAGGATTTTAAAAAGTATTAATCGTTTTTATTTTAGGGCAGGGAACAGAAATATAATTTTACTTGGAACAGGGAATTTTTTAAATGGAATAGGAATTTTTTTAAAGACTAAAAATTTGAATTTAGAAGAATGGAATTTTAAAGAATCCATGTTCCAAGTCAGAATTTGTCACAATTTGAAAGCTCCTTCTGCAAAAATTTAAGGTAACCAAATTATTGATTTTTTTCTTTTAAAACTCAAAACAAATTTTCAGAAAAAACATTTTTTATCCAGAAAATATTTCAGTTGATTTATTAACAATAAAATATGAATTTTTTCAAAGCATCTGTATTACCATCAAATAATAACAGAAATTCTTAAAGTCTTTTTAGACTAGATGGAGCTTTAATGAACTATTTTTAAATTACCGTTTGTGTGCTTTTCCTTAAAGCTACTACAGAGATTGAAAGAGATTTGAAATGATTTTTTTTTAATTCACCCTAAATTCCTAGTCATTTATCCTTAATTCTTTGGAATTTATTTAAATTTTTTAATTCACTTGAATTCTTCTAAATTGACCCAATTCTGCTTTATTGAATTAATTCAAGAAATTTAAACAATTTCCATGGATATAGAAGAATTTTACAGAACTTTTAAGGTTATACGACATTTAATCAAATTCCAAGGGATTTTATAAGATTTACAAGGGATTTTATGATTTTATGATATTTTAAATAATTTATTCACGAGAATTGATTTTTAAAATGTTTTAGAATAATGAATATTAAATTCACCGTAAATTTTTAAGTCTTTCATCAAATTCTCTTTAATTCTTCTAAACTCATTTCGAAATTAATGAATCCAATGCATTTTTTCATATTTTTTAATTATTCTCAATTTACTTGATTGTTTTTTAAATTCGTTTTGATTGTTTTCTAAATTTCATAGAATTCTTTTCATTTCCCTTAAATTTATCTATATTCACTCAAAATTTATTTGAATCAATTACATTTTTTGAAATCCATTTTTTTTTTTCAATTTGCTTACATTCTTTTGAATTTAACTTGATTTTTTAAATTTTAGGTACTGCTTTGGTTAGCATTGATAAGGGTTTCAAAAATTTGAAGTTTGTTTTTGGCATTCATCCAAAATTTCTAAAAATTGTTTGGATTTTTTAATTATTTTTTTAATTTAATTAAGTTTTCTTTATTCTTCTGAATTATTTTCAGTTCATTCGAATTCTTTGGAATTTAACTGGAATTGTTTTTAAGTATTATGAATTTATTCTGAATTTGTTATCCTTCGATTGCGAAAAAAGTCGATTAAAATATTAATTTAAAAAAAATCAAGAAGATATTTAAATTTTTGTGAAACGAAATCAATTTGTAATTAAATAACTTTCGAAAGCCAAAAAATGAATTTTTAAACCAACAGTTCAATTTTCAACCCAAAAGAATAATTCTCTACTAAGAAAGATAAATTTTTAAGAAAATAGATACATTTTCTCAGGAATAGATATTTTTTACCAAGTGGAAGAAGTTTCAACCGCAAAGATTAAATGTCTTTCAAAAGATAAAAATTTTTCCAAAATAAATAAAATAATTAATTTTCAGGTGAAACGATTCGTTTTAACTAAAGAAAATCAATTTATAACGAAAGAAATTAATTTTAAACCAAAAAGATAAATTTTCTACCAAACAAGAATAATAAAAAAAATACATTAATTTTCAACCAAACATTTTTAAGTTTTTAATTAATTAGTTGAACTTAGAACCAAAAAATTTACTCCCGTTGGTATTAACGAATAGCGAAAATCTTAAAAACTGATTTAAATCGATCGGATTCCATGGACCATACAATAATTAAAAAATACAATAATTATTTAATTAAAATTAAAGGGGAAAGCATCGACAACTGTATTTTGGTGATTATGAATTCTCTTTCGTTAAAACTCTTTTGTCTTTAAACAATACATTCTTATCACGTATCTCGTTCTTCGTATTCGATTCTCTCCAAATTGCGTCCTGTAAAAAGTATCCCATAAAATTTTGTTTGTTAATTAAAATTTAAGGGCGCCCCGTGCCTTTTTTTAAAAGCTCAATTTGTTTTTTTTTTAATTATATATTTCAGGATTTAAACAAAAAATACGAATCTTACCACAAAAAAATTCATAAAAATATTCTTAGATCTTTTTTGAGATATATGGATATTTACATAAGATAGGGTAGTCGATTTGTTATGAATAAAATGTTTTAAAATGAAATTTTCGATAGTTTTTTGAAAATTTTCTGTAAATTCGGATACGTAAAAAAACTGGAGTTTCCATCATAAACGATTTTTTTTACTAAGCGACCAGAAGAAACCTCTTTTGCTCTAAAGGAACCCAAAATGACAAATTGTTCCAAAGGAACTCAAAGTATGATTTCTACTAGAAGCGTTTTTGTACAGAACTCCATGGAGAAAAATTGGGATTTTGGATGAATTTTATAGCTCTGAAAATTTTAAATTAAATCCCGGTCATACTTGAAAAAAGTCATGAGACATTAAATGAAATTATTCTGAATTATAAAATTTTAGGTCTGGAAGTTAGGAAATTTTTAAGAATTTTTTTAATTTTTTATTATTTGATATAATTCTACAATCCTTGGTAATATAAATCACTACTATAGATCAAGTTGACTCTTGCAACTGTAGAATGACATCTACACTGATCGATAGTAACTACTTCTGATGATAATACAGATTCCTTTAAATTACTCGTATTTCTGAAAAAAGATTCTTCTTTCGATCTCTTGAATAGCTTGTTGGGCAATCACCCAACCGGCAATCGGAAATTGTGTGGTTCGATTCCCAGTGGAGCCAAGTGAGAAGATCTTTTTTCAGAACAATTTAATTAAAAAATCTTTTAAATTTATTTTTCATCTTGTCAGAAATGACGCTGAGTATTTTCTGTCATTTAAAAAGTTAAATTGAGCGATAGTTTTGATATCTATTTTCACAGATTGTGGAATAACATCAACACTGATCGATAGTAACTACTTCTGATGATAATACAGATTCCTTTAAATTACTCGTATTTCTGAAAAAAGATTCTTCTTTCGATCTCTCTAATAGCTTAATGGGAAACAAACCGACCGGCAATCGGAAATTGTGTCGTTCGATTCCCAGTGGAGTGAGAAGATCTTTTTTTAGAAAAATATAATTTAAAATAAATTTTTGATTAATTTTCCATCTAACCAAAAATAAAGTTAATTATTTCCTGTTATTTGAAAAACTAACTTGATGGATAGTTTTGACCACTATTTTCACAGATTGTGGCATGACATCTACAGCTACCTCTGACGGTAATACCGATTCCTTTAAAGGTGTCTTACGTCTCCCAGGAAAAATCACACTAGTGTTTTCAAGCATTTTGTTGAAGAAGGGAAGGAGTTACAAGAAGCCATCTCTCTCTGTCTTGCAAGACTTCTAAGAGCCTTCCGCCTTTTTCTCATCCCTTTCATTCTCTCTTTGCTCTTAGTTTCTGTCTCGTAGCTCTTGGTCTTGGCGACCATGCTCTTAGATTTAGAGAACACGGTGGTGATTCATCGGATGCTATTATGGGGGTAATGGGCTCGCCTGTGAAAAATGGCATCGTACATGTAAAGCGAAGTAGCGACGCCCACTTTTGCCTTAGAAACAAAAAGAAGAATAAAAAAGAAATAAAAATTACAAATGTGAAATAGAGACTAATTCAAATTTAATAACGAAGACACCACCCTTATTCTTCGAAACGAGTCTTTTATCGGTCACATGTGAGACCTTCTGCCCTCCTTTTCATACTCCTTTCTCTTTTTTTAAAATATTTTTTCCTTTCGTAGCCGCCAGCAGATACTCTTTCAATTTCGGTCAAATACACGTCCGTCAGTCGTACTTTTTTAATAAAATAAAGTAATTTAAAAAAAGTCGTATACAAGGAGTGGAAGTCAGCAGAAATGGTAGGCAGGGGAGTAGGGTAAGTGTGGAGGAATGGGGTGTAATGATGGAAGGGGAAGGAGGGGAACTGAGAGGGAAATTAGAGGAGTAAAGTAAAGAGAATTAAAGGTGGAAAAGTTAGGGATTAGGTTAAATGAGAGGAAATTAGAGGAGGAAGAGTAGGGGATGAAAAGTAGGGGAAGTGAGGCAAGGAAAATAAGAGAAAGTGATGAAAAATGAGGGCTAGGAAAGTGATGAAAAATAAGGGACTGTGAGGAAGTAAGAGATAATGAGGGATGGGAAGTGAGAGGAAATGTAGAAAGGAGAAGTTAAAGGTATTATGGGAGAGAAAGTTGCATAAAATGAGTGTTGGGCAAGGAAGAGAAGGGTGGGTTAGGCTAGTAGGGTATTGTGGGCAAGTAGAGGAAGTGAGGAGGAATGGTGTGGCATAAGGAAATGGAAAGTAGGAGAAGTGAGGGGAGATTAG
>NC_046665.1:119705344-119728141 GCF_010883055.1 Belonocnema kinseyi | reverse complement strand
GAGAGAAAATAACGGAAAATGGGGGGAATGGGGGGAAAGTTGCATGAAATGAGTGTTGGGGTAACAGGAGAAGGGAGGGTTTGTTCTGGAAATAGGGTGACATGAGTAAAGGGAAAGTAGCAGAAATGAGAGAAGGAAAATTAGAGGAAGTGATGGAAAATGGGGGCTAGGGAAGCGATGATAAATGAGGATGTGTAAGGAAGTAAGAGATGATGAGGAATGGGATGTGAGAGGAAATGTGGAAAGGGGAAGCTGAAGGTATTATGGGTAAGAAGTTGCATGAAATGAGAGTTGTGGTAGTATGGGAAGGGAGGGTTGGGCTAGTAGGGTAGTGCGGGGAAGTAAAAGAATCGCGGAGAAATGGGGTGGAATGAGGGTTGGGAAAGTAGGAGAAGTAAAATGAAGTCAGGGAAGTGAAATTAGAGACATTTGGGGCTGGGGAAGTTGGGGGGTAGGTTAAATGAGGCGAAATCAGGGAAAGTGAGGAGAGGGAATTTTAGATAAGTGGTGGAAAAAGAGGAGGTGTAAAGAAGTAAAAGATAATGAGAGAAGGGAAGTGAGAGGAATTATGGAAAAAAGGGAATAGTTGAAATTCAATGGAAATAAATTATTTTCAATGAGAAATTTATGTAAATAAGTTAAATTCACACCCCAAAAAAGAAATTTTCCGCAAAGAAAGTTATGTTTCAACCGAAGCTAAATTTTCAACCAAATATTTAAATATTGAGTTCAAGAAAGTAATTTTTAATACAAATAAAATAAAAAACAGAATTTTTAACAAAGTAGTTCAATTTTCAACATAAAAAAGCAACATTTAATTAAAAATATGAAATATTTAACTAAAGGAATTAATTTTTAGGAAAGTAGTTTACGTTTTAGCCAAGAAGTTAAGTTTCCACCCGAAAATAGGAATTTCCGGCAAAAGTTAATTTTCAACCACTATGGTAAATTCTTAGTTTAAACATCAATAATTAACAAATAAGAAAATTTTTGTAACAAAAAATTCAATTTTCAACCAAATACATGAAGTTTTAACTGAAATAAGTTGATCTTTTAAGCAAAGAGTAGATTTTTTAACCAAAAAACTTATACTTGAAGGTAAAATGTAATAGTTGATATTTTTACCAAAAAAATGTTATCTTTCTTCAAAAAAGAAATAATTTTCAACAAATTAAATAAATTTTCAAACAAATAGTTAAATTTTTAAACTTATAAGGATTAATTTCTACCCAAAAATAGAATATTTCAAATTTAATTAATAACTATTCATTTTCAATAAAAGAAATGGAATTTACTACAAAAGAATTGAATTTCCGATCAGAAAATCATAATTTGACGCAAAAAGTTAATTTTCAGGCGAATAGCTGAATATTCAACCAAATAGTTCAATTTTTAATGAAAACCATTTGTTTCCTATGTCAAAGAAATTTCAAAGAAGTCGTTAAAATTTCAAGCAAAGAGATGAATTTTTGACTAAAAATATGAATCTTTACAACATCAACAAATTAAATAAGTGTTTCAACTTTGAACAAAAATGTTAAATTTTTAACTTGATAAAGTAAATTTTCAACGAAAAAAGTAATAGTTGATATTTTAGTTAAAGAAATGATTTCAATTTGAAATTTAAAAAGCTGAACTAAGCCATAAAGACGAATCTTCAACAAAATACATAAATTTGTCAATAAAATATTAATCATTTTACCAAAAAGGCGAATTTTAACAATAGTGTAAAAACTAATTATTTTTAATAAAACGAAAGGAATGATTAGAATTGCCAAAAATTTATTAGTAGTAGACTTTTTAACTGACAAGAATGATCTTTCAACAAAAAATATTTTGTTATAATTATTTATTTAAATGCATTTATTTGCATTCTGTTTCCTTTGGCTTTAGGCAAAAGTCGTAATTTTCATTAAATTTTAATTTAGAAAAGCTCACTCTATTCCTTGAAAGGTTCTTTATGATAATTCTACTTCTGACTTTTTTATCAAAATTATTTTAGTTAAAAATAATGCGTAAAATAATTTTTATACAGTCATCTTTTGTTCTCAATTTCGTCTAACAATTTTACATTACTTAGCGTTTTTAACAAAAAATTTGTATCTTACGATTAAATAGTTTTTAACAAGTTTCTTGATTTTTGAATATTAGTTTCAGATAATTTTAAAGTTCTTCAAAGGAAAATCGGTTATTTTAAACGAAAATCATAGAAATCTATGAATCTAAATGCAAAATAATTGCACAATTTCAATTCTTCTCTTATGTCCAAAATTTAAGTTTAACTGAAAAATTTTTGTAAATAAAAAAAAGATTTCTTAAATTATATGTTAATTCTGAAGTTAAAATATAAATTTTTCATTAATTATAAAAAGTATTGTCCTATCTTTTCTTTTTTTATTATTTTAGATAAAAGATACTATAAAACACAAAAAATTTGTATTAATATTAATTAAAGAATTTCTTCAAACAAAAAAATAATAGTCGCTTTCGCTTCAGAAAAAAAAGAAATGTGAAAAAATACAAACAAAAAGGTGAAAGAGGAGAAATAAAAATTTCATAACGAAGGAACCACCCTTGCTCTCTAAAATGAGTCTTGCCTGGTCACGTGTCTGTTCTTCTTCCGTCCTTCTTTTCTTTCCTTTCAGTCTTTTTTTTTCTTTTCTCTATATATTTTCCTTTTTTGTCACCCTTGAATGAAAATCGTCGAGTGCGAGGCTGGCGAGAAGAGGTAGTAGAAAAGCTCAGAACAAGAGGAGATGAAGTGATAGAGAAAGTAAGAGCGACTGGAACATGGGGAACTAAGAGAGCCATAAGAAGCTGCTGTATCACACACTCTAGAAAAGCCAAGATAATACAATGACAAAGATGCTTCGAGTTTTTACCGAGAAAAGCAACGTCTCTCCCACAATGCACTAGAATCTAATTTGAAAACAAAACTTTTCAATTTAAGGTTGCTTCTTTATTTCTAATGATTAAATTTAGATCGATAATCAACCGAACATCCTTTCACACAAAATAAATAAAATAAAATGTTTTGTCTCAAACTTTGAATATTTGTCTTGATTGGGTGTCCGTGCGCTTTACTTTTTTTCCAAAGGGGAAATTATCGGAAATTATTGGAGAGGAAGTGAGAAAAGAGGAAAAAAGGATGATTGAAGGGGTAGTTGGAGAGGTGAGAGGAAGCAGAGTAGAGAAAGTAGGATAAATAGCGAGAGTAAGGGGAACGAGGGAAGTGGAAGCAGATGAAGTAGGGGAAATGAGGGAAGGAGTAGTAGGCAAAATTAGACTAAATAAAAGATGCGTAGATGTAGTGAGAGGAAGTTATTGGTGTTAAAGTAGGCGAAATGAGAGGAAATGAGTAAAGGTTTAAGAGGTGAACTGAGGGGAAATGAGGGGTAGGAAAGGAGATTTTATGAGGAGAAATGAATGGAGGAAAAATAGAAGAAATAAGAGATGATAAGGAGAATCAGGGATAGTGGGTAAAACAGGAGAAGTGAGGGAAAATAATGAAAGAGGAAATGAGGAGAGAGGAAATGGGTATGATTGAAAGGGTAGTGTAGGAAGTCGGAGGAATTCGAGTAGGGAAAGTAGGATAAATGTTCAGAGAAAGTGAAAATACGTCAGGGGAAGTAGATGAAGTAGGAGAAATAAGGGAAGGGGTAGCAGGGTTAATCATACAACATAAGGGATGTGCAGAGGTAGAAAAGGAAATATAAGAGGTGGGAAAGTATAGGAAATGAGTAGAGGGTAATAGGGGAACTGAGGGGAAATAAGAAGTTGGAAAGGAGATTAATTCAGGTAAAATGAAAGAAGGAAAAGTAGAAAAGTGAGAAATAATAAGGGGAGAGGAATTAGGTATAGTGGAGATAATAGGAGCAGTGAGGGAAAATCGTGGGCGAGGAAATCAGAAGAAACGAAATTAGGATGATTGAAGGAGTAGTATAGCAACTGAGAGGGGTTGGAGTAGGGACAGTAGGATAAATCGTTGGAGAGAGAGAAATGCCGTCAGGGAAAATAGATGAAGTAGGGAAAATGAGGGAAGGCATAGTAGGGGCAATTAAACGAAATAAGGGATGCTCATAAGAGATGATGATCATAAGGTATAGTGGGGAAAATATAAAAAATGAGGGATAATTATGGGAGTAGAAATGTGGAGAGAAGAAATGGGGATGATTGGATGGATAGTGGGGGAATTGAGAGAAAATAATGTAAGGTTAGTAGGATAAATTGTTAAGGTAAGGGGAATAAGTGGAGGGGAAGTTGATGAAGCAGAGGAAATGAGGGAAGGGGTATTAGGGGCTATGAGACGAAATAAGAGATCAGTAGAGTTAGCAAGGGAACGTTGGTGGTGTGAAAGTCGACGAAATGAGGGGAAATAAATAAAAGTGTAATAGGGAAACTGTAAGGAAATGGGATCCAAGAAGGAAGGTTCAATGAGGGGAAATAAAGGGAGCAAAAATGGAAGAAGTATGAGATAATAAGTGAAGCGCAGTTAGGGATAGTGGGGAAAATAGCATAAGTGAGGAAAAATTATGTAAGTGAAAATAAGGAGAGAGGAAACGGGTGATTAGCGGGATAGCTGGAGGTGTAAAAGGAAATGGGGTTGGGAAATTAGGATAAATGGTTGGTGAATGAGAAATAAAGGCAGGGGAAAGAGATGAAGTATGGGAAATAAGGGAAGGAGTAGTAGAGGCAATAAGAGAAAATAAGGCATGCTTATAGGTAGTGAGGGTAAATGAGGGTAAAATTAGGAGAGAAGAAATGGGGATGATGGAAGGGATAATATAGGAAGTGAGAAGGGTTAGCGTGTGAAAAGTAGGATATATTTTTGGTGAAAACAAAATTAGCGCAGGCGAAAGAGATAAAGTAGGATGAATGTGGGAGGGGGCAGTAGGGACAATTAGACTAAATAAGGGATGCTTTGATGTAGTAAGGGGAAATAAGAGATAGGAAATCAGGGGAAATGAAAAAACATGAGTAAAGGCATAATATCGGAACTGAGAAAAAATGAGGTGTGAAAAAGTACGTTTAATTAAGGTAAATGAAGGGAGAAAAATTAGAAGAAGTAAGAGATAATAAGGGGACGGGAATTAGGTTTAGTGTCGAAAATAGGAGAAGCAGGGGGGGGGGGGGGGGGGGGGGGGGGATTATGAGAGAGGAAATGAGAAGAGAGAAAAAGGAAATGATTAGACGGTACTAGTAGAAGTGAGAGAAAATGTGGTATGGAGAGTAGGGTAAATGGTTGGAGTAAGGGGAACGAGAAGAGCGGAAGTAGATGAAGTAAGGGAAATGAAGGAAGAGTTAATAGGGGAAATTAAACGAAATATGGGATGTGTAGAGGTAGCGAGGGGAAATAAGTTGTGAGGGAGAAGAAGAGATAAGAAAAAATGAGTTAAGGAGTAAAAGGGAAACTGTGGAGAAATGAGGGGTAAGGAAGTAGGTAAAATGAGGGGAATAAAATTGAGAAGCATTAGAAGTGAGAGATAATAATGGGAGGGGAATTTGGGACATTGGGGGAAATAGGAGAAGGGTGGGGAAATAAGAAAAAGGAAATAGGGTTTGTAGATAAAATAAGAGAGAAGTTGTGGGGAAATTAAAGGGAGACTATGGAGGCGAGAAGAAATATCGAGAAGAAAATTAGAGGTGAGTGAGGATGATGGGAGGGTGAATAGAGGAATAATGGGAAATGGTGGGGGAGAAGTAAAGTAAATCAGGGAAAAAGAGGTAGGGAAAGTAAGGACAAATTGGTGTAGAATATTCTATTATTTTGATATAAAATTCATCTTTGCTTGAAAGTTTAACTATTTGGTTGTAAATTGCAACTTTTGGGTCTAGAAATAATTTTTTCTCTTCGTGGAGATTTATTCTGATTTATTTATTTGCATAAAATAGATAGGACAGGCAGGAATTATTATTATTTTTCAATCAAATCAGCCAAAATATATATAAAATTTCAGTACTCCATTCTCCGCCCGCAATGATTTTATGGACCATCGATCAAAGAACTTTCCTCAAACGTCGAGAATTTTTTCATCAATGGAACCTCTATCAACGTTTGTTTAATATAGGAAGATTCAATTGGAACGTCCTTTCCTTTGACAAGTCAACCTAGAACGCAGTGCGTATTTGAGCTTGCGCATCTTCAAAGCGAAGAAGAAAGACGTAGAAAAAGAGAGTGACAGAGATAGTAAAACCTTTGAAAGCTCGTAAGCGTATAGCTTTTTTATTGGCGGAGTTGGTTCTTGTCCAATCCACAAATGAAGGTTTGCAGAACAGAACTAGATACGACTTATTACGTTTTTACGAGGCTTGAGATAGCGTGTATTTCTGAAAAAAAGATTCTTCTTTCGATTGCTCTAATAGCTTAATGGGAAAGCAATCGACTGGCAATCTGAAGTTCTGTGGTTCGATTCCCAGTCAAGTGAAGTGAGAAGATCTTTTTTTAGAAAAATTTAATCGATAGTAACTAGCTCTGCTGATAATACAGATTCCTTTAAATTACTCTTATCATAAAAAACATTCTTCTCTCAATTTCTCTAATAGCTTAATGGAAAAGCACCCGACCAGCAATAGGAAATTCAGTGGTTCGATTTTCAGTGGAGCAATGTGAGAAGATCTTTTTGCAGAAAAAGTTAATTTGAAAATCTGTTTTAATTTCTTTTTCATCTTGTCAGAAATTACATTAAGTATTATATTTTTTTAAAGGCTTAACTTGATCAATAGTTTTGATTTCTATTTTCACAGATTGTGGAATCACATCTAGACTGATCGATAGTCAATAGCTCTGATGATAATACAGTTTCCTTTAGATTACTGGCATCATAAATTTAATAACTGGCTTCAGATAGCGAAGATTTTGCTTTCGATCTATCTAATAGCTTAATGGGAAAGCGCCCGAATGGCAATCGGAATTTCTGTGGTTCGATTCCCAATGAAACGAAGTCAGAAGAAGTTTATTCAGAAAAATTTTATTTAAAAAACACGACGTCTTTTTTGCATTAATACGAGTAATTGCGCCTTATTACGCATTAATATAAATTATTATGCCTTATTACGCAATCATAAGACTTATAACGCCTAATTCCGCAAATGTTATCAATTCATAGCAAGAAGTCATGGCTAATAAATTGCTTGTTAATTCCGTAAAAGATAACGTCTTCTAATAATAACAATTATTTATTGTCCTCAAAATATTCTTAAAAATTTTAAAAGTCTACTCGAACAGAAATTTTATTTTCTTGCATTGAAATTTCATCTTTCATTCTTGAAAATTCCACTTTCTTCTGAGAAATTCAATTATCTCGTAGTAAATGCGACGTTTTAAGTAGCAAATTTATCTTTTTAGGATTTTGTATTTGGATGTACGTTTGTCGTATTTTCTCCAAAAGGGACGTAGGGCAAGTGAGCGAAGGGGAACTTGTGGAGGGATATAAGGTAAATGAGGGGAAAGACGGAGAGAGAATTTAGGGTAAGTGATGAAAAAGGAAGGAAGAAGAGAAGTTCAATTGAGGAAAGTGAAGATGGTCAATTAAAGAGTACTGAGTGGAGGAGAAATATAGTAATTAAAGAGAAATGAGGGGAGGAGAATCAGATCCAGCGAAGGGAAATGAGTGAAGGGGAAATAAATAAAGTGATAGGAAATAAGGGGAAGGAAATTAGCAGAAATTAGATGAAATTAGTGGAGAGGAATTATGAGAAATTACAGAGAAGAAAAATAAGGGTGCGGAATTGGGGGTGGAGAGAGGAAGTGGGAGAAATAAAAGGAGGGAAGTAGAGTTCAATTGGGGGAAAAGAGGAAAGTCGAGAAGGTCAATTGAGGGGAAATGAGTGGAGGAGAAGCAAAGAAATTGAAGGGAAATTAAAGGGGGAGATTAGAGGCAGTAGAGAAGAAGTAGGTTAAGCGATGAAAAATTAGGAGAGGGAAACTAGGAGAACTGTGGTAAAATTAGTGGAGAGGATTCAAGAGTATTGACTAGAGAAGAAATATGTTAATGGAAGGGAAATAAGGGTAGGAGAATTAGAGGCAGCGAAAGAAAATGAGTGGAGGGTAAATTGGTGAAGTAATGGTAAACAAAGGGAAGGAAATTAGGAGAAATTAGGTGAAATTAGTGTAGACCAATTATGGGAACTGACGGGAGAGGAAAATGAGGGTAGGAAATTGAGAATGGAGAGAGGAAGTGAGAGAAATGGACCAAAGAAAGTAGAGGATGTCAGTTCGGGGAAAATGAAGGAAGCTGAGAAAGTAAATTAAGGGAAAATGAGTGGAGAACTATATAAATTAAAAAGAAATGAGTGCAAGGGAATTAGGAGCAGCGAAGGAAAAAGAGTGAAGGGGAAGTAGGAGAAGTAATGGGTAATAAGGGCAGGGAAATTAGGAGGAATTAGGAGAAATTAGAGGAACGGAATTATGGAAAATTACGGGACGGAAAAATGAAGGTGAAGAAGTAGGATGGAGAGAAGTGGTGGAAATGAGGGGATAGGGAAAATAAGTGGGTAGGAAAAATGAGGGGAAATAAGAGTTGGGACCCTGAGATGAAATGATCAAAAGTGAGGCCGAGTAGGAGAGGGGAAGTGAGCGTGACTATTTTGTTAACAATTTTTTTTTTTAGTAGAAAATGTCAAGATTTTGGTATAAAATTCACTTTTTGTTGAAATCTTTCTTGGTTAAAAATTAAGATATTATTTTTAAAATTCCCCTTTTTGTTTTTAAAATTTATCTATTTTCATAGAAACATCTGCTTTTGTGGAAATATCAAATAATACATTATTAAAAAAATTCTTCTTTCAGATTGAACCACTATGTTAAAAAAAAATGTTATGGTTGAAGATTCATCAATTTTGTTAAAAAATCAATCCTTTGTTTAAAAGTTGAATTTTGCTTTAAAAGATTAAATTTTTTGTTGGAAATTAAATTATTTTTCTAAAAAGTCATCGTTTTTGGTTAAAATAAATAAATTCGAAAATTTTAAATCTAAAATTGCTTTATAACATGCATAAAATATTCTAACTTAAACGTGTTACTTATTGTAATCCTAGCCTTTTAGCATTACTAAACTAAGTGATAATATAATATTATTACTAAATTATATAATAATTCTAAAAACTAAATACAGAATTCTTTCCTCAGTTTTTCTAGACCGTTATCTTTTTTATAACTCTTAAAAAGAATGATTGGCATCAGTCAGCATACTGAAGAACATCTGGCTTGTCCCAGATGTTTTAAAATAAGGTTAAAGCTCGAGCATTGAAGAAATCGAGTAAAGAATGAAATTGTAAGGGTCGCTGCCGTACTGGACGTTGAAAATGTGGGAAAAGGCTATTATGTCGTCGCGACCAGATCCAGCAAAAGTATTATATTCGGGTTTACGTCGACTCACATTTCCATGGAAAGCGAGTGTTTCCCTTTCTCGGCTTACAAGACTTTTTTCAACCCTTTTTGCCGAGGTATACTTAGTAAAAGGAGGAATTTTTGTGTGAAATCAACAAGGATATTATGCGTTGGTTATAAAAAAGGGCGTAATCTAAAATAACATTTTTAGATAATAAAAATACACTGGAGTTATATTTTCCTTTTTAATAAAAAAGGATGGCTGTTGAAAATTCAACAATTTGATTAAAAATTAATTTTTGGTTGTAAATTCAACTGTTTTGTTGAAAATTTGTCTTTTCTAGTTAAAAATGAAACTTTTTTTTTAAACTAGTTGATATTTGATTGAAATTCGGTCAAAATGTTAGAAACTACTAATACCGTCGGACACCGCACGACCACACCACACCACCGTGCGCTCTGAAGACCAAATTATATTTCACTCTAGGCACCATAAAATGTTAAATCTTCTTCTATTATGGAAGAAATGTCTATAAAAAAATTCATAATCCGCTACAAAATCGTCTTATTTGATGGAATTGCTACTACAAAATCACCTAATTTGACAGAAGTACCATTAAAAAAAATTTTGCATTCCGCCACAAAATCGTATTATTTAAAAGAAGTACCATCTATAAAAAAATTGCATAATCCGCTACAAAATTATCTTACTTGATAGAAGTAAGATTTATTTAAAAAAATCGTATCATCAGCTACAAAATCTTCTTATTTGATAGAAGCATCGCCTATAAAAAAATATAATCCACTACTAAATCGTATTATTATTTGATAAAAGTACCGTTTACACAAAAAATTATATAGTCCGCTACAAAATGGTTTTATTTGATGGATGTACCGGCTATAAAAGAAAAATTACATCATCCGCTACAAAATTACCTTAGTTGATAGAAGTAGCGTCTATTAAAAAAATTGTATAATCCGCTACAAAATCGTCTTATTTGATAGAAGTACTGTCTATAAAAAAATTCTCTAATTCGCTACAAAATCGTATTAATAGAAGTACCGTCTAAAAAATGTACATAATTCGCTTCAAAATAATCTTATTTGATAGAAGTAACATCTGTTCAAAAAATTGTAAAATCCGCTACAAAATCCTCCTATTTGATGTAAATACCGGTTATAACAAAATCACATAATCCGCTAGGAAATCGTCTTGTTTGACAGAAATAGCGTCTATAAAAAAACCTAATCCGCTACAAAATCGTATTATTATTTGATAGAAGTACCGTCTATAAAAAAATTTCATAATCCGCTACAGAATCATCTCATTTGACAAAAGTGAGATCTAATTAAAAAATCTTATAATCCGCTTCAAAAACGTTTTTTTTTATAGAAGTACCTTCTATATAAGAAATACATATTCCGCAACATAATAGTCTTATTAGATGGAAGTACAGTCTATGAAAGAAAAATGACATAATCCGCTAGAAAATCCTCTTATTTAATAGAAGTAGTGCCTATAAAAAATCAAATAATCCGCTACAAAATCGTATTTGTATTTAATAGAAGTACCGTCTATAAAAAATTACATAATCCGCTACAAAATCATCTCATTCGGTAGAAGTAACATCAATTTAAAAAATGGCAAAATCCGCTACAAAATCCTCCTATTTGATGTAAATACCGTTTATAAAAAAAAACACATAATCCGCTAGGAAATCGTCTTGTTTGACAGAAATAGCGTCTATAAAAACAAAATCTGCTACAAAATCGTATTATTATTTGATGGAAGTACCGTCTATGAAAAAATTACATAATCCGCTACAAAATCATCTCATTTGATAAAAGTGAGATCAAATTAAAAAATCTTATAATCCCCTAAAAAATCGTCTCATATGATAGAAGTACCGTCTATGAAAAAAAATGACATAATCCGCTAGAAAATCCTCTTATTTAATAGAAGTACTGTCTATAAAAAATCACATAATCCGCTAGAAAATCGTATTAGTATTTATTAGAAGTACCGTCTATAAAAAAATTACATAATCCGCTACAAAATCATCTCATTTGATAGAAGTATTATCGAAATAAAAAATCTTATAATCCGCTACAAAATCGTATTATTATTTTATATAAATACAGTTTATAAAAAAAATTACATATTTCGCTTCAAAATAATCTTATTCGATAGAAGTAACATCAATTTTAAAAATTGTAATATCCGCTACTAAATCCTCCTATTTGATGTAAATACCGTCTATAAAAAAATCACATAATCCGCTAGAAAATCGCCTTGTTTGATGAAAGTGGCGTCTATAAAAAACATAATCCGCTACAAAATCGTATTATTATTTGATAGAAGTAGCGTCTATAAAAAATTACATAATCCGCTACAAAATCATCTGAATTGATAAAAGTGAGATCTAATTTAAAAATCTTATAATCCGCTACAAAAACGTCTTATTTGATAGAAGTACCGTCTATATAAGAAATACATATTGCGCTCCATAATGGTCTTATTAGATGGAAGTACCGTCTATGAAAGAAAAATGAAAAAATTCGCTAGAAAATCCTCTTATTTAATAGAAGTACTGTCTATTAAAAATCACATAATCCGCTAGAAAATCGTATTAGTATTTAATAGAAGTACCGTCTGTAAAAAAAATTACATAATCCGCTACAAAATCATTTCATTTGATAGAAGTAACATCAAAATAAAAAATCTTATAATCCGCTACAAAATCGTATTATTATTTGATATAAATACCGTCTATAAAAAAATTACATAATCCACTACAAAATGATCCGATTTAATAGAAGTAACGTCTATTTAAAAAATGGTGTAATCCGCTACAAAATCGTATCATTTAATAGAAGTACCGACCATAAAAAAAATAATCTGCTAAAAAATTGTTTCATTTGATAGAAAAATCGTCTATAAAAAAATTACATAATCCGCTACAGAATCGTCTTATTGTATAAAAGTACCGTCTATACAAAAAATTATATAGTCTGCTACAAAATGTTCTGATTTGATGGAAGTACCGTCTATGAAAGAAAAATTACATAATCTGTACAAAATCGTCTTATTTGATAGAAGCTTCGTCTATAATAAAATTACATCGTCTGCTACAAAACCATCTTATTCGATAGAAGTACCGTCTACCAAAAAATCTTAAAGAATCCTCATAAACATTCCGCTACAAAATTCACGACACTTTTAATTAAAAACTGATACGTCTTAGTAGCAATTTCATCTTTTTTTATCAAAGTCCAACCATTCGTTTAAAAATAATGTTCTTTGTTTGCGGTTTGAACTATTTAATTAAAGGTTAATAAAATATCATTAATTGTTATAAATATTTCTAATTTTAGTTTTAAATTTTTATCAAATGAAAATTTAACTATTCCGCTTGTGTGCGCTTTAAAGAACTGTCAAAAATAATAAAGATAAAATTTGTAATGTTCTTTTTAAACAGTTTTATTTTTCGTTTATAAAGAATCCAATGTTAAAAATTTTAGCAAATTATGATCTGTATTTTATTTTATTTTTATTTATATTTTTTGTTAGCAACTACTTTTTCAGGGCGATTATATTTTCACACAAAAATGTCACTATAGCCTTGAAAAGTAAACTAATTAATTGAAAGAGGCATTTTTTTTAAATTCATTGTTTTATTGATGATTTGAATTTAAAGCAATTTTTTTCTTGAAAATGTACTTGTTTTTCGAGAATTGATATTTTGTGGTGAAATACTAATTTTCTTGGTGAAACATTTCTTTTAAAGGTTGAACATTAAGCAATTTTATTGGAAATTCATTTATTTTGTTAAAAATTGATCTTTTTATATAAAATTTATCTAAATAATAGATAATTTATCTTTTCAAGAAAAATTCATTTATTTTTTGGAAAATTTAATCTTATTTAGTGGAATTCAACTCTTATTGATTTAAAATCAGATTTTTCTTGGTTCAAGCATCTATGATTACTATTACTAATACTATTTGGTTAAAAGTTAAACTTTTTAGTTCAAAATTTAATTTTTTTTTTAAATTCGTTTTTTTTTGTTAGAAAAAATTATTTATTACATTTATCGTTGAAAATTCAACTTTTCGTATTAAAATTGAACTTTATTCTAGGACCTTTTGTTTAAAAAATAATTATTCAATTAAATTCTTCTATTTTGCTTTAAAGTTGAACTGTTTGGTTGTGAATGAAACATTTGGGTTAAAAATTAACTTTTGTTGTGGAAGATTCATATTTCTTGATTAAAAATTAACTGTTTTAGGGAAAATCTTTTTTTTTCAGTTTAAAAATTCAATGGTTTTCTAAAAGAATTTACTTTTTTTGAATAACTATTTGGTTTGCAATGCAACTGAAATGCAAACGCAATTAATGGAACTTAATAAGGAAATGAAAATAGTTTTGATCGAATTTTAATTCTTTTGGATTGAAAAATTTACTATTATATTTTTGTTAAGAAATCATCTCTTTGTTAAAAATGCAACTTTTTGTTGAAAAATCCATTTATTTGCTTAAAAGGTTGCCTTTTTTTGATAAAAAATTTAACTTTTTGTTCAAAATTAATCTTTTTGGTTTAAAAATTCATCTACTTTAATAAATATTTAATTTTTTTTATCTCCATTGTTTTTGTTTTTGGTCAATTTTTATCTGCTTGGTTGAAATTGTATCTATTTTGCTGAAAATTCGTTTTTTGTTGTTATTAAAAATGAAACTATTTGGTTAAAAAGTAATCTTCTTTGGTTGATAATTCAACTATTTTTTTGGAACTTAAAGAAGTTAAAATATTTTGTTAAAAATTGATCTTTATTAATTGAAGATTTCACTACTTGGATAAAAGTTGAACTACTTTGTTAATCCTTTTTTTGTGAAAGTTCATCTATTTTTTTCAAACATGAACTTTTTTTTCAAAGTTCGTTTTTTATGTTTTTTTCACTCTTGATTGAAAAATTTGAAAAATCTTTACTTGTTCAAAATTCGTCTTTTCAGTTTGAAGATTTGTCATTTTGGTTGAAGATAATTCTCTTTGGTTGAAGATTTTACTTTTTTGTTTATTCGTTAGAAATTTTTTTTAAACTGAAAACTTAATTTTTTAGTGTCAAGTTGAAATTTATCTTTTTATATTAAAAATTCAACTATATTTTTTGAAACTCATGTATTTTAGGGGAAATTAATTTTCTTTTTGGTAGAAAATCAATTTTATGGACTGAAAATTCGTCTTTTTGCTTTTAAGATTTATATTTTGGTAAAAGTTTCATACTCTTTTGATTAGAAATTTAACTATTTAAATTTTAATATTATTTTACTGTTACTATTTACTTTTACATTTTTTATCAGAATTTATCTTTGTAGATTAAAAATTTAACTACTTGGTTAATAGTTGAACTACTGTGCTTAAAATAATTTTTTTTAAACATTTAACTTTTTGGTTAAAGATTTAACTATTCTATTGAAAATTTTTTTCCCTAAAATATAAAATATAACATTTTTTGTTAAGAATTCATCTTTTTGTTGCAAATTCAATTTTTGGGGTTGAACATTTACCTTAATTGCTGAAATTTTTCTTTTATGATTGAAAATGACTGTTTTTCAAATTCAATTGTTTTCTGACAAATTAGTTTTTTGTTCGTTTTAAAATTTAAATATTTCGACGGAAGTTGTACTACTTTGTTAAAAATTCATTTTTTTAAAAATCACTTCTTCAGTTGAAAATGTAATTATTCCATTTATAATTCATTTTGTTGTTTAAAATTAGACTTTTAGTGTGAAAATTGTAAAAACAAAAATTAATAAATTGGGAATTGGGAAAAAATTGAAAAAAAAATTTTCTTTCAATTGGAAAATGTAAATATTTAGTTAAAAATCTATTTTTGGTTGAAGTTTAACTTTTAACTTTAAGTCTTTTTTTGTTATTAATTATTTTATTGAAAATTCAAGTATTTTATTAAAAACTCATATCTTTAGTCCTAAATTAAAATTTGTTTTATAAATTTTTTCCCCTTGGATTGAAATTTCATCTTTTATGGTAGAAAAGAAATTTATTTTTGTTGAAAAAAATGTGTAATTCTTCATTTCAATTTGTTTTCTGTTTAATCAATTAAAATGCTGGAAAAAATAAGAGGAAGAGTTAGATAATTTTGAAAATTAATTTTTTTCGCTACCCTGTGAATCTCTTTATTCTTTGTTTTTTATAGCCTGTTCAATAAATTTCATAGAAATATTGCAAAAAAATAAGCCAATTTTAAATTGGGAATAGAATTGAAATTGCAGAGAGGTCGAAATTTGATAATGCAAATATCGAGTCGTATCCAGGGTCTATTGTAATGGAAATATTCGTGTTTCTAATATGCAATACGTGCAAAGCGAACCTGGCAATTCTAGAGTTCTAGATAATAGATTTTAATTAATTTCGTAGTCCTTTTTCGTCTATGATTCTGATAAAAAAAATTTCTGATAAAAAACGAATTAATTATTCTGATTCGTAAATATATCATTTTAGCTGACAACAAATATATTGTATATCTGTTACCAAACAGCACGGTTCCATTTTAATAGGAAAAAATCAGGATCACAAGATACCGTTAGTCACCGCACGGCCACCAAACACCGCACGGCCACCGAACACCGCACGGCCACCGAACACCGCACGGCCACCGAACACCGCACGGTCACCGAACACCGCCGACAACCGCACGACCACCAAATACCACCAGCAACCGCACGGCCATTACATCAACGACTCTTACCGCACGGCCATAAAAGCCGCTTACCGCACGGCCACTACACAATCGCGCACTCCAAAGAAAAAATTGTAATTAACAAAATAGGATCGTCTTATTTGATAGAATTACTGCCTATTAAACCGCAGAGAAATGTTTAAAGTGAACTTAAATCCATTAAATAGTTCCTCTCTAACCTGCTGAAACGGAACGCAAGCTAAGTTCTCAATTTACGAATTAACGTCAAAACTTTTGCCTGAATCCTCTAGCGCATGAATATCTGCTTCCGATCGGAAAAGTTATTTATGTGGATTGTATATACAGATATATCAGCAAATAATTTTGATTTAGATATTTCACTATTAAATTAGAGCACATTAATTATTAAATTAAAAATCGGTATTGATGAAAGAATATTGCACTCTAATCAAGTTTTTTGGACCATATTTGAATTTTATTTACATTAAAATGTCACTGAATAAATTTTTTTGAAAATAACTCTGTTCTCAATTTAAAAAAATTAAAGAGGCCGTTGTCATTTATAACATCATCGGAAAATTCGGATTTTCACTATTTTTTTTTAATTGATCTTTTTCGATTGAAATTTCATTACTTGGTTAAAAATTGAATTACTTTATAAAAAAAAATTGTCAATTTTGTTATCGTTGGTTAATAATTTAAAGAATTTGAAACGATTTTAAAGGATTTGAAACGATTTTAAAGGATTTAAAATATCATAGGGTATTTTAAAAAGATTTTGATACTTGGAAGTAATTCCTATTTTTTTAAAATGATTTGTGCGTATTTTTCAAAATTACAAAGATTTTTTAAAAGCTTCAAAAAGTTTCAAGGGATTTCAAAATATTGCCAAGGATGTTAATTAGTTAAGAGTATTTTAAATAATTTAAAGAAATTTTCATATAATTTTCGTAATTTAATTAAATTTGAAAATATTTGAAATACTTATGGGTATTTTTTTTAATTCCAAGGAATTTCTAAGAGCTTTTTGAAAAATTTCGAAGGTTTTTAAAGGACTTGATATAGATTAGGGTATTTTTTTAATAGCATCGAATTTTCAAGAACTTTTTAAACAATTTTAAACGATTTTAAAGGATTTCAAATCTTTTAGGGCATTTTAAAAGATTCCAAGGAATATTCATATGATTTAGTAATTTAATAGGATTTTAAAGGATTTTAAATATTTTAGGGCATTTTAAAAGATTCCAAGAAATTTTCATTGATTCAGTAATTTAATAGGATTTCAAAAGATTTGAAATATTCTACAGCATTTCAAAAGATTCCAATAAATTTTGATTGATTCAGTAATTTAATAGGATTTTAAAAGATTTGAAATACTTATGGGTATTTTTTAAATTCCAAGGAATCGCTTAGAGCTTTTAAAAAATTTCAAAGGATTTTAAAGGATTTGAAATACTTAAGGATATTTTTTTTAATTCGAAGGAATTTTAAAGAACTTTTAGAAAAATTGTAAAGAGTTTTGAAGGATTTCAAATTTTTGAGGGTATTTTTTCTTTATTTCGAAGGAATTTGAAAAAACTTTTTTAAACAATTTTAAAGGACTCTAAAGGATTTGTAATATTTAAGGGTATTTTTTTTAGATTCTAAAGAATTTTAATATGATTTAATAATTTAATAGGATTTTAAGGGATTTGGAATACTTGAGGTTTTTTTAATTCCAATGAATTTCTAAGGTCTTTTTGAAAAATTTCGAAGATTTTTAAAGGACTTAATATAGTTCAGGGTTTTTTTTAGCAGCAACGGATTTCCAAGAACTTTAAAAAAAAATTGTAAAGGATTTTAAAGGATTTTAAAGGATTTCAAATATTTTAGGGTATTTTAGAAGATTCCAAGGAATTTTCTTATGTTTTAGTAATTTAATAGGATTTTAAAGGATTTGAAATACTTTCGGACATTTCTTAATTCCAAGGAATTTTTTTAAAAATTAAAAAAGATTGTAAAGGATTTCAAATATATTAGAGTATTTTAGATGATTTTAAGTAATTTTGATTGAATGAGTAATTAAATAGGATTTTAAAGGGTTTGTACTGTTTAAGGGTATTTCAAACGCTTCCATGAAATTTTCGTATTATTCAGTAATTTAATAGGGCTTTAAAGGATTTGAAATACTTATGGGTATTTTTTAAATTCCAAGGAATCGCTTAGAGCTTTTAAAAAATTTCAAAGGATTTTAAAGGATTTGAAATACTTAAGGATATTTTTTTTAATTCGAAGGAATTTCGAAGATTTTTAAAGGACTTAATATAGTTCAGGGTTTTTTTTAGCAGCAACGGATTTCCAAGAACTTTTAAAAAAAATTGTAAAGGATGTTAAAGGATTTCAAATATTTTAGGGTATTTTAGAAGATTTCAAGGAATTTTTATATAATTTAGTAATTTAATAGGATTTTAAAGGATTTGAAATGTTTATGGGTATTTTTTAAATTCCAAGGAATTGCTAAGAGCTTTTGAAAAATTTCGAAGTATTTTGAAGGATTTAAAATACTTTAAGGTATTTTTTTTTCATTCGAAAGAATTTCCAACAACTTTTTAAAGAATTCTAAAGGATTTTGAACTTTTCAAGAAATTGTAAAGGATTTTAAAGAATTCTAAACGATTTTAAATATTTTATGCTATTTTTCAAATTTGAAGAGATTTTCACGGAATTTAATAAAAAGTAAAGTATTTTAAAGGACTGGAAATACTTTTAGGCGTTTTAGAAGATTCCAAGGAATTTTTACATGATTCAACAATTTAGAAGATTTTAAAGCATGTGAAATGCATAAGGGTATTTTTTTTAATTTGAAGGAATTTTCAAGAATTTAAAAAAAAATTGTAAAGGATTTTAAAGCATTTGAAATAATTAGGGCCCTTTTTCTTAATTCCAAGGAATTTTCAAGAACTTTTTAAAAAATTGTAAAAGATTTGAAATGTTTGTGTGTATTTTTTAAATTCAAAGGAATTTTCAAGAAGTTTTTAAAAAATCGTAAAGGATATTAAAGGATTTTAAATATTTTAGGGTATTTTAGAATATTTCAAGGAATTTTTATATAATTTAGTAATTTAATAGGATTTTCCAGGATTTGAAATACTTATTTGTATTTTTAAAATTCCAATTTGAATCATTTGGAATATTTTTTAATATTTTGGAATATTTCAAGGAATTTTCATATGATTCAGCAATTTAAGAGGATTTTAAAGGATTTGAAATACTTAAGGGTATTTTTATAATTTCAAGGAATTTTTGAGAACTTTCAAAAAAATTATAATGTATTTTTAAGAATGTAAAACATTGTAGGGCATTTTAAAAGATTCCAAGGAATTTACATTGATTCAGTAATTTAATAGGATTTTCAATACTTTAGGATATTTTTTTTATTGGAAGAAATTTTCAAGAACTCTTGAAAAAATTAAAAATATTTTAGGGAATTTTTTTATTGGAAGGAATTTTCAAGACATTTTTTAAAATTGCAAAGGATTTTAAGGATTTAAAATATTTTAAAGTATTTTAGAAAATTCCGAGGAATTCTCATATGATTAAGTAATTTAATCGGATTTTAAAGGATTTAAACTGCTTAAAGGTATTTCAAAAGATTCTAAGGAATTTCCGTATGATTTAGTAATTTAAGAGGATTTTAAAGAATTTGAAATATTATAGGGCATTTGAAAAGAATTCAAGGAATTTTCATTAATTCAGTAATTTAATAGGCTTTTAAAGGATTTGAAATACTTAAGGGTATTTCTTTTTAATTCCGAGGAATTAAATTTTTTTAAGGACTTGAACTTTTTAAGGGTATTTTAAAGATTCCAATGAATTTTCGTATGATTCAGTAATTTAATAAGATTTTAACGGATTTGAAATACTTATGGGTATTTTTTAAATTCCAAGGAATTGCTTTGAAGTATTAGAAATACTTAAGGGTTTTCTTTTAATTCCATGGAATTTTCCAGAACTTTTAAAAAGAAATTTAAAGGATCCTAAAGTATTTGTAATATTTAATGTTTTTTTTCAGATGCCAAAGAATTTTAATATGATTAAATAATTTAATAGGACTTCAAAGGATTTCAAATACTTGAGGGTTTTTTTTTTAATTCCGAGGAATTTTCAAGAACTTTTTTTAAAATTTCAAAGTACTTTGAAGGATTTAAAATATTTGAGGGTGTTTTAGAAGATATCCAGGAATGTTCGTATGATTCATTCATTTTTAGGATTTTAAAGGATTTGAAACACTCAAGGGAATTTTTTTTAATTCGAAGGAATTTTCAAGAACTTAAAAAATTGTAAAGTAGTAAAAAGGATTTACAAGATTGTAGAACATTTTAAAAGATTCCAAGAAATTTCATATCATTTAGTAATTTAATAAGGCTTAAAGGATTTGAAATACTTTAGAGTTTTTTTAATTCCAAGGAATTTTCAAAAACTTTTTCAAACAATTTTAAAGGATTCTAAAGGATTTGTAATATTTAAGGGTATTTTATTAGATTCCAAAGAATTTTAATATGATTCAATAAATTAATAGGACTTCAAAGAATTTGAAATACTTGAGGGTTTTTTTTTTAATTCCTAGGAATTTTCAAGAACTTTTAAAAAAATTTCAAAGTATTTGGAAGGATTTGAAATATTTTAGGACATTTGAAAAGATTTCAAGGAATTTTCATATAATTCAGTATTTTAATAAAGCTTCAAAGGATTTGAAATACTTAAGGGTTTTTTTTTTTTAATTCCAAGGAATTTTCAAGAACTTTTTCAAACAATTTTAAAGGATTCTAAAGGATTTGTAATACTTAAGGGTATTTTTTTAGATTCCAAAGAATTTTAATATAATTCAATAATTTAATAGGGCTTTAAAGGATTTGAAATACTTGAAGGTTTTTTTTAGTTCCAAGGAATTTTCAAGAACTTTCTAAAAAATCTCGAAATATTTTGAAGGATTTGAAATATTTTAGGGTATTTTTTGAATTTGAAGGAATTTTCAAGAACTTTAAAAGCATTGTAAAGTATTTAAAAGGATTTGAAATATTTTAGGACATTTTAAAAGGTTGCAAGGAATTTTCAAATGATTAAGTAATTTAATAAAATTTTAAAGGATATCAAATACATAAAGGTTTTTTTTTTTATTCCATGAAATTTAAAGAAATTTTTAAAAAAATTTTAAAGGATTTTTAATATTTTAGGGTATTTTTTTTAGATACCAAGGAATTTTCATAGGGTCCAGTAATTTATAGGACTTTAATGGATTTAAAATACTTAAGGGTTTTTTTTAATTACAAGGAATTTTCGAGAACTTTTAAAAAAATTGTAAAGTATTTTGAAGGATTTGAAATATTTCAGGGTATTTTAGAAGATTAGCAGGCATTTTCATATGACTCAGCGATTTAAGAGGATTTTAAAGGATTCAAAATATTTAAGGGTATTTTTTTTAATTTCAAGGAATTTTCTAGAACTTCTAAAACAAATTATAAAGTATTTAAAATTTTTTTAATATTTTAGGGCATTTTAAAAGATTCCAAGGAATTTTCATATGATTCCG
The DNA here is from genome assembly GCF_010883055.1 of Belonocnema kinseyi. Lineage (NCBI taxonomy): Eukaryota > Metazoa > Arthropoda > Insecta > Hymenoptera > Cynipidae > Belonocnema > Belonocnema kinseyi. Next base: position 119,706,524 of record NC_046665.1, on the reverse strand, counting down.
TAATTTAATAGGGCTTTAAAGGATTTGAAATACCTAAGGGTTTTTTTTAATTCCAAAGAATTTTTGTATTTTTTCTTAAATTGAAGGAATTTTCAAGAACTTTATAAAAATTGTAAAGTATTGTAAAGTATTTGCAATATTTTAGGGCATTTTAAAATATTCCAAGTAATTTGCATATGATAAAGTAATTTAATGATAAAGTAATTTAATTTAATAAAGTAATTCAATGCATGAACTTTTTCAAACAATTTTAAAGGATTCTAAAGGATTTGTAATATTCAAGCGTATTTTTTTAGATTCCAAGGAATTTTTATTTGATTCAGTAATTTATAGGAGTTTAATGGATTTGAAATAAAAAGGTTTTTTTAATTCCGAGGATTTTTCAAGAATTTGAAAAAAATGTAAAGTATTTTGAAGGATTTGGAATATTTCAGGGTATTTTAGAAGATTAGCAGGCATTTTCATATGACTCAGTAATTTTTTGGATTTTTAAGGATTTGAAATAGTTAAGGGTATTTTTTCAAATAGAGGGAATTTTCAAGAATTAAAAAAAAATTATCGTGTTTAAAAGGATTTGAAATATTTTAAAATATTTTATAAGATTTCAAGGAATTTTAATGTCATTTACCAATTTAAGATGATTTTAAAGGATTTAAAATACTTAAGGGTATTTCTTTTATTTCAAGGAATTTTCATATGATTCAGTAATTTAATAGAGCTTCAAAAGGATTTGAAATACTTAAAGGTTTTTTTTAATGTCAAGGATTTTTCATGAACATTTGAAAAAATTGTAAAGAATTTTAAATATTTTAGGGTATTTTTTTATTCGAAGGAAATGTCAAGACATTTTTGAAAATTGTAAATAATTTTAAAGGATTTGAAATATTTTAGGGTATTTTAGAAGATCCCAGGGAATTGTCATATGGTTGAGTAATTTAATAGTATTTTAAACGATTTTAAATACTTAAGGGTATTTTTTTTTAATTTCAAGGAATTTTTTTTTTTAAATTATAAAAGGTTGTAAGGGATTTCAAATATTTTAGAGTATTTTAGAAGATTTTATGCAAGGTTTTTTTTGATTCCATGAAATTTTAAAGATTTTTTAAAAAAAATTCTAAGGGATTTGTAATATTTCAGGATATTTTAGAAGATTAGCAGGCCTTTTTATATTACTTAGTAA
>NC_046665.1:119691589-119705244 GCF_010883055.1 Belonocnema kinseyi | reverse complement strand
CAAGGAATTTTTTTTTAAATTATAAAAGATTGTAAGGGATTTCAAATATTTTAGAGTATTTTAGAAGATTTTATGTAAGGTTTTTTTAATTCCATGAAATTTAATGATTTAAAAAAAAATTCTAAGGGATTTGTAATATTTCAGGATATTTTAGAAGATTAGCAGGCCTTTTTATATGACTTAGTAATTTTTTGGATTTTAAAGGATTTGAAATACTTAAGGTTATTTTATTTCAATTCCAAGGAATTTTCAAGAACTTTAAAAAAATTATAAAGTATTTAAAAGGATATGAAATATTTTAGGGCCTTTAAAAAGATTTCAAGGAATTTCCATATGATTCAGTAATTTAATAGGATTGGAATACTTAAAGGTATTTTTTTTGTTCAAAAAAAATTTTCAAAATTTTCAAAAACTTTTGAAAAAATTGTAAAGAATTAAAAAGGATTTCAACTATTTTATGTTATTTTAGAAGATTCCAAGGAATTCTTATATTATTCAGTAATTTGCTAGAATTTTAAAGGATTTGAAATATTTAAGAGTATTTCTTTTTAATATTCATAATTTAAATTATCAGATTTAATTAATTAACAAGTATATTGTTCTTACTTTTCTTATTTATTATTTAAGATATTAGATACTAGGGTATACAATAATTTTATATTAATAATTATTTGATGTTTCTATTTAAAAATTACGTGATATTTAAATATTATTATAAAAATAAAATAAAAATGAGTCAGGGAAAATCAGGGAAAATTTAAACCCGGTATTTTATTGAATAAAAAAATACTCTTCTTTCACCGTTTCCTCAAACTATTCCCATCGTCGTGGAAGGCCGGACCTCAACTTCCTTTGAGTACCCATTCGTACGTGGAAGTTTCATACGCCTCGTCCGCTTCTTGTGGATGGACTTGCATTTTACGCCTTTGTTACTGATTGTAAGTCTACATTCCGTAAAAAAATTCCCTTTTCGGCTGGATGCCCTTCAAGTAACGCAGGACGATGGTAATTAAAAAAATTGAACTCCCAACACTTACGAATGTAAATTTAATTGTATTATTTGAATTAAAGCAAATTTAATTAATATCTAGAAAAAAAAAGTTACCTCAAATGTACTATTAAGTAAAGTCTATAATCAGTGAATAAATTATTGTTAATATAATTAATATAAATTGCTTATTACATTCAATATGAAAAAAGAATTTTTTTAATTTCTTGAAGTTCTACCAATGAGATGAATTTTCAACCCAAACAGATAATTTTTTTTAGGAAAAAGGTGAATTTTAAACAAATTAGTTAAATTGGCAATCCTCCAACAAAAAATTTTTAATTCAACCAAAAAAATCAAATTTTCTGGTAAATAAAAAAATTACAAAGTTTGTAAAATACTGTTGAAAAATGACTTTTTTTTACCTAAATTTTATTTTTTAACTAGTTGAATTAAACAAAAAGTAAGAAGAATTTTTAACAAAATAGTCGAATTTTAAAAACAAAATGAATTTTCAACATGTGAAATTAAACGAAAGCTAAAACGAGTTTTTCATAAAATCGTTAAATTTTTAACGAAAAAGATAAATTGTCAACCAACAATATTTATTTTTTAACACTGAAAATCGAATTTTCATCGAACTGTCTGAAAATGACCGGGAATTTATTTTTTGTCTCGGAATTTTATAAATTTGTATAAAAAAGTCCGCCCAGTTTTTATTTCAACCATTTTTTTAATAATTAGTTAAATTGTGATCTTTTTCAAATGTGATATCATTAATTTTAGATTGTGTAATTGAAAAATTATTTCCTTTAAAAATTTTTGATTTTCAATTTTTAAGCATACATTATTTGAATTAGAAGATTTTTAAAATGCAGCTTTAAAAGCGTTTAAAATCGAGGATTTTTATAACAAACATTTTTAATTGATCGGGTGTGAAAATAAATAAATTAATGATCTTTAAAATTTGATTATACATTTAGGTTTTAAAAATCAATAATAATTGATTTTACAAAACGATTGGACATCAATTCACAATTTTAGAAATTTGAAATTTAAACAAAAAAAACAAAAAATTTAAAATAAACAAAAAAAAACTTTGAGGGTAACAATTTTATTGTTTTATTAAACAAATTTAATTTTTAAGTCAAACTGTTGAATTTTCATGTTGTTAATAACACTTCAACACCTTTTATTCTTAGAAAAAATGCAAGTAAGTTAAAGAGATATTTAGAAGATTTGAAGAAATTCAAATTTAATTGAAAATTTTAATGATTTCAAATAATTTCAAATCAAAAGAATAGCATTTTTTAAATTGCTGGAAAAATTGATAATAATTTTTTATTTTGGAAAATTATCTGAAATTCGAATAATTTTATAAGATATTTAGAAGTTTTGAAAAACTTTTAATAATATTTCGAAATTTAAAAAAATTTGATATAACATGTAGATTTTTCAAGATCTTAAAATAAATTTTCCAAGAATTTCAAGAATTTTTAAACTATTTTCCACCGGGAAGATTAATTTTCTAGTTAAAAGGTGAATTTTCAACTAAACTATCTAAAGAACAATCGAATTTTTAACCAAAAAAAATAATTTTTCAAAAAAAGAAGTTACTTTTATATCAAATAGTAAAATTTTCTTCAAGGCAGTTAAATCTTTATAGAATTTTCAACCAAATACTTAAATTTTCAACCAAAAATATAATTTTTCGATAAAAATAATAATTTTTCACTAATTTGTCGAATCTTGAAAAAAATTTGTTTTTCTACCGTAAAACGAATTCTCATCCAATGGAAGTTTGAACCTAAAAAGATATTTTTCAAAAAAATGGTTGAATCTGCTATGAAAAAAGATTAAAATTCAAGCAAAAAAATTTAATTTTTCACGTAGAAAAAGGTGAAGTTTTTAAAGGCCAGTTTAAAAGGCGAATTTTTTACCAGTTAAATTAAACAAACAAAAAACTAATATTTAATAAAATAGTGAAATTCTCAATACAAAAGATAAAATTTCAACAAACAAGATTAATTTTCAAACTCAGAAAACGAATTCTCATCAAAGTTCATGAATTTTCTAAAAAATAGTTGGATTTTTAACCTGGAAGAATAATTTTCTACTTAAAAGATGAATATTAAAAAAATTTGTTGAATTTTAAAGAAAAAAGGGTTAATTATTTACAAAACAATTGAATTTTTAACCCGGAAAAGTAATTTTGCACAAAAAAGTTACTTTTCTCAAATTAGTTACAGTTTCTTCTGAACAGTTAAATATTTATAAAAATTGTTTCATTTTTAACCAAATATTTAAATTCTTGATCAAAAATATAATTTTTCGACAAAAATGTTTATTTGCTTGCTGAATTTTCTAACTAAAAAGAATAATTTTTAAACAAATTGTTGAATTTTCCAACAAAAAGCATAAAATCGAACCAAAAAAGTCCAATTTTCAATTAAAAAATACGAAGTTTTTAAAGGACAGTTGAAAGATTACTTTTTTAAAACTAAAATCCGAATTTTCAACAAATTGAATTAAATGCAAAAACGAACACTTAAAAAAAACAGTCGAATTTTCAACCAAGAAGATGAATTTTTAACCAGTTAATAAAAAAATAATAATTTTTAACAAAAAAATTAAATTCTCAACCAAAGGGCAAAATTGAAAAAAAAAAATTAACTTGAAAACTTAAATCTGTAATCCCAATAATAGAATTTTCAAAAAAAAAAAATTTCAACCAAAAAGATAAATTTCCAACAAAAAAGTTACTTTTCAACCGAATAGTTTAAAATTCTTTCAAATATTAAAATTGTTATAAATAGTTAAATTTTTAATAAGATATTTAATTTTTCCACCAAAAATATGAATTTTTTTCTAAACGATAATTGTTAACTAATTTTTAGAATTTCAACGACAAAAAGTTGACTTTTCTATCAAAAGATAAATTTTCAGCTAGTTAAATTAAACAAAAACAAAATCTAATTTCTAACAAAATTGTTAAATTTTCAACCCAAAATACAAGATTTCAAAAAATAAGTGTAATTTTTCAATACAAAATACGAAATTTCATCAAACTACTTGAGTTTTCTACCAGATAGTTTAATTTTCCATTTATAAAGTATAAATTTGCATCAACATATGAGATTTTTACAATTTGCAGTAAAAGGTTTAATTTATAACTAGAAAAAAATTTTTTTAACACAAAAAGTGAAATGTTTAACCAAAAAGCAGCATTTGACAAAAAAAAATTTTACCCCGAAAAGTTGAATTTGTAATCTCAAAAATTGTTATAACAATAAAAAAAGTTAATATGAACCAAGAAAGACGACTTTTCTAAAATAAAAGATAAATTTTTTACCACAAGTTGAATTTTTCACCAGTTGAATTAAACAAAAAAATTATTTTTTAACTAAATAGTTGAATTTTCCAAAAGATGGATTTTCCAACCAGGAAGATTAATTTTTTACTTGAAACAAGAATTTTGAACAAATTTTTTTAATTTTTAAGAGAAAAGGCTGAATTATCTACAAAACAATTGAATTTTGAACCCGGAAAAATAGTTTCCCAACAAAAAAGTTACTTTTGTATAAAATGGTTAAATTTTCTTCTGAATAGTTAAATTTTTGTTAAAATAGTTAAATTTTAACGAAATATTTAAATTATCAACTAAAAACATAAATTTTTAACGAAAATGTTGATCTTCGATTTATAAATTGAAAATATTAATTTGGAACAAAAAAGGTGATTTTCAACCAAATTGTTAAATTTTCCAGACAAAATTAAACGAAAAGAAAAATCAGTTTGTAACAAAATAGTTCAGTTCTCAACCAAAAATGCAAATTTTCAACAAACAAGATTAATTTTCTGATAAAAAAGACGAATTTTCTCTAAAATACATTGATTTTCTACGCAGTAGTTGAATCTTCAACTCAAAAAGTACATGTTAAAAAAATGGAATAGTTAAATTTTCAGATAAATAATTAATTTTTAACTAAAAAAAAAAGAATTTCGAACAAAAGAATTTAATTTTCTTGAAAGTTGTACTTCAAAAAGAAAGAAGGGATTTTTTTACAATCAAATATCAATAGCTAAAGTTCTTCTAAATAATTGAACTTTAATTAAAATATTTTTTCTTCAAAATATTTAAGTTTTCAACAAATAATATAAATATTTAACTTAAATAATGAACCATGAATGAAAACAAAATCAATTTCTAACAAAGCACTTTAAATTTCAATTTTTAATAAACAAAGGCGAATTTTTAACCAAACAGATGAATTCTCAACCAAAAAATTAATTTTCATTAAATTAATTCAACTTTTCACGAAGCAGTCGAATCTTGAAAAAACGATTTTTTAACAAAGCAGTTGTATTTTAAGCAAAATAAATTAATTTTCAATCAAATAAAATTTTTAACCAAACTCGATAGTTTCCAGGACAAAAATATAATATAGTAGAGTTTTCAGAAAAAATAGTTGAATTTTCTTAATAATTTAAAACATGATTTTTTTATATACCCTTCTTCCAAATCAGAATTAATTTTTTGTTTATTTCTGTTCCATGTCAAAATTTACTGCTTCAAGTCAAAATTATCTTTATTTACAACATTTGCTATTACAATTTTTAAATATATTTACTCCCTTTTCCTGAAATTTTGAAAAAGGAAGATTTTTTCAATTTTAAACAAATTCTGATTTGGAACAAGGAATTTTCAAAATCTGACGAATTCTGAATTGGGACAGGAATTGTTTTTCTAATTTCCATTTTCATAAGTAATAATTAAATTTTTTTTTAATTTCCAAGAATAAGATTTCGGTAATTGAATATTAATATAGGCAGGAAGAAATATTGTTCAGGAGAAATAATTTTTATTATTAATTGTGAGGGATTTTTGAAAATGACGTTTTGCGTCCACCTTGATGTAATATTCTTGGCAGAAAGTTATTTGTCTTGTATTTATATTTTTTTGCAGTTGTTTTTTTATGTTGAAAAGAAAAGACAAATATTTTTTAGTCTATGGAACCCTTTGAATATATTTTCAAAAACTTCGAAAATCCTTAAAATCTTTCAAAATATTTCAAGGTCTCTAAGAATCTCTCTAAGTCTCTTGAAATATTTTCAAACCTCTTGAAACATCTAGACGTTTTCTAATATCCCTTGAAATATTTTGAAACTCATCGCAAACTTTATTAAACAAACCTTAGTCAATAAAGATCTGTGAAATATTTCGAAGCAATTTTTAAGCACTTATAGCCTGTAGAAAATCGGTGGAATTTCTTGAAATATTTTAAGTTACTGGCAAAGACTAGTGTACTTCATCGGCTTCGTCGCAACTAATCCAGAAATTTCTGGTGAAATACAACACCACACACTCTCAACAGGTAGTGTTTGTATAATAACTTAATTGAATATTTTCCATGAATGTAGGTCTCGGAAACATTTATATTCGGTTTCTGATTCTAATTCAAATTGAAAAACAACCTCGAGCGAATAAGAGAATAAAGTGGGAATCAACGATAACAAAGGGTTATAAAGGGATGGAAAGAGGTGGCTGAGAGAAGAAATCCTGAAATTTTAGAAGTGGCGGGAGCAGCAGACAGTTGTGGATTGTAAAAGGACGTGAATGCGGTTTGTTGCTTTGGGTTTCCATTTGGTGAAAACACTCGAAGTAAATGAAATTGCCCGCAGCACCTCTGCAGAAGCACGTACTTGCCGTGTATACATGTTTCCTATCCCGTGAGTACGCGTGTAGATATTCATTGTGCCTTTCCCTTTCCCTCCAACCCCTCAGATAAAGCTGGACAAAGCACCTGTCTTAAGTCAGGAAACGTGCCTGCATTGCTTCGACGGCTTTCTACCTTACTAATATCCAACTGCTAACAATAAGTTTTTGGTTTTTTGATTTCTTATCTTCCTTTCTCTTTCCCATCTGTAATTATACTACTTTGATCTTTAAATTGATAGCTACTATCGAAAATAGAGTTTAGAGGAGTGAAAACAATTACTGTGCTGAAGAATTTTTTGTTTACTTTAAGATATGCTTGAAAAAAATGAAAATTAGTGATTATATTTTACAGATAAATCGCCTGAATACAGTCGTCACATCCTTTCTATTTTTCCTCTTTTACTTTCGTTACCCCCTTTGTACATAATAGAACAGTTTCTTGCTTTCTTCCATATCGATTTGCATTTTCTTCTCTTCTTCTGTTTTGATTTTATCTTTACTTTCTTTGACTGGTAGTTTAACTTTAATTTTTTTGTATCTGTAATCATTTTGAGTCTATTTCTCTCTTCATCGCTAAAGCCAATGATTTTCAACATTCTTCGATTGGCTTGTTTCTTTTCGCATATGGCTTCGTGGATTTCATTATTGCACTCCGCATCACCACACATTCTTTTTACAATCGCAGTACCACACTCTTCGCTCGCATTTCTAAAAATGATACCCCGGAACATAGTCCGTGCTTCCTTTATATCTTAATTGCTTATAAGCAATTCTTCTTAGAACTCTAGTACCACACACTTCTGTTTCACTTTTAAAAATAATATTCCGAAACATAGTCCGTGCTTCCTCTGTATTTTAATTGCTTATAATAAATTCTTTTTAGAACCCTTGTACCACACACTTCGGTCGCGCTGCTAAAAATGATATTCCGGAACATAATCCATGCGCCCTTTATATTCTAATTGCTTATAAGCAATTCTTCATTCAATTGCAGTACCACGCACTTCGCTCGCACTTCTAAAAAGGGTTCCCTGGAACATAGTTCATGCTTCCTTCGTATCTTAATTGCTTATAAGCAATTCTTCGTAGAACTTTAGTAACACACACTTCCGTCGCACTTCTAAAAATGATAATTCGGAAAATTGTCCATGCGCCCTCTATATATCTCGATTGCTTATAAGCAATTCTTTCTACAACCGCAATACCAAACACTTCGCTCGCACTTCTAAAAATGATACCCCGGAACATAGTCTGCGCTTCCTTTAAATCTTAATTGCTTATTAGCAGTTATTTTTAGAACCGCAGTACCACACACTTCCTTCTCACTTCTAAAAATGATATTTCGAAATATGGTCCATGCGCGCTCTATATCTTAATTGCTTATAAGCAATTTTTCTAGAATCGCAGTACCACACACTACGGCCGCACTTCTAGAAATTATATCTCGATTGTATATCCTATTCATAAAATGTATTCGCACTTCCGGTATTCGTAATTTCTCGATTTTTGTTTGTGTTTCTTTCGTCTTTTTTATATGTCTTTCTTCTTGGAAATTCGTTTTTTTTTAGTTAAAAATTATTTGTTTGTTACTGAAAATATAACTATATCATTATTGATTATAAATAGATTTTTTTAGATGACAATTTATTTATTTTATTGTAAATTTGTTGTTTTGTTGGAAGACAATTAATCTTCCTAATTGAAAATTTTAATGGCTGGTTAAAAGCTGAACTAGTGAGTTAAATTTTTTATTTTGTTTGAAGATTCATGATTCTCTTTAAAATCTCATCTCTTTGGGTACAAATTCTTTTTTTTTTTAAATTAATTTTTCTACGCAGAATTGATCTATTTCACCATTGGTTGAAAATGGATCGTTTTTATTTGAAAATTTAATAAAATCATAGGAAATATATTTATTTTGTTGTTAATTCGTCTTTTTTGGTAGACAATTAATCTTTTTGATTGACAATTTTAATAATTGGGTAAAAGTTAAAAATAGTGTTTCAATTTTTTTAAGATTATTCGATTATGGAAATTCGTCAGTTTTGGTAAAAAATTAATCTTTCCATTGAAAATACAACTAATTACTTAAAAATTGAACGGCGTTGTTGAAAACTAATTTTAGTCATTAAAAATCTATCTCTTTGCTTGAAAAATAATTTATTTTGTAGAAAATTCGTTTCAAAAAATTGTCTCTTTGCTTAAACATTAATTTTTTTAACTAAAAATTTAACTATTCCATTTTTAGTTGTAAATCGATCGTTTAAAAAATCCGCTGGCTTGTTCCAAATTTAAAAATTAATATTTTTGGACAGAAAGTCATGGTTGAAATTGGAACTGTTTTCTAAAAATTTAGAACCAAAAAAAGTAAATTTTCAACGAAAAATTAAACACTTGATGTTTGAACACAAACATATTTTAATTAAAAATAAAAACCGTTAAATGAAACAAACAAAAAACAGAATTTTGAACAAAATACTGGATTGTAACGAATTTTTTATAAATTACATACATGTTGAAACAAACTTAAATTTTCTACCAAATTGCTGAATTTTTTTGCCGAAACTTCGAATTTTCTACAAGATAATTACATTTTCAATTCGAAAATGTTAATTTGCCACAAAAAATTTACTTTTTAGTCAAGACAGATTAATTTAAAAATTGAAAGTTGCATTTTTATCGAAAATTTGAAATATCAACAAAAGTAAATTATTTTCAAAATTGAAAAAATAATGTTTAACAAAATTATCAAATATTCAATCAGAAAAAATTTTTTATTCAAGAATGAAAAATAATTTCAATTATATTATTCACTATATAAAGATATGAATCTTCAAACCACAAAGTTGATGAATTTTTTACCATAAAAAATGTTACCATTTTTTAAATTTTATTATTAATTTTTTATTTTAATGAATTAACCTAATGACTTTACATTTTTCATTTTAATTCTACAATGTCAATTTGTTAAGTTTTTAAGCCAAAAAGATGCATTTTTTACAAAACAATTGAATTGGTAACCCAAGAATATAAATTTTTACCAAAAAGGTTAATTTTCTCCTTAAGTAGTAGAATTTTTAACTCGAATATTGAAATTATTAATAAAAAATATGTATTCTTAAACAAAAATTTAAAAGTTAATTTTTGAACAGAAAAAAATTAACTTTCAAACAAAAAAAAGTTGGATTTGACTATTTTGTTGAAAATTCGTTTCTTTTGATTGAAAGTTTAATTATTTTCTTAAAAACTATTTTTTCCTATTCGGAAATAATTTTTTTTAGATTAAAAATTAATATTTTATGATAGAAAATTTCTTGATTAAAAATTTGACTGTTTTTTTGAAAATGTAAGGTATTCGAATTTTTTATTTGAAAATCTCCTCTTTTTAAAGTTATTTTTCCTAATTGAAATTTATCTGTTCTCGTTAAAAATGCAATATATTTTGACTTGAGAACTAGCAATTTAGACTGTGCATTTTTTCGGTGATTACCAAATAGCGTCGAAGAAACAACTTTAACTTAAAAGGGTAAAGAGAATTTCACCAGAAATTGCTGAATGAGCTGCGATGAATAAACACGTTTTTTGTAACGATAAAAGTATCAGTCAAAAATTTCTTCCAAATTAGGCCGCTCACTTCTCTCAGAAATCCTCCCACTTTCAATAGCACTCCTTTAATGTCTCTTTTAATTCTGTTTTTCTGTTTTTCGCTTTCTGTTTTGTTTCCTCTAACACTTGAAGTCGTATTTTCCTTTTAGAGGATAATTCAATCTTAAAAACAGCTATGAATCACAGGGTGGTGCGTCAGGACTGTATGAAAGCTACTGTAGTTTTTAAGGCCCTATTTCACCAGAAATTGCTGAATAAGCTGCGACGAATGGTTAGAAGCATTTTCGTTTTAAAGGACACAATCACCACTCTAAAGGCGATGCGACGTTTTAAAGAAGAAGGTGGTATAGATTTTAGAATATAAATAAGAGAAATGGAAAATGAGGTAAACTGGTTCTATTCTCAGTTTGGGGGGGGTTAACAGAGTGGCAAAGTACGACTGGTGGTTAAGTTTTAAATTTAAATGAAGGCACGAACGTCCGTCGCCGTTTCCGTCGACAGCCGTGACTCTATGCAACTTGAGATTTACGTGGTTCTGTCGCCTATGTTGAAACTTTCACGAAACGTACCGCAGGGGGTTGAAGGATGCCTGAAGTTTGGAAGCGATGCATATAAATGAAATAACACAGATGCCAACACTCTCCAAGTTCTTGTCGATAGTTTTATAAGTATAATATTTTTAAGTTTCAAGCCTAATTAAATTTTTTTTAAGTATCCTTGGCTACTAATGTATCTTTTTCTTATTAAATAGGGGCCTATACTATACTAAGATTCCTACCATACCGACTACGAGAATATTCTTGATTCTTTCGCTGAAGTGGTTCGTTTCCGTGCTAAGTTTCTAGATCTAAACAATTTTTAAAGGATCTCGATGAGGTCATCAAATTATATTGTGCAATTGTGAAATATGAATTTAGCGTAAACAGCTTCAAGGTTATGTATTATCTCAAGTAAGCATTTCGCTTAAACACTCTCAAAGTTACATTCTGAGTTGTCCTTACATTTAATGTTACGTGAAATTCTTACTTGAGATAATAAATAAGGTTGAAATTTTGTAGTAAAAATTCATCTTCCACAATTACGCAATATAAATGTAATGGCATCATCGAGACCCTTCGAAAACATTCTAGAAACTTAGCGTGGAACCGAACCATTTTAGTTGTAGAATGTTCTTGACGTCGGTAAGGTAGGAATCTTGGTATAGAGCTGACCCTGTTTATCCACTTTTCTTTTTTTGATTTCCATCGAATTTTTTTTCAAAGTTTTTAATAATTATATCATTTGTTTTAGGTGAGTTTCTGCTTTAGTCAAAACTACATCTATTTATGTGGTCTTCTGGTAAGGAAAAATAATTTACTCAGCTTATTCATGTAAACTTTTTTTTGTAGAAAAATAAGCTTTTTTGATTGAAAGTTCATTATTTTTAATTAAAAACTTATTTTGTAGTTTTGATTTAGAATTTATATCTATTGCAGGAAAATTTATCAATTTTATTAAAAAATTAACTTTTTTATTAAATATTCATATTTCCAGTTGAAAAATCAAATTTGTCTAGAAAATTCGACATTTTGGTTGGAAAATTCTACAATTTCTGGACTCAAAAACCTTTCTTAGTTGCAAATTTGTCTTTTTGGTTTAAAAATTCCTCTTTTTTGGTTGGAAATTCCCCTAATTGATTAAAGCTTAACTTTTTGTGGGAAATTAAATTTTTGGTCAAAAATTAACTTTTTGTGAAAATTTAATATTCCATTAGGGATTTTTTTTAATTGTTGAATTTTCAGTTACCAAAATTACTTTTTAACCAACAAATACTAATTTATTGCTACAATGATGATAAGACGAATTTTCAAGAAAATGCATCAATTTTCAACTTGATAGTTAAATTTTTCACCAAGGTATTGTATTTTTCAGACGAAACTAAGGATTTTTTACAAAGATTTGAATTTTCAAACGAAAACTGTGAATTTTCAACAAAAAAATTAATGATTTTTCAACAAAAAATAAATCAATTTCCAAACTAAATAATAAATTTAAAAAAGTCAACAAACAATAAATTTTTAATCGAAACAAAATAATTTTTATCAGGCTGGAATTAGCTCATAGCATTTTTAACGAAAAAAAAAATAAAAATTTCTGCAGAAAAAAATGCATTTTCAAACCAAGAGAATGAGTGTTCAACAAAATAGTTTAATTTTAATTTCAAAATTTAAAAAATATATAAAGTGAAATTATTGTTAGAGTGTTTCAATTAAAATAGTTTTTTAAAGCTTTAAATTATTTGCATTTTCAGTTTTAAAAAGTGGTTTAATGCTTTTTTTGTTTTGAGATGAGTGAATGTTTATAAAATAAATATAATAAAACTTTCAAAAATAATTTTATTTTTCATATGAAAATAATTGCTTGAGTCTTTGGATGTTGAGAACTATTTAATTAATATTTAGCAGATTAATTTTGACCACAATATTTTACAATAAAAGTTAATTTTTTTATTAGAATACCTTTATTACAATTATATCATTTTCCTTATGCTTGTAAAGTGAAATGAGTAAATTCAATTCTCAAAATTATTAGTAAATAAATTCAATTTTAAAAATAATTTTTAAAGCTTATTAATAAATTAAATTTATAGAAATGCTTTTTTAAATTTGAAGAAAATATAATGTAAAAATTATTATAATGTTTTAATTAAAATAATTGTTTTATGCTTTTTATGTTGTGATGCGATTAACTAAATATTAGTTTATTCTATTAAAACTTAAGTTTTCTGCCATTAGTTCAAAATTTTATTAATAAATAAAATTTTAAGAAATAAAAGTTCAGATTTGAAAAAAGATATTAAGTAAAAACTATTTAAATTCTTTAGTGAAATCTATAGATAAAAGCTTCTAATATTGTAAAATAATTAAATAATTATTACCTGAATATTATTTTTCAAAATATTAAATGAAATAAATATTAAAATTTAGTTTCTTAAAATTAGGTGACATAAATTGATTATTCATTCGAAGATTATTATTGAATATTGGATATAATTTGCAAAATAAAAGTTAATTAAATGAAAACATCTCTATTTCAATTACATAATTTTTTTAATGATTCTAATGTTGTAAAATTGGTATCTGGATTAAATTTTTTAATTAATCCATAAATGCAGTACTACAACTATATAGTCGGTTCCTACTATACTACATTACTACAAAAATATAGTCGATTCCTACTATACTACATTACTACAACAATATTCCTATTATACTACTTTACTACAACCATACGGTCGATTCCTACTTTACTACATTACTACAACTATATAGTCGGTTCCTACTATACTACTATACTACACTA
>NC_046665.1:119680640-119691489 GCF_010883055.1 Belonocnema kinseyi | reverse complement strand
ATTATACTACTTTACTACAACCATACGGTCGATTCCTACTTTACTACATTACTACAACTATATAGTCGGTTCCTACTATACTACTATACTACACTACTACAACCATATAGTCGGTTCCTATTATACTACATTACTACCAAGATGGATGTTACCATTTTTCATCATAGAAGAAAAAATTTACATCCATTTCCGATGAAAGATACGCTGCAACAAAAATTAACTTTACAGGATAAACTTTAACCAAATTTCGGTTTAAAATTCTCTTTTTACATGACAATAAATTTGTTTTGAAAAACGCGAATTTGTCTGAATAAAACTTTCTCCCACTAAAAAATTTATGGCAACAAATTTTATCATTAATTTATTCTGTGATATGAAGCGTAGTGGATCAAGCTAAACCAACACGTTTCAAGCGCCTTAAGGGAAATAAGTGTGTCGATTGAATAGAGTACATAAGTGATGAAAGTAGCACTCACTACACTTTTATCGACGTCTCAGCAACACGTCAACCGCAATGCCAAAAGAAAATTGCATCTCTTTTCATCCACCTTTTCAAGGTTTTATTTTTTGCTGAATTTTTTTTTCAATTCAGAAAATCAATAAGGCTTTATGCCAATAAACATACTTATTTTAGAACATAAATAAAATAAACCGTTTCTATAACCAAATTTTTTTAATTTAACCAAAAATAATTGATACTGAAGAAAATCGTTATTAATTTTTAAAAAATTCTTTGAAACTAGAAGCTTTTTCTTTGAATTAAAGACGAAAGGAGCGCTCAATACACTTTCTCAGGTACAAAGAAGCTCCGCAAAATTTTGGTTTCGAATTATTAAAATCTTTTCTTTGACCTAGTTTTTTTTTAAATTATATATAATATTTTTTTTTTAATTATTTCTTTTTTTTCAATTAAAAAAATAAATTAGACTTGAAATAAATACACAAACTTATTTTAGAGCATAAATAAAAATAATAATGAGCTACAATAACGTTTCAAAAAATAATGGTTTTCAATTGATGAAACTGTTTATTTAACATATATTTTTTTTAATTTAACTAAAAATAATTTTTTAATAAAGAAAAGCATTATTAATTTTTGTTAATTTCATGGAAATAAAAAACCATTTCTTTGAACCAAAGCGAAAAGAACGCTCAATAGACTTTTCCTGAGTGTCTCTGTATCGCGCCAACCGATTTTTTATTTATTTTTTTTATTTTTATTATTCAAGAATTTTATTTTATACTAAATCTTCTTTCAATTAAAAAAAATTAATTCGACTTAAATTAAATAAACATATATTTTGGAGCATAAATAAAAATCATAATGATGTACATCAAAGTTTAGAAAAATATTTGTTTTTAATCAATAAAACTGTTTTTTTTTCCACATATTTTTTGTTTAATTGAGCTAAAAGTCACTTCAAAATTAAGAAAATCGTTATTAATTTTTTTTTAATTTTCATTACAATAAAAAACCATTTTCTTCAACCAAATTCGAGAAAAGCGCTCAATACACTTTTCCTGTTTTTCTGCATCGCGCCATCAGCAATTTTTATGCAACTGCATCTGCTTTCATCCAATGTTTTAAGACTTTTATTTTCTACTAAATCTCTTCTTAATTCAGAAAATTAATTTGACTTGAAATAAATAAACAAATTTATTTTAGAGCATAAATAAAAATCATAATTTCTACGAATTTTTTTTAAATTTAGAAAGTAAATTTTCCTTGAAATCAATAAAGAAACTCATTTTAACGCCTAAACAAATTATAATGAGGATTAACAACAATCGGGTCAATGTTTTTCTGAAATTAGAGAAATTGTTTTTTTAAAATATTTTTATTCTATTTACCAATGGTAGCTTAAAAATGAAAATTATTTTAAGTTTGAAAAAATATATTTTTGAAAAAAAAATTTAGTTAATTAAACACGAAAGAAGCGCTCAATACACTTTTATCAATTTCAATTACTTCAAATGATTTCACAAAGATTTAAAAAATTTCGAAGATTGCGCCAAGATTTAAAATTTAAAATTTTTTAATTATAATTTCCCAAAGCTAATAAAGTTCTGCTAAAATTTTATAAAGATTTCGAAAGGTGTCAAATAAATGTCAAACATTTCACAAGTTTCGCTAATTTCAAAAAAATTTAAATTATTTCACAAGAATTAAACAAATTTTCTAAATATTTAAAAAGATTTCAGTGATCCCACAAAGATTTGAAAAAATTTTGCAAATATTTATATATATTTCACAAAATTAAAAATATATCACAAAAATGTCAAAGATTTCACGAGTTCCAAAAGATTTCAATGGATTCACAAAAATTTCACAAATATTTTAGAAACGATTTAAAAATTTCGCAAAGATTTAAAAATAATTCATTGTGACATGAAAGGTTTTACAAAAATTTCAAATATTTCCCAAAGATTTAAAAGTTTTAAAAAGAAATCGGAAAATCGGACAGAAAAAGAAATTTTTAAATTTTAAAAAGATTTGAACAGATTTCATCACGATTAAATGGTTGTATAGAAATTTTGAACATTTCAAAAGATTTCACAAAGATTTTTAAATATTTTTAAAAAATATCACAAGAATTTTAAAGATTTTACGGTTTCGCAAAGATTTTAATTGTTTTACAAATATTTCAAAATCTTCACAAGGATTTTCAAAATTTTCCACATGTTTTAAAAGATTTCATAACGATTTAAAAGATTTTAGAAAAATCGCAAAGGTTTCACACAAAGATTTCAAAAGAAATCACAAAAATTTCAAAGATTTTACAATGTCGCAAAGAGATCAGTAAATTTATTTATTTATTTTATTTATTTCACAAACATTTATATTTTTTACAAAGATTTAGAAAATTTCACAAAGGTTTTATAAAATTTTCAAAGATCTCACGAGTTTGCAAAGATTTTGGTAGTTTCAAAAATATTTTTAAATCTTTACAACGAATTCAAAAATTGCACAATGATTTAAAAACATTTCATAACGATTTAAAAGATTTTTCTTTTTAATTTCGAATATTTCAAAATATTTCACAAAGCTTTTTAATGGCTTCGAAAGATGTCACAAAAATTTCATAGGTTTCACAAAGATTTCAGTGACTTCACAAATATTTCACAAATTTTGCAATAATTTAAAAATATTTCACAAATATGTCAAAGATTAAAAAACGTATCACAATAATTTCAAAGATTTTATGAATTGCGAAAGATTTCAGGGGTTTTAAAGAATTTAAAAATATTTATGAGGATTTAACAATTTCATAAATATAAATATTTTTAAAGATTTCAACAACAACTTCAAAGATTGTACGAAAATTTCAAAGATTTCACCGAGATTTCAAATATTTAAAAAGTTATAACCAAATTTCTAAAATTTTACACAGTCTTAAAGATTGCAATGGTTTTGCAAATAGTTCACAATCTTTACAACGATTAAAAAATATTTAGAAAGATTTAAAAAGATTTTATAGTGACTCCAAAGGTTTTGAAATTTTTTTTAATATTTCACAAAGATTTAAAAAGACATCACAAGGATTTCAAAAATTTCACAAAGATTTGAAAAGATTTCATAACAATTTAAATGGTTTTATAAAAAATTTGAAACATTTCAAAATATTTCACAAAGATTTTTAAAGATTTAGAAAGATATTACAAGAATTTTAAAGCTTTCACGATTTCGCAAAGATTTTATTGGTTTAACACATATTTCAAAATCTTTAGAACGAGTTTTACCATTTCTCTCATTATTTTAGAAGATTTTACAAAGATTAAAAATATTTCAAACAAATTTCAAAGATTTCAAAGATATAAAAAGAAATTTAAAAAATTTCAAATATTTCACAATTTCGCAAAGATATCAGTAGTTTCGCAAATATTTCAAAACTTTTAAGATTGAAAAAATATCACAAAGATTTAAAAAGATTTCATAACCATTTAAAAGGTTTTATAAAGATTTCATAACGTTTTGAAAGGTTTTATAGAAATTTTAAAGATTTCGCAAAGATTTTAGAGATTTAGAAAGACATCACAAAAATTTCAAAGATTTCACGATTTCACCAATATTTCAATAATTTTCTAAATATTTTTAAATGTTTAAATCTATTTACAAAAGTTCACAAAGATTTCAAAGATTTCAAAATTAATGAGTAGTTTCACAAATATTTCAAAATTTTTTCAACAATTTAAAGAATTTCACAAACATTGAAAAAGATTTTATAACTATTTAAAATGTTTTATCAAAATTTACGAGATTTCAAAATATTTCATAAATATTTCAGAATTTTTACAGATATTTCAAAAATATAACTAAAATCTGAAATGTTTTTAAAATGTCACTAAAAATTACCAGATTTTGATGATTTCAAAAATAATAAACAAATTTCTAAAAAATTTAACAAAGATTATAAAGGTTCCAAAAGATATCGCAAAATTTGAAAGATTTCATATCGATTTCAAATATTTCTCAAATTCGTGTAGTTTGTTAAAAATTTGTCTTAAAAATTCAACAATATTTTAGAAAAGTAAATTCAACTATTTGATTTTGAATTATATAATTATTATATAATTCGTTGAAAACTCGTCTTTTTCAGTATAGAATTAATCTGTTTGGTGGATAATGTGATTATTTTGGTTATAAATATAATTTTAAAGTAAATTTAAACATAATTTATTAAATTTTCAATTGTTGGTTAAAAATTAATTTTTTTCAAATTTGTTCTCGTTTGGTTTAAACTTTTTTACATGAAAATTTAACTATTTAATTTTGGCTGGAAAATTTATCTTTTTTAGTAAAAAATTCAACTATGTATTTGGTTGGAAAATTAATCTTTTATTATTTTTGTCAGTAGTAAATAAGTTGATGGATTTATAGATTTATTGGCGAAAAAAAACTAAAAAAAATACTATTGGATCTTGCGGACTTCAATAAGCTTGACTGCCAATTTTTAATTTTTAATTCTAGGTTGAAAGTTGAACTGCTCTGTAAAAAATTATTTTTGTTTATTAAAAGTTCATAATCTTAGTTCAAAATTCCTTTCATTGAATAAAATTTAATTTCTTCAACTGGAAATTCAATATTCCATTTTGGGATGGAAATTAATTCTTTTTAATTTAAAGTCGAGATATTTCTTTGAAAGTGAACTTTTTTCTCGAAAAGTAACTTGTTGTTTGGAGTTACGTATGTTTGGGTTAAAAATTAAACTATTTTTTTCCAAAAATTTCTTTTTTTGGTTTGAAATTTTAAATTATTTGTTAAAAACTTTATCTTTTTGGTTAAAAATCCAACTTTGGGTTAAAAATGAATCTGTTTTGGTTGAAAAATCAACGATTTGGTTGAATTGGTCTTTTCTGGTTGAATTTAACTCGGTTCCAATTTAAAATTAATATCACTTTTGTGTAAGTATTAATTAATATATTTTTCATTGTGAGTTTATCTTTTCTGTTTAATTTTACAATTTTTGATTGCAAATTAGGATATTTTGTAAGTTAAAATATCATTTATTTTGTAGAAAATTCAATCATTTTCTTAAAACCCTTTTTTAGTTGAAAAATTCTTTCCTGTTGATTGAAATTTAAACTAATAAATTGAAAATGCAACTATTTGATTCAAAATAATTTTTTTTGTTTAATTGACCTTCTTGGTTGAAAATTCATGTTTGCAGGTTCAAAGATCAACTATGTAATTAAACATTCACAATTTTTTTTTAATTTAAATATTTTGTTGAATCTTAAAAATTCACATTTTTAGTAGAAAACTTTGCAGTTGAAAATTCAACTGTATTAAAAAAATTCGACTTCTTCGCTTGGAGATTGAACTATTTGGTTAAGATCGCAACTGTTTTTAAATTAATTTTTTCAGAATTCGACCACCTGCTTGAAAATTCAACGATTTTGTTTAGTCATTTTTTTATTCAAAAATTTAACTGCTTTGTTAAAAATTCGAAAATTCGTTAATTCTGTGAAATTATGATGTTTATTTTTTTGTTGTTTTATTTTAGACATATGTAAAATGAAATCAAAGAAAAAACTTTATAAAAAGAATTTTCTAATAAAGCTTTTTGAACGGTGCCATAGATTTTTTCATAAAATTCGAAAATTATAAATTATAGCGGGCCCAGAAATATTGACCAGCTTCAGGGGAAAGTCTGGGCCAGTAGAGACCTTGCAAAGAGGCCCGAAGTGGAGGAGGCGGAATTTACCATAGGGGCTTGAAACTTTGTGTAATGATCTTTGACGACAAAGGGCAGGATTAAAAAAAAGTATTTTAAATCGCGTTTTTAAACGTTCTCACAGAAGTTTTGTAAAATTCGAAAATTGTAAATTGCAGCGTGTGCAGAAATATCTACCACTTGTAGGAGGGAGTCTGATCCTGTAGAGACCTAGAAAAAGGGTCTGAAGATAAGAAGTGGGAGGAGGAGGAGGAAGAGGAGGAGGAGGAGGAAGAGGAGGAGGAGGAGGTCACCTTTGGGGCTTCAAGTTTTGTGTGGTAATCTGTGACGAAGGAGAGAAGGTGTGGAAAATATTTTATAAATAACGTTTTTGAACGTTCCAAAACAAGTTTCATAAAATTAAAAAATTGTAAACCACACCGTGTCTACACCTGCGGATACCTAGAAAAGGGGTCCGAAGAGGTGAAGGAGGAGGAGGACATCAACCTGGGGCATTCAAGTTTTGTGAGAATTCTGTGCGAAAAAGGGGAGGGGTATAAAAATTGTTCATAATTTCGCTTTTACACAGTCCCATAGAGATGTTTCGTAAAATTGGAAAATTGAAAGCTACAGGGTGCCCTTAAATATCTACCTATGATACGGGGAGGTCTATGTCTGTAGAGAACTAGAAAAAGGGCACGAGTAGGAAGAGGAGGAGGAGGAAGAAGAGAAGGAGGAGGAGGAAGAAGAAGAGGAAGAGGAGGAGGAGGAGAAGGAGCAGGAAAAGGAGAAGGTGGAGGATGACGTTTAGGGCTTTGTAACATCTGTCAGCAGTAGGGGGAAATCTGAGTCTGCAGAAAGCTGGAAAAGGGGCACGATGAGGAGGTGGGGATCACCCTCGTGGGTTTTATTTTTTGTGTGATGATCTGTGACAAAGAAGGGGGGGGGGGTAAAGTGAATATTACTATATAAATGTAATCTGTATATCAATAATTTTATCAGAGAAATACTTGTTCATATTTCATTACAAAGCAAAGTACGAAGAGTTTTCTGATTTCATCCCCGAGAGTGGTCGCTCTGAATACGAAGTATTACATATTAAAATGAATAATTTTCTGATGAAACTCTTACGTTCTTGGATACAGACAAAATTCAATTTCACACAAAAGCTTTCCATTTACTATGGCATTGTTACCTAATATTAACAATGCTCAGGGGATCAAATTATTCAGTAAATTTTGAATGTGGAAATATTGCGAGGGAAGCTTTTATCGGTTCTGTATGTTTGTTTAGATACTGAAATCGATATCGCTTGTGTTTTGAATTTTCTGAAATAGTTCTCTCTATTCGAATATTATTATATGTTCAATATTATTTTTGAGTAAATAAAATTATCAAATAAATTTTTACTTTTATTATCGAACAAATATGTGGATTCGACACTTACCAAACCCACATATTAAGGTTATCAATACAAAAAAAATTTTCTCTCGACCTAAGTTATTAAAAAAAAGAGAAATGATAACAAATGACCTCGATCTAGTTCAATTGTGTGCTAGAGATAAGAAACTACCCTTGAACTTTTAAGTTTTTGAAAATTCAATTTTCACCAATTTGCTTAAAATTTCAACAATTGAATTTTTAAGTATTACAAATTTTATTTTATATTATTTTCAAAATTGTAAATTTCTTATATTTTCAAAAGTCAAACTTTCAACTGTTGAAAATTCTGTTGAATTTTATACTTTTGAAAATTAAGTACTACTATTAAGTTCTACTATTAAGTTTTATCTAATTAAATTGTTTTTTAATTTTAGCTTTTTGAAAATTCAATCTTAGCTAATTTACAATTTTCTTAAAATTTCAACAGTTGAATGTTCAATAATTAAAAGTCCAACTTTATAAAATTCTATGTTTGAAAATCCAACTCTTAAAAATTAAATTTCCACAAATTTTTAATTGTCATTAGAGTCAAAAATTGAATTTTCCGTTATTAAAATTTCAATTTTCTACCATTCGAATTTTTTTTCAAATTTCAACAGTTGCATTCTCTCCTATTAAAAATTCTTCATTTGAAAATCCAACTTTTAAAAATTAAGTTCTCTCTCATTTTCAATTATCTTCAATTTTCAACTTTGGAAAATTCGATTTTTTCCAACTTTCAATTTTCTTCGATTTTCAACTTTTGAAAATTCAAATTGATCTAATTTGCAATTTTCTTAAAATTTCGACAGTTGAACATTCAAATATTAAAAAATCAACTTTTCAAAATTCTATTCTTGAAAATCCAACTGTTGATAACTTAATTTTTAATCATTTGTAATTTCCATTAGGTTTGAAAAATTGAATTTTCATGTACTGAAATTTAATTTTTCTTCATATTTCTACAGTTAAATTTTCAGCTTTTAAAAATTCTACGTATGAAAATCCAAGTGTTTCAAATGAAGTTTTCTCCAATTTTCTCTGATTTTTAATTTTCAACAGTTGAAAATTCAATTAACTTTAATTTTCAAGCCATGAATTTGCTTATATTTTCAAAAGTTAAACTTTTAACGACCTTTGAAAATCCAATTTTCTTCAATTTTCAACTTTCCTTAAATTTAAAAAATTGAATTTTTAGCTATTAAAAATGTAATCTCCAATTTGAATTTTTCTTTAAATTTCATCAGTTTATTTATTAAGTATTAAAAATTAAATATTGTGCAATCTTCAATTTTTTCCAATTTAAAAATTTTTAATTTTCTTATATTTTCAGAAGTCAAACTTTCAACGCAGTGAAATTTTCTTCATATTCCAGTGGTTGAATATTCTTCAATTTTTAGCTTTCAAATTTAAGCAGATAAACTTTCAACTATTAAAAATTTAACTGTTGTAAATTAAATTTACTCCAACGTTCAATTTTTAATTTTAAAAAGTAAAATTTTCTTTAATTTTCAAATTTTGAATATTCAATTTTCTCTCTTTTTCAATTTTCTTCCAGTTTCAGCTTTTGAAAATTAAATTTTCTCTAATTTGAATTTTCTTAAAATGTCAGCAGTTGAATGTATACATATTAAAAATCCAGTTCTTTTAAATTCTATTTTTGAAAATGCAACTGTTGAAAATTCAATTTTCAGAAATTTTTAGTTTTTATTATATTTCAAAATTTTAATGATGAACTATCAAAGTTAAAATTTTGTTTAAATTTCGACAGTTGAATTTTCAACCATTAAAAATTCTGCATTTGAAAATTCAACTTTTTTAAATTAAGTTTTCTCTAATTTTCAATTTTCTTCCATTTACAATTTTTGAAATTTGGATTTTCTATCATTCTTAATTTTCTTCGATTTTCAACGTTTGAAAATAGAAATTTCCAATATTTTTTAATTTTCATTACATTTCAAAAATTGAATTTTCAACTATTGAAATTTCATTTTTTTTTAAATTTCCATATTTCAGTTTTCAACTATTAAAAATTCTACATTTGAAAATTTAACTGTTTAAAATTAAGTTTTCTCTTATTTTTAATTTTCTTCAATTTACAACTTTTGAAATTTCGATTTTCTCTAATATTTAATTTTCTTAAAATTTAAATTTCATGTTTGAAAATATAACTGTTGATTCATTTTTCAACCATTTTTAATTTTAATTAAATTTTAAAAAATGAATTTTCAACTATTGATATTTTAATTTTCTTTAATTTGCAATTTTCTCAAATTTCTACAGTTCAATTTTCAGCTATGAAAAATTTTACATATAGAAATCGAACTGTTTTAACTCATTTTTCCTCTAGTTTTTTAAAAAATTTTAACCGATGAATTTGCTTATATTTTCCAGAGTCAAAATTTCAATTGTGGAATTTTCTTAAATTGTAAACTTATGAAAATTCAATTTTCTCTAATTTGAAATAATTTTTAAATTTCAAAGTTGAATGTTAACGACTTAAAATCCAACTTTTAAAATACTAGGTTTAGAAATTTCAGGTTTGAAAATCCGAATGTTGAAAATCCATTTTTCAACTTGCCATAAATATGAACATTTGAATTTTTAACTGTTGAAAATTCAGTCTTCTCTAATTTGAAATTTTCATCAACTCTTTACAATGGAATTCTTAACTATTGAAAATTCAAAAGTTCAAAATTAAACTTTGTCCAATTTTCAACAGTTGAATTTTCTCCAATTTTCAATTTTCTTCAATGTTCGACAGTTAAATTTTCTTCTATTTTAAAAAGTAAAACACAACAGTGGAATTTCCTTTAACTTCTAACAGTTGCGGATTTGCCTGTTACAAATTGAAGAAAATTTATGAATTAAAATTTCATCCGTTGAAAATTCATATTTCAATTTTCTTAAATTTTCTTCAATTCTTAACAATAGATACTGCATCTGTTGGAGAAGGAAGAAAATTTAATTTTCAAAAATCGAATGGCTTTTAAATAGAGAATTTGTCAAATTTAGACATAATCGAGTCGCTTATTATAACGTCAAAGTAAAATGAAAAGCATTGTATAATACATGCCTTTCCAGCCAGGAGAAATTCCAGGAATTTTCGTCGAAGCGACTAAAATCGCAAATGCGTATTTTCTACCTCTACGCTACACTTTTTATTCTACTTCACGAGCGTTACCACTACCCTAGATCTCTTAAGTAAGTTTCTACTCGATGGACAGACCTGTTCTGTAGCAGGCCTGCCTAGCTAGGAGAAATTCCAGGAA
>NC_046665.1:119640233-119680540 GCF_010883055.1 Belonocnema kinseyi | reverse complement strand
TTATAACAGTTGAAAATGGAATTCTTAACAATAGAATTACCAACTGTTGACAATTGAATTTTTAACAATAGAATTTCCAACTGTTGACAATTGAATTTTTAAGAATAGAATTTCCAACTGTTGACAATTAAATTTTTAACAATGGAATTTATAACAGTTGAAAATGGCATTTTTAACAATAGAATTTCCAACTGTTGGCAATTGAATTTTTAACAATAGAATTTCCAACTGTTGAAAATTGAATTTTTTAATTGGAATTTCCAACTGCTTAAAATGACATTTTTAACAAAAGAATTTCCAACTCTTGACAATTGAATTTTTAAGAATAGAATTTCCAACTGTTGACAATTGAATTTTTAACAATGGAATTTATAACAGTTGAAAATGGCATTCTTAACAATAAAATTTCTAACTGTTGACCAGTGAATTTTTAAGAATAGAATTTCCAACTGTTGACAATTTAATTTTTAACAATGGAATTTATAACAGTTGAAAATGGCATTCTTAACAATAGAATTTCCAACTGTTGACAATTGAATTTTTAACAATGGAATTTCCAACTGTTGAAAATTGAATTTTTAACAATAGAATTTCTAATTGTATAAGAAAATCTTTTTTGACATTAAAAATTCGACCATTCTATAATTTATTTGTTCGCGTTCATTAGACGCATCGATTGACCTATTGATTAATCAATCTTTTATGATCATCCCGTATCGATTTATGAAGTGAAAAAAAAATTTGCTTATTCTGTTAATATTAAAAAAACTTTGTTGATATGAACGATATTACAGGACTCTATCTGAAATACGATAACCTGACAATATCTTTTTTTTATTTCTTAACAAAATTATTTACTTTTTTTTCAAAAGGACTTTTTTATTGGGGAATATTACATTTATTAATACTTATATTTATTTAGACTTAGACTTATTTAGTCAATTATTAAATTTCTTTAAAGTGAAGAATAATATTTTTAATAAGTATTGGATTTTATTTTCAATCATTTAAAAATCTTCTCTTAGAAAAATAAAATAATATGATAGAAAAATTTCAATTTTGCTTTGAGAATAAAGTTAACTTTCCCCTGCACCACTTGGAATAGTTTTTGAGCCGTGCAGAAATCTGTTGTGGCCCTGATCGGGCCCTGAACTGGCAGCCCTAATTACGGTGACACACACAGGCCCATTTCGGAGACGGATCTGGCTCCACGATTAGCAATCGGGGCTTAACCTTGGCCCGTCCTGGCCAGATCGAGCACCGAACGGGGCGTCTAAAATGCTGCGTATTACGCAGTCGATTGCGTAATACGCCTCATTTTCGGCCCTGAAGATTATTGAAAATTTATGTTGCTTTATAAAATTGACATTAATTTTAAATAGTATATGAACTCTTTGCCACATTTTTTAGAATTAAAGAATCCTTCTCATATTTCATCTAGAATCAAAATATTTGCATAAACCGCGCATTATTGAAATCCCGTCGATAAATCCACAGGAACTTGTGCATTTATACTCGTCCTGTAATATTACATGTAAATGAAATTCCGCAGTTCGTCACAAACGGGAAAGCCAATATCGATGCTTTTCTCTCTGCATTCAGAGCGTGAATTTTCATTGGTTTAATTTACGAGTGATAAGGGATGGAAATATTGGTCAAATTGATGGCAATTATATCACATGTTTAAACAATACGCGGGATGGCCATTGTGCAGAAAAAAGTCAGGAAAAGGTAAAAGATTTTTAAAAAATCTGGGTGATGTGAAGGAATTTCTATAAAAGGCCCTTAAAATAAATATCAATATCAATATTAGACCGGTTTCGGGCCGCCCCAACGATTTCTATTGAATTTGGACGCATGACGCAACCTGACTCAACTAACAGGCTGAGAGTGCGGCCCTCAAGCTGTTTGTCATGCTTGAATAAGTATACCTTCTCTTACCGCCTCGCGGATTTTCTTGTCACGAAACGGTGGAGGCCATCAGTTCTTGGAATATCATAAACCGAGGGGTCTTATATCGAGGGTTGAGTGTATTTCTATTTATTTTTGTTTTACAGTAGTTGAAAATTGATTTTTTAAAATTTTAAATAAAATAATTGGGTAAAAGTTAAACTACTGCATTAAAAATTGATTTTTTGTGTTAATGGTTCATCTCTGGAGTAGAAAATTGCACTATTTTGTGGATTTTAAAAAAATAGGTTTTAAACTGAAAACGTAACTTTTTTACTTTTGGTTAAAAATTGATAACTTCAGTTGAAAATTCGCATCTTTTAGTAGAAAATTAATCTTCTAAGTTTGAAGTTTACTCTTTTCTTGTTAAGATTTTATCCTTTTTGTTAAAAGTTAACTTTCTTGTCTGAAAAATCTTTATTTTTTGAAAATTTGTATATTTGTTTGAAGAATGCATAACATCAACTGAAAATTAAA
Organism: Belonocnema kinseyi; assembly: GCF_010883055.1. Lineage (NCBI taxonomy): Eukaryota > Metazoa > Arthropoda > Insecta > Hymenoptera > Cynipidae > Belonocnema > Belonocnema kinseyi. The sequence continues at coordinate 119,678,113 of NC_046665.1, read as the reverse complement.
CTATTCAGTTGAATATTTCACTACCTTGCAAAAATTTGTTTTTTGTTTTTGTTGAAGTTTCACTTTTTACTAATAATTTACCTTTTGCATTTTTGGGTGGAAATTTAACATTTTTAACTGTAAGTTCAACTTTTTGTTTGAAAATGTATACATTTTGTTGGAGATTTCTCTTTTTTTGGCAGATATTTAAAGTTCTTGGTTGATATTTTTAGGTTTAATGTTCAACTATTTTATTAAAAATTTAAACGTTTTGTTGAAAATTTAATTATTTTGTTGAAAATTCAACTGTTATGTTCTGACTTGAACTAATTTGTTGAAAATTATTATTTTAATAATTTTTGAAAGTGCGAACAGAACTTCTTCATTTTTATTTTAAAATTTATAGCTTTTTAAATTCGCCACTTAAAAATTGAAAATTCAACTATTTTCTTGAAAATTTAACTATATTGTTGGCAAATTGTTTTTGTTGTTGTTAAAGTTTAACTTTTTCTAGGGATAATTTACGTTTTCCATTTTTGGTGAAAATTAAATTATTTAGTTGAAAATTCAACTATTTGTTTGAAAATTGAACTATTTTGTTGGACATTCTTATTTTTTAATATCAACTTTTGCATTTTTAATCGAGAATTATTATTTTTGTTGATAAATTAACATTTTTTATGGAAAATTCAATTTTCTTTTCAAAAATACGTCTTTCTTGCTTGAAAGTTGAACTATTTGGTTAAAAATCCAACTGTTTTTCATTTTCTGAGGTTCATTTTCTGCGTTAAAATCTTATTTATTTTGTGACAAATTTTTGTTTGCTTTGAATTACTTTTTTTAAATTGAAAATTCAACTTTTCCGTTTTTGGTTAAAAATTGATATTTTGTATTTAAAAATTCGTCTTTTTGGTAGAAAGTTAATATTCTTGCTTTAAAAAAACAGTTTACTATTTTTGAATAAAGTCTTAATTTGTTGAGCATGTATCATTTTTGTTAAAAAATTAATTATCTTAGTTCATAATTAATCTTTTTATTTGAAAATTAGACCTTTTTGTTGAAAATTTTGTTGTTGTTAAAAACTAATTTTTTATTGTCAATTAAACTTTAAAATTTGTTTAGCTAAAAATTCAACTATTTGTTTGAAAATTCATGCATTTTGTTGAAAATTTATCTTGTTTGGTAGAAGATTAGTTTTCTTTTTTTTTTTTTGCAAATTATATTGTTTGTTTGAAAATTATTTTTTTTTATTAGACTATTTACTTAAAAATTCATGCAACTGATTTTGGTTAAAATTTGATTTTTTTTTATTGCAAGTATTAAGTTAGAAATTTAAATATTTTGTTGAAAATTCGTTTTTTTTTTGGTAGAAAATCTTCTTGGATTAAAAATTTCCTCATTTTTGGTTAAAAATGCCTCTATTTTGTTGAAAGTTAACTTTTTTGACTGCAAAATCTTTTTTTTTTCTGAAAATTGGTCTTTTAAGTTAAAAAATTAATTATGTAAAATTTTAAATTCAACTATTTGGTTTGGAATTTTACTATGTCTTTGAACAAATGTTTTTTTCTGTATTAGTTATAAGTTCAACTTTTTGTTTGAAAAATTATGTCTTTTGTTGAAAGTTCATCTTTTTAGTTAGAAAATTAAAAATTTGGTTCGGAATTCATGTTTTTACGTTGAAAATTAAACTATTTGTTTGAAAATTCAATCAATTTGTTTGAAAATTTAATTATTTTGTTAAAAAAAATTATTCTTGCAATATGAACTATTACATTTGTAATGAAAAATTCATTTTTTTGTTGACATTTCAACACTTTAAGTTAACAATTTAACTATCTTTAAAAAAATTCTTCTTTCTGGCTTGAAAGCTTCATTTTCTAGTTTGAAAACTTGACGATTTTACTAAAAATTTCTTTAAATTACTTTTTTTAAACTGAAAATTAAACTTTTCCTTTTTTATGGAAAACTGATATTTTTCAGTTAAAATATTCGTCCTTCTTAGGAGAAAATCAATATTCTTGTTTTTAAAAAATTTTTTTTCTTTTTTGGGGAATATTTATTGTTTTTGTTAAAAAATAAATCATTTCAGTTAATAATTCATCTCTTTAGTTAGAAACTTTACTATTTTGTTGAAAATTCTTTCTTTTAAATCATACTTTTTTATTAAAAATTTAACTTTTCCATTTTATAATTAAAAAATTCATGTATCATTGAAATATTTTGTCGAAAATCCCTTTTTTATTCGTTTACATTTTATTTATCACATTTTTCGATGAAAATTCACCTCTTGGGATTTAAAACAAATATTTAAATTTTTTAAGAAATTGAATTTCGTTTAAAAAAGTTGCAATTTTAAAATAGTGAGGAGAAACAAGTTCAGTTTAAATAAAAAATTTATTATAAACAAATTAATTTACGATAAGTGATAAGAAATAAATTATTGTCCTCGAATTTGAAATTCATGCTTGAACCGTTAAATAGTAGATGCGTCAAATTTATTAAAAATTTTATTTCCGCTTTTACGATGTGACATTGTAACTATCCCTTTATATCTTTTTATTTCTATCCTTCAGGCTCGCTTCTGCGATAAGAAAAATATTGCCTGTCTTGAATTTTACGACATCTCCTCGGTATCAAATCTTCCTTCCGAAAACTAATATTATTGAAACTTCTTCTAAATTTACGACCGAACTCGCGAATTTTTCTTTGAGACGTTTTGAAAAGACGTCCGAAAGGGGTTGGTCTTTATGACTTTGTAGGATATGTGAAAGTAATTTTTGCTGAACCAGTCTTTCAAATCTCTCTTAAAACGAAAACAGGTGTTCTTCAGAATTTTTGCAGATTTTTTTGTTGACATAAATAAAAAAGAGGAAAGAAAAATGAAAAGGCAAATCCCCTCCTTTCTTTTTTTATTTCTTTCGTCTTTTTTATTTTTATTATTATTAAATTATAATAAAAAATATTTGACAAATATAATCACCGTTTCGGAACTCATGCAGCACTCTTATCAAAGAAAAAAAAACAAAAACTAAATATTCGAGCAGGCAGGAACAGCAACGAAATTACGATCTCAGGAAGAGAGCATCGTAATTTCGTTGTTGTGCGTCCCTGCAAGAATTTTTCTTTGCCTTGATGAGGGTGTTAAATTAGTTTCGAAACGGTGATTATTTTTTTACACAACTTTTTTTATACATAACTTCATAATAATTTATTTGTTATTAATGACTTTCACTATATTTAAAATATTCTTGCAGTCGAAAATATTCAGTTTTTGATTCATTCAATTTTTAATTTCTTAATTAAGAACAAGAATAATTATTTAATATTCAGCAATATTTGACTCCAATTCTTTTTAATTTTTTGAAAAATGATTTGAAATATAAAAAACACCTCAAAATCTTCCAAAATTTCCTAGGAAAAATTTAGTTTTTAACTTTAATATCTGAACATTCTTAATTTTTAAGGAATTTAGAATAGTTTTGACAAATCAGTTATTGTTCCCTTTTAAAAATAATTTATTTGTGTTTACAGTTGATAAACTGAACATGTTTTCTATACAAAATTCGAAACTTCAAACGCTTTTAATTTTTAATAATTCAAGTCTTCAAGACGGCATTAAAAAAAATTTTAATTAAATATAAAAACCTAAATTCAGACCATTTTTACAGTAGACGATTTTCGAATTAGGTATTGTAAACTGAATAATGTCATAATTGAAAAATATCAGGATTTAGATCATTATTTTTTAAACGTTTGAATTTGAATTTGGGCATATTTGAAATTGAAGAAATTTAAATATGGTTAAAATCAAATTTGAAATCCTATTTATCCGTTCAAAAACCAAATAAATGTGAAAAAATCATGAAAATAAAACAAAGAATCCAACAACCAAATTTGGACGACCACCATAAAATTTTCCTCAATAAAATTTGAAAAAATATAGAAATTTTCCTAAAAAAGAACAGAAAATTTTTTTTTGACAAAAATAAAAAAGTGGAAAGAAAAATGAGAAGGCAACCAAACTAATTCCCTACCTTCTCTTTTTTATTTCTTTATTTTTTAAATTTTTTATTGTTATTAAAGTATAATAAACAATATTTGTAAAAAATAATCACCGTTTCGGCACTCATACACCACCCTTATCAAAAAAAAAAAAATTAATATTCGAGCTGGAAGGAACAGCAACGAAATTACGGTGCAAGGAAGAGAGCATCGTGATTCCGTTGCTGTTCCTGCTTGCAAGAACATTTTTTACTTTTTTTTTTGCCTTGATGAGGGTGCTCTAGAGTGCTAAAACGGTATTTATTGTTTAATATAAATTTTTTATGCTTAACTTCATAATAATGCATTTATAATTAAAGGCTTTCACTCAATTTTAAATTTCTTAATTAAACAAATGAATAATTATTTAATATTAAGCAAGATTTGACTCCAATTTTTCTTTAATATTTGAAAAATGATTCAAAATGTAAAAAAATTAACTCAAATTTTTCCAAAATTTCCTAGGAGTTTGAAGAAAATTAGAAAATATTTTGGAATATTTAAATGGGGTCAAAAAAATCTAGTGGATTAAAAAAAATTATTTTACAGGACTGTTAGAAATTTGGCAGAAATAAAAAATATTTCATGAGTGTTCAGAAATGCTTCCAAGTTATACAACATTTTTGATCTATTTAACACCTTTTGTGTTCTTGAAAATATTTCTAGCTTACTTGAATGTTTCTTAAAATTTTGAAAAAATAGCTTAACTGTATAAATTTACCTTACAATCGTACAAATTTTTCTAGGAATTTTAATGAAATTTATTTATTCACTTGAAACCTTTCAAAGTTCTTTTAAATAAGGGTATGTGGTACTTTGTCTTATAAGTTTCGTGATTTGATGATAATAAATTTTTTTTAATTTAAAAAATGAGAAAAAGGGGATTTGCTTGATTTTTTCTTATTTTTATTCCCTCTTTCTCATTTTTGTATAAAAAAAATAAATATGAAAAGCATTTGAAGTTTCTAATTTTTAATTTTAAAAAACATTTTTAGTTTATTATCTACTTACATAAATAAATTATTTTAAAACGGAAATAATAATTGATTTGTCAAAATTATTGTAAATCCGTTCAAAATTTCAAATTTCCAGATTTTTACGTTACAAATTAAATTTTTTAAATACGAAAATCTTAGATGTTAACAAAATTTAAGCGTCTGATTGAAACTTTGTAATATATTTTTAACTTAAAAATAACTTCATAGTAATGTACTTGTAAATTTAAAATAATGTTTCAGTTTTAAATATTCAATTTTTAAACCATTCAATTTAAAATTTTTCAATTCAGAAAAGGAATATATATTTAAGATTTAGCAATATTTGACTGCTTACTTAAGATGAATTAATTGAAATCAAATATTTAAAAGTGAACAATTTGAAATTAAATTATTTCACATAGAAAGCCTAATTGAAAAAACGTAGATTTTTGCAGATTTGAAGAAAAAAAAATTCGAAGATTTTTTTAAATTGTGAAAGGCTTTAAATAATTGAAAAACATTTTGTAAGATTCTTAGGAAAATTAAATATAATTTTTCATTGTAGAGCATTATTCAAAAATATTACTAAAAAGGTTTAAAAAGATTTCCAAAATTGTTAAAGAAAAAAGAATTTGGAAGATTTTAAGAAAATTTCTCAAAATTTGCAATAATTTTTAAAATAATTTTGAAGTTGAATAAATTTAAAACAACTTCTAGATTTCTTAGGATTATAAAATAAAATGGTTAAGCTTTTTAAGGATGTTTAAACCACTACAGATGAAAATATTTTAACTTTTAATGTAAGAAGTGTTCAGTTTAAAAAATTTTAATTTTTCAATTTTTAAGGCTTCTAGCTTAAAATTGTACAGAACTTTAAAATTCAACTACTTGCGGTTTAAACTTAAAATCTTTTGTTAAAAATTATGTTTTTAACATAAAAATTTATCTTTTTGGTAGGTATAAAATTAATTAATTATAATATTTATCATTTTAGTTGTAAAATGAACTTTTCATTTGAATGTTAATTTCTTTGTTTAAGCATTCTTTTTTTCGGTTTAATATTTAAATATTACATTTAAATATTTATATTTATCATTTTATTTTAAAATTCATCTTTCAGGTTGGAAATAAAATTATTCGGTTGAAACATAAAATCTTTTGTTGAAAATTAATTTTTTTGGTTGAAGATTAATATTTTTTATTAAAAATTCATTTCTTCAGTTAAAACATGATCTATTTTATTAAAATCCTCTTTTTTTCTATCGATTTAACTATTATTGATATTTTGTTATTTTTTTATATTTTTTTTCAATCTAAAAATGTAACTATTATTTTAGCTGAATATTCCATAATTTTAGTTAAAAATTCATCTCTTTGGTTGAAGATTCAATTCTTGACTAAAAATTTCATTATTCCATTTTAAGTTAATTTTTTTTCGAACTAAAAATGTAACTATTATTTATGCTGAACATTCCATAATTTTAGTTAAAAATTTATCTTTTTAGTTGAAGATTCAATTCTTGACGAAAAATTAAATTATTCAATTTTTGGTTGAAAAATGATCTTTTTTAGTTGAAAAATCTTCTTACTTTTTGGTAGAACTTTGCATTTTTTTACTTAAAACTTAATAATTTCAGTTTTGGTTGACAGTTTTTCTTTATTAGTAAAAAATAATTTTGTAGTTGAAAATTCGACTATTTCAGTTGAACATTCAATTTTCTACTTGAACTCATCTTTTTGGTTTAAAATTACTTTTTTAACTAAAAATGTAACTATTATATTTTCTATTGAAAAATATTTTTTCTTTCTTGTTCAAAATTCAAATATTTGGTTCAATACTTGTCTTCTATAAATGAAAATTCAGGTATTTTGTTTTAAAATGTTATTTTTTTCCAAGAAGTTAATCTTTTTGGTTTCATTTTTAAAATTTTTTATTTCAAAAATTAATGTTATTGTTTCAAAATTCATCTATTGGTTATAAATTCAAATATTTTAGTTAATTATTCATCAATTTATTTAAAAATTTATCTTTTTTGCTGAAGATTTAAATATTTTCATGAAAATTCAATTTTTTGTTGTTAAAAATTAATTTTGTAAACCTAAAATTCAACTGTTCTATTTTCTGGTGAAAATTAATTAATTAATGAAACATTCCATTGTTTAGTTAAATATTTTGTCTTTTTGGCTGAAAATTCTATTATTTTATTAAAAAATTCTACTATTTGGTTGAAAACTTATTTGGTTAAAAACTTATTTCTTTGGGTGAAAATTTGTTTATTCGATTCGACAGGAACTTAATCTTCTATTTGAAAATTTATCTATTTCTTGAAAATTCCTCTGCTTGGAAGAAAAGCCATCTTATTAATTGAATATTTATCTTTTTTTAAACGATTGATTTCTTTGATTACAAATCCATTTCTTTTGTTGAAAAATTTTAGGTTTAATTTAACAGTTTTTTATCTGAAATAAAATTAGACTTTGTGGGATTTTTATTAAATTTTAGTTAAAAATTCATTTCTTTTGCTCAATATTTTTCTTTTTGTTTTGATAATTTTTGTGTTTAATTTAACTGTTTTGTATTAAAAACAAAAGTATACTTTGCAGAAAATTTTAAATTATTCATTTTCGTTTAAAAATTTATCTTTTTTAGATGTAAAATGTTTGTATTTTGTGGGAATATAGTATTTTTGTTTTAAATTTTAGTTTAAAAAATCATTTCTTTCGTTGAAAATTTATTTTTTTGGTTTCAAAAATTTTTTCATTGAACTATTTCTAAACCTTTTAAAAAGTTATGTTTTTGTTAAAGATTAATAATTTTGCTTAGAAATTTACATCTGGTTGAAACAACTTTTTTTTTAAATTAACTTTTTAACCGAAATTTTAAGTATTCTAGTCAAAGATTCATAATTTTAATCGTCATTTCTTTTCTTAAATTAAAAGTTTAAAATTAGTTTTAAAACAAACATTTTTGTGTGTTAAGCTTATTGAAATTTCAGGTTTGAGGTTATTTTTATGTCTAAAGGATACATTCATAACGGTCACGGAAAATAAAAAATTGTTCAGAGAAAAGTAATGAAACTTCAGTGAATTTTAACATTTGCATTTCTTATTTTCTAATAACTTAAAAGGGGGCGAAAACTTTGGGAAATAAGGAAAGTAATTGAAAAAGAAGTAGTGAAAATTACGGAAGGGGAAGTATGGAGAATAAGGGATTAGAGAAAAAAGGGGAAATGAGAATAGGTGAAGTAGAAGAATTCAGGGCAGTGTTGAAAAATATGGAGAGGGTAAGTAAGGTCATGAGGTAGTAGGGGAGGAAATAAGAAGAGAAGTAGTGGAATGTATTGGGAGTAGGGAAGGGAAAGTAAGGTAAGTAGAAGTACTAAGAAATGAGAAGCAATCTTGTGAGGTTAAGTTAGTGAAGTTAGGGAGATGAAAATAAGAAAAACAAAGGTGTAATAAAGAGGGAAGAGGATATAAGTGGCAATGTGAGAGGGAGTAAGGAGAGGGGGAAGATTAATGATGAAAAATGTTGGCAAGGAAAAGGAAGCGAATGTTGAAGTGTGAAATGTGGTACTAAAGGTAGGAGAGGAATATAATGAAAAGGTAGTGGGAATAGAGGAGGAAAATTGAGGTTAATAGGAGAATTGGTGAAAACTGAGGGGATGGTGAGTAGAGGATGTGAGGGGGCTGGAACTAGGAAAAGTGAAGGATTGATGAGCAGGTAGAGGAAGTGAAGGGAAATGTGGAAGGAGTGAGAAGAGGGGTAGTTAATAAGGAAGAAGTTGGAAAGGGAGAGGAAGCAGAAGAGAAGGGGTGGAAAATGTGGGGACAGTAAGACGAGAAGTTAGGTGAGTAAAAACAAAGAAAGTGAAGAGGCGATGAGGAAGTAGATATAGTGATAGGAAATGCGGGAAAGGGAGAGGTGGCAAATTTTAAAGTATGGAAAGAGTAGTAGGGATGGAGAGAAGGAGGGAGGAATGTAGTGGGAGTAGTGGCGGAAAATTAAAATAATTAGAAGTAGTGAGGAATCAGGGCAGTATAAGTAAGGAAGGTGAGAATAGGGTAAGTGAATGGCTGATGAGCAAGAAAGGAAGGAGGAAACAAAGGTTGAAGTGAAAGATGGTGTATTAGAGAAGAAGAGGGGAACTAGACAAATATATTGGGAGCAGGGAAGAGAAAGTAAGGTAAGTAGAAGAAGTGGTCGAAAATGAGGGGAGGGTATAAAGTGAAGTTAGGTGAGTGGTGCAAGGGAAAGTGAAGAGTTAATGTGGAAGTAGATGACGTGATGGTAAATCTGAGAATGGGAGAGGAAGCGAATGTTGAAGCGTGTATTGGAGTAATAGGGATGGAGAGGAGGAGACAAGAATGTAGTAGGAGTAGGGGAGGAAAAGTAAGATAATAAGAAATGGTGGAAAATTAGGGGAGGATAAGTGAGAGATTTGGGACTGGGGTAAGTAAAGAGCTAATGACTAGGAAAGTGAGAGGAAGCGATGGTTAAAGTTTAGGATGGTGTATTGAAATGTAGGAGGAAGTGTAGAGGAATGTAGGAGGAAGTGAGAGAAGGAGGAAGGTTAATGAGGAAGAAGTTAGGTAAAAGAGAAGAAGCGAAGGTTGAACTGTGGTGTGGGGTAGCAGGGCTAGAGAAGATCAGAGGGGAAATAGAGGAGCGTAGTAAGAGTAGGTTTGGGAGAGTAAGGGAAAGGCTACAAAGAACTTTTTCAAAACCTTTTTAAAACTTTTTTTTTACTTTTTCTCTAATGCAACGATTTTTGACGACAAATGTTTTTAGAAAGGCGTAGAAAGCCTTTGTCTGAAGCATATCACTTTCAGAAGGAACTAACGAGCTCATTAGTGTGAATGGCATGAGTATAGCTATAGATATCAGCTCTTTTTGTAATAATCCTTAGTTGAAAACTGCTTAGGTTTAATGAAGAGTAACGAGGAAAGCAATAATGCCTCTTTGATGTCCTCATCGAAATATCCCTCTATATACAATAAAGCAGCGAGAGCACATTTCACTTCCTGTACCGAGCAATATCTTGAGCGTATGCCTATACACAAAAGATCGATTTCAGGGATGGCATCTAGAAAACGTTACTGCATTCTAGGATGTCCTTAAAAATACATTTTTCAAATAATTTCTTTTTTTTCAAAACTTTAAACGCGCTCTTGTGGCTCTAAAAAGCCCCAAAATGATTACGAATTTTAATCAATTTTTACTTCCCAGCTTATAAAAAATATTTTATATTAAAAATCTTGCTTTGCAATTTTCTTCTTTTTGGGTTAAACATTCGACTAATTAGTTGAAAGTAAAACTACTTGTTAAATATTTATTTTTCTGGTTGATGATTCATAATGTTAATTTTTTAAAATTTGTTTATACGAAAATTTAACTATTTTATTGCAATTTTTTTTTCTTTCTTTGAAAATTTAATTTTTTAACTGGAAATTTAACTATTCCATGTTTAGTGGAAAATCAAAGCATTAGGTTGCAAATTTCTGATTTTTTTTTTAAATTCCTATTTTGTGGTCGAATATTAATGTCAGATGAAAAATTAGGTTTTGTAGTTGATTATTCATTTCTTTGTTTAAAAATTTTCAGATTTTCTTATCTTTTTTATAAATTTGTCTTTTTATAGAAAATTTGCCTTTTTTGTTTTTAAAATATTGTATATGAAATAAGGCACATAAAATAGGAAAAATTATATAAGACAGTATGAAATTTATATTTTTTAGCTGAAATATCAACTATAGCATTTTTTAAAAAGAATTCTTCTCTATTGCTCCAAAGATTTGTTTATATATTGTTCTATTATTTTATTCAAAAATCATATTTTTTGGTTGCAAAGTCGTCCTTTTGTGTTTGAAATTTCACAGTCCTGCCAGAAAATCAACTTTTTATTAAAAATACATATTTTGGTTTTGCAATTTTAAGTTAAATTTTTAGTCAAAAAGTAATTTTTTTATGATTCTTGATTTTAATACAAAAAAATTTTTTTTTTAAATTTAAATATTTTCTTGCAAATTATTTTTTTTGCAAATTAATTTTTTTGCCTAAAAATCAAATTACTCTGTTTGTTTGAGAACTCAATTATTCGACTGAAAATTCGTATTCTGTGGTAAAATAATAATCTTCATTTTCAAAAATTTAATTGTATGCTTGAAAGTTCATTTTTTTAATAAAAATTTATTTTTAAAATTAGTTTAATTTCTTAAAACCTAATCTTTTGGTGAAAAAATCAACTCTATGTTTAAAAATCCATTTATTTTGTGGAAAATTCATCATTTGAGTTAGTAATTAATTTTTTGCTTAAAAATTAATAATTTCGTTGAAAATAATCTAATTTGTTAAAACTTCATCTTTTTAGTAGAAAATTTAACTATATATTTTAAAATACATTTTTTGTAGAAAATTCATCATTTCAGTTCAAAATCCATTTTCTTAGTTAAAAATGTAACAGTTTTGTTAAAAATTAATGTATTTTGTTAAAAAATTATTTTTTTGTTAGAAAATTAATCGTCTTGTTGAAAATTCATATTTTTGGTGGAAAATTTAAATATATGTTTCAGAAATCATTAGTTAATAATTTTAATAATTTTTATTGAAAATTAATGTATCTTATTAAAAATTTATCTTCTCGGGTTGCAAAATGGACTATTTTTACAGAAAAATATCTTTTTGTTTAAAATTTATATTTTGGCTTTTAAAATTAAACTGAAATATTTCTTGGTTGACAATTAAACTAATTAATTAAAAGTTAAACGATTTTTTCAAATTTCTGATTCATGATTTTAATTTTCAAACGTTTTTTGTGAAAATTTAGCTATTTTGTTGAAAACTCTTTTGTTTAAATTAATTTATTTAACCGAAAAACTAATTATCATGCATGTTTAAAGAAAAATTAAAGTATTTGTTTGAAAATTCCTATTTTATGGTAAAATATTATTCTTCTTTGTGAACAATTAATTTTTGAAGTTCTTCTTTGAAGTTCTTTTTGAAGAACTTCTTTTTTCTGAAAATTATTATTTTTTTGCATGTTTGAAAATTCTCATTTTGTGGTAAATATCAATCGTCTTGTTCATAAACCGATTTTTGATGTAAAAATTCGATCCTTTGTTTGAAGATTTAAATATTTTGTTTAAAATTAATGTACATACTTAAAAATGATTTTTTTTTTGTAAAAAATTCAAATATGTTTTAAAAATGAATTTTTTTTGAAACTACATCCTTTTAGTTGAAAATTCACTCGTCTCGTATAAAGTTTACTTCTTTGAAAATAATGTATTTTTCTAAAACCTATATTTTTTGTTAAAAATTTAATTATTCTTTTGAGAATTTCACTATCTTGTTGAAAATTCGACTCTCTTCTTCAGAAATACTTTTTTAGCCTTAAAAATTCATTTATTATTTTTTAAATTTCACTATTTTCTTTCAAATTCCCCCTTTTGGTTTGAAAATGCGTTCTGTTGTATTTAAAATTCATCTTTCATGGTGTAGAAAGTTATCCTTTTTAGCCGAAATAAATAAACTTTAAATTTTCGTTTGATTTTTTTTCGGGTCGTTGCACTCTTATCGTCCAGTAACTCGAGATTCATTGGTAAAAACATTCCCAGAATTTTTCGCCCGTCTACTCTTATCTTGAAAAGAGAAGAATTCTTGAAAACTCGAATAAAAGAAAATAACTCAAGTTCTTCGGGGTGAAAGAGACTTTTCTTAATAATGCAAAGGAAAATTTATTTTGGACTGGTATACATTTCTTACTTTTCCCAAGTGTCTTTTATATCTCATTCTTTATTTTTTAAACATTTCTGTAGGTCTTCAGATCCTTCGGGTATTCAGTATTCAAACTCAGAGTTTCTTTAGTAAGTTTTGAATAATTAATGAGGAAAATTCCTATCAACGACATGCTACCGACATCCAAACTATTCTGCAGCTTATGTGGTTCGTGTCCGAGCTAAGTTTTTACAAGGTCTTAAGGCGTTTTCCAAAATCTGAAATTGTGCATTAAAATTTGATGACAATTTCAAAAAATATTCTAGAACCTTAGCACGGACACGAACCACCTTAGCTGTAGAATTTTCTCAATTTTGGTAAGGTAAGTTTCTTGATTTTTAATTATATAGCTTCCTCTTTATTTCAAAGTTCTAGAACATTCTAGAAGGTTCCAGAAGTTTCTAGACTGCAGAAGAATGTTTTTCATAAGTTATTTGCGAGTTAAAGAAAGACAGGAATTTTTATTGTAATGTATTAATTATAAAAAAGCAATAAATCATCCTTGTTTTTCTTATAATTATAACCATTTAGATAATCAATGACCTTGAAGCTGTTTCTACAACAATTCGTTACTCACAATTGCGAGATATTATTTTCGGAGGTAATGCAGAACATTCTAGAAACTTGTCAGTGACACGAGCTACTTGGCTGTTGAATGGTCTGCTTGTCGATAACATGTCGGTAATAGGAATCTCTGTTAGGAACCATGTCTTTTATACCTCATTCTTTTTTTTTTTTTTTAATATTTGTGTATGTCTTCAGGTCCTTTGAGTATACAGTGTTCAGACTCAGAGTTTCTGTGGAGAGTTTTGAATAATTAATGAGGAAGGTTTCTATTACCGACATGTTACCATCATCCAAACAATTCTGCAATTTGAGTGATTCATGTCGGAGCTAAGTTTTAACAAGTTTGTAATGCGGTGTCAAAAACTTGAAATTGTGTAGTTTAATTAGAGGACGTTATGAAAAAATATTTTAGAACCTTAGCAGGGACACGAACCACCTTAGTTGTAGAATATTCTCGATCGTGGTAAGGTGGATTTCATGATCTCTACTTATATAACCTCTTTATTTCAAAGTTCTAGAATATTCTAGAATGTTCTTGAAGTTTCTAGACTGCAATGGAATTTTTTTCGTAAGTTATTTGCGGGTTAGAGAAAGACAGGAATTTTCAGTTTGTTGTATTCACGATAATAAAGCAATAAATCATCCTGGGTTCTCTCATAACTATAATAATTGACACAATAAATTACCTTAAAGCTGTTTCTTCAATAATTCGCTAATCAGAATTGCGCGATATCATTTTCTGACGTCATTCAGAACATTCTAGAAACTTAGCATGGACACAAACCACTTGTGCTGTTGATTAGTCTGCATGTCGGTAAATTAATCTTTTTAGTTAAAAATTAATTTATTCGGATAAAAATAAACCTTGTTTTTAACATTCATATTTTCGGTTTGTGAATTCAACTTTTTTTGTTTGTTTAATTCGTCTATTTTGTTTGAAAGTTCAAATATTTGGTCGAAAATTCACCTGTTTTCTTGTAACTTGAATTATTTTGAAAAAATATATTTTTTTAAATCGGAATTTAAACTGTATTGTAAAAAATTCGCCTTTTTGTCTTGACAATATTACAATTTAAAAAAAAATTAATTTTTCATTATTGACTCGACAAACAATAATTAAACTTTTTTGGACAAGCCTATCTTTTTTTGCTAGAAATTTCAAGTCTTGTTGAAGTTTAATTATTTGGTTGAAAATTGGGTTTAAAATTAACTTTTTCTAAAAAATTCATATTTTTGGTCTTCTTTTTTGTATAAAAAATATTTTTTGGTGTAAAATTCAACTATTTTGATGAAAATTTGGCTTTTTCATTCATACATTAATTTTTTGTTCTTGAAAATTTAACTATTTGTTTGAAAATGCATTTTTTTGCTTGTAGGTTTAACTATTTTGTTGAGAATTGAATTATTTCGTAAGAAATGAATATTCTTGGTTGGCTTACATTAAAAAAAATATATTAATGCAGTTTTCAGGACTTAAACAAAAAAAAATTAGAAGAGTTTAAAATTGAAGATTTTTGATTAAAAAAACAAAACATTTTTAGTTGATCAACTGTGAATATAAATAAAATAATTTTTTTTTAATTGAATAGTACTTTAAGATTTAAAAAGTAAATAATAATTAATTTAAATTTTATAAAATATTTTTAATTTTAAAATATCTTCACAATAATATATTTAGGATTCAAGGCTAATATTTGAAGAAAAAAACAAATTTCACTTTAAAGTATAACAATTAAAAAAAAAATCAATTTGAAATGTATAGATTAAAAAAGAGCAGTTAATTAATATTTAAAAGTATCTGGTCGTTTATTTAAAATTAGTAATTATAAATTTAATATTCAAAACTAAAAAAAAAACTTTTATCGTTAAAATTTCAATTTTTTATTCAACCAAATTTAATTTCTAAGTCAAATTGTTCAATTTTAATGTATGAATAACAATTGAACACATTTTATTCTTAGAAAGAATTCGAGAAAGTTAAACAGATATTTAAAAGATTTAAAAAAATTCATAATTAATGAAAAATTTGAAATGATTTCGAATAATTTAAACAAAGTGTCTATGTTTGCTGAAAAAATCCAACGATTCGAACCCAAATTTCAGTACAAATAAATAAAAAAATAGATTTTGGCAGATTTCGAACAAAAAATTTAAAATCATTTTTTATTATAATAAACTAATTTTAAAAGAATATTTAAAAAGACTCATAACGATTTAAAATTTTTTCGAAAATTCCTTTTATTTCTTTTTAAACTATTTGAATTTAAAATATTTTAACTTTTAATTTGAACAGAGAACTTCCAGTTTCTTATAGATTTACAGTAGTTGCTGGAATTTATCCAGAATAAAAATAATTCTCGAAAAATTTTCGAAAAGGAACAAAATTCTTAAATAGAACATGAAATTTTTTCAAAGAATTCCAATTCTGAGTTAAGGCAGAGAATTTTCAAATTTTAAACAATTTTGAGTTGAAACTGGTATTTATTCAAAACAATTATAAATTGTATTGGAAATTGAAATAAAAAAATTTTAATGAATTCCGAGCTGTAGCAGAACATTTTTTTAGAGAATGAATTTTAATTCTAAGTTGAAACGGAATACATAACAAAATTTAAATTATGAATGGGAACAGGGTATTTTACAAAAATTTCTAAATACTAGTTAAAATAGAGAATTTCAGAAAAGAATTAAAATTCTTGAACTGAAAAGGGAATTTTCAATTTTTAACCAATTTTGAGATGGAATTTATCTAGGAGAATAAAAATTATGTATGAAAAAATGAATTTTTTAAACAAAATTGCAATTTTGGGTTAAAAAGTGGTATTTTCAAACAAAATTTAAATTACGAATGGGAGCAGGGAATTTTAGAAAAAATTCGAATTATTAGTTAAAATGGAGAATTTTCGAAAAGAATTAAAATTTTAGATTTGAACGTGGATTTTTTCAAAAGAATCTTATTTCTGAGTAAAAATAATGAATTTTCTTAAAAAATGAAATTTCTGGATTTGAACAAGGAATTTTCAATTTTTAACCAATTCTGAGCTGGACCTGGAATTTATCGAGGGGAATAACGATTATCAATGGAAAATTCAATTTTTCGAACAACATTATTTTTTTTTGTTTTGAAACAAGGTATTTTACAAGAAATTTAAATTATTAATTTAAATAGGGAATTTAAAAAGAAAAGTAATTCTTACAATTGTTTGAAATGCAGAATTTCTTAAAAGAATTAATATTCTGGATTTGAACACGCAATTTTTACAAAAGTAATAAAATTTCAGATTGAAACAGGGAATTTTCAATTTTTAGCCAATTCTGAGTTGGAATTAGAATTTAAAATTTATTAAAATGGTACAATTTTTAACATTTTTAAATTCATTGATTCTTTAATTTAGAGCATTAAAAATGATAAAGTCGATTAAAAATTTTGGAACTGAATCTAAATCTTTGAACTCTACAATTTATGAAAGTTAAAAAATTTTAATTTGTTTTTTATTTATTCGAATGGAACAAATCTTAGATTTATTGCTCGATATTTTAAATTTCATTGACTGTGAAAAATGTTTATAAACCGGGAATAAACCCGGGAAATACCCAGAATTTTTTCTTTAAATAAAACGACAACCCTGATTAGGTATACAGTTGAACTTCGATTATCCGAGGAAATGTGGGGAGGAGATACTTCGGATAAGCGAAAACTCGGATAATACGGAAAAAGTACAAAATTCGGAAGAGTTATCTATTTTTGATATATTTTAAATAGAAAAATAAATATAAACACTTAGCGAATAAAATTAAACAACTTACGAATGTGGATGATTCTGTATTAATTTATTAATTTAATGATAATTGCAAAATACTGTGCGCATTCAGAATTATGCGTCGCAGCTTCATCTGTTTTATTAATCATTCTCCTTATTATCCGAGCATACACCTCGGTTAATTCGGACTGCTTGGATGAGTCCCGTTGCCTCGGATAACGCGGGCCTCGGATAGCGCGGGCCTCGGATAATCGAGGGCCGGATAATCGAGGTTCTACTTTATAACATATTTATTTGAGGCTAATAACTTTTTTAATAATTTAAAATTATTTTATTTGATTCAACAAAATAAGAAACAATAGTACATTCGTCAAACCGATATTTCTTTGATTCAGAAGTATTTTTTCTGAGTGTGTGAAGTGTGATATCTAAAAAAAACTAAAAAGTAGCAAAAAACTTTAAAGGACGTTTGAAACCTAATGAATACAGCAAAAGTCTGTCAAGATCGAATCATTCGTCAAAATAAGTGACAATGGTGAACTGTCAAACTAGTCACACCTGACTAGAAACGTGACTTCGATTGGTGGCCATTGATATATTCAAATGCAAATCCAGTCACTCCTGAACGAAATTTATGCAACAGACTGCATTTACCAAAGAACATTTCTCTCACGTCCATGCTGAAAGATTACACGTTTCTTCGTAAACGTGTTCTAGCTGCGGTCAAGTACTACACTAGCAGTTACGGCGGAAATAAGTAAATGCCACAAAACGTGCGGCTAAGGTAATTATTATATATTCGCGAGAAATGTATGTTTCGTGTCTGATTAGTTGAGGCTCCTGAAAGGATTTTAACGGCTTTTCTTTCCCGTGTCCATACTGGTACGTGAGGTGGCTTAGTTTCTCTTCTCCCAGACCTGGGATTCATACTATATTTGACCCTTTTTTTTTAACGATGACATTCCCTTCTTTTCCCGTTATCCCTACTTCTTTTTGGTACACTTTAACCTTTGCTTTCATTTCCTTTCTCAAATTCTTCATCTACTTCACCCAGTCCTCAATTTCCTTAGTTCATCTAATATCACTTACCCTACTTACCGTACCCTCATTTTCCATTACTTTTCTACTTCCCTTACTCTAACTTCCCCTACTTACCTTACTCTCACTTCCCCTACTTACCTCTCTTTATTCTTCCTTTCTCTTCTTTCACTTACTCTACTTCACACCCAACTCTTTCCACTACTTCCTTTCCCTTCCCCTACTTCTCCCCCCCCCTGCGCCATCTACATTCCCCTACTTTCTCTTGCTTTCTCTAATTTCCGTCTCTAGACTTCAAACTTTACTTCCCTTCATCTCCTAGGTCCTTTCTCATCTACTTCCTCCTCTCCTCCCCTTCCCTGGTTTCATTAACATCACTTCCTCTAATTATTGTCCCCTTGCCTACCAACGTTCGTACTTCTACAGCTCTTATTTTTCTTATTTGTGTACCTGAATTCATCCTCCTTTATCCTCCCCTGGCTTCCCCCACTCCTTATTTCAATGTTTCCTCTATTTTCGTCACCTTCCATACTTCTTCACCCGTCATTTCTTCTAGTTTCTCACACTTCATTTTCATTCACTTTCCCTATACTCCCTCTCCTGACTCATCTTCATTCACCTACTTTTCCTTACCTACCCCACTTTCTATTTCCACACTCCAACCTTCGGTTTCCGTCCCTCCCCCAAATTCTTCCTGATGTACTTTCACTTCTCATATTCCCTATTTTCCCTGCCACCAATTCCACAACTTACCCTTCCTTCATTCCCCATTAACTCCCATATTTCTCTTACTCGCATTTCTCCTGCTCTCATTTCCGCAACTTCCATCGAATTATTTCATAACCCTTTCCTTTCCCTCACTGGCCCTACTTCTCGTTTCATCATTTCTGCTAATTCTATACCTTTCATATCTCTTACTTTTCGTCCACTCAGATTCTTTTACTTCCTATACATCCCTTTTCCTATTTTCACACACCTCCCAACTCCATGTTTAATATAACACTCCTAATTTCTCCTACTTCACCTCTACGCGTGTCCACATCTGTCTCTTACATCATCTCCCCTTATTTTTCTTTATTCCTCTCATTTTGACATCCCTTTCCCTCCTTATTTCACCTCACTTCTTCTCCAATCCTCTCACCTAATTTTCCTTTTTTCTCTCCTCATTTTCCATCACTTCCTCTACTTTCCTTTCCCTAATTTTCCCTCACTTCACCTACTTTCCCTTCCTAATTCCTCCTCACTTTTTCTAATAATCCCCTCCCCCACTCCTCATTTCCTGTCACTTTTTCTTCTTTCACTCCCTTCCTTACTCCTACTTTCCTCACTTCCCCTTCTTGGAAAAAAGTACGATGGAAGGACATAGGACCGAAACTGTAGGATAGCACAGGACTATGAATGACTAAAAATTACTTACAAAAATTGTCTTCAATTACATTTTCCATTCAATTTTTTACTTGAATTTTTTTATAATCCACTGCCTCTATTTCTTTACTTTTACTTCAAAAATATTTCTCTACTTCTTCGATTTTTACTCTATATGAAAAGCAGTTGGATTGTCCCTAAACAAAAGAATTAAAATAAAACAGTTGAATTTTATTTTTTGGAAAATTTAACAATTTTGCAAATAATTCGTTATCCTTTTGGCGCAAAATAAATTTTTTTAACTCAAAAATTAACTATCTCATTTTTGGTTAAGAATTTTTCTTTTTTCATTTGTATTAGACTATTTAAAATTAGTCAATCCTGCCGGTTGAAAATTTGTTAGTATTTTTTAAATAGATAATCAATTGTTTTGTTAATCTTTTTTATTTGAGGATTTAAACGTTTTGGCGAAAATTTAGCTTTTTGGTTGAAAATTCATTATTTTACTAAAAATTCGATTTCTTGTGTGGAAAATCAATATTTTTAATTGATTATTATTTCTTGTTAGAAAATTAATCATCCTGGTTAATAATGAAACTTCAACTCATCGGTTGACAATTAAACTACTTTCTTCAAAATTCATTTTTTGTTCCAAATTAATTTTTAAACTGAAAATTGAACTGTTTGGTTGAAGAATCAGCTGTATGTATTTAGTTAAAAACTGTTTATTTATAATTAATTTTCTAGCAGGAAACTGAATTTTTAACAAAATAAAACAATTTTTAAGCAAATAGTTGAATTTTAAACCACGAAGGTAAACTTTTTACCAGAAAACGTGAACTTTCAACAAATGATGGAAATTTTTAATTAATTAGCTTCAACAGTTGGTACGATATTAGTCAAAATATTATTTGATTAATTCTTAGTTTCTATTTTTTCACTTCTAGAAATTTTTAGCTAAATGATTGTCGAATTTTTAAACTAACAATAAGAAAGGACTCTTATTCAAAAAATAAGAGAAGTCTATCTTTTATTTCGAAGAATTTTTAACAAAATAGTTAAATTTTTAGTTAAAAGAATGATTTTTTAACCATAAACATACAAATTTTTAGCTAAAAATGTCAGTCTTCAAACAAAAAAATGAATTTTTACGAGAGTATTTCAACTTTAAACCGATTGTTATGAATTTTCCATATAAAAAGTTTAATTTTTTGCAAAAAATTTAATAGCTTATACATATTTTAACAAATAATATTTTGATTTAAAAATTAAAACAGTTAGATTTAAATAACAAAACAAAGTTGCAACAAAATATTTGAATCTTCAAGTGACAAAATTATTTTTCAACGATATAGTTAATTTTTTAACGAAAAATTGAGATTCTACCCAAAAAGAATAATATTGAACAAAATAGACAACTTCTCAATCAAAAAGTTAACTTTTCTACCGAATTGTTGAATTTTCTAGTCGTAAATACAAAATTTGGAACAAAGCATGGGCATTTTTAAACAAATATATAAATTTGCTAATAAATTGTTTAATTTTTAAAACAATACGATGAATTAAAAAAAATAGATCAATTTTCAATCTAAAAATATGAATTTTCAATAAACAAGTTAATTTTGAACTAATTAGTTGAATTTTTAGGAAAATAGTTAAATTTTCACTTCTAAGAATCCATTTTTGACCCAATAAAATCATGAATTTTTAACTAAAATTTTCAATCTTTTACTGGAAAAATAACATTATTGAGGCAAGTTGAATTCTCGATCTAAAAATAATTTATTGTAAAGGAAAAATTTAATAGCTGATATCTAAAAAAATGTAATTAAACATAAAAAACTTTGTATTTAATCACCAAAAATGAATTTTGAACAAAATACTTGAATCCTCAACTAAAAGCAATTAAGTTTTAACCAAATAGTAACATATTTAGCCAACCAATGTGAAGTTTCTACTAAGTGATATCAATTTTTAAATAAAAAAATTAATTGTTAATAAAATAGTTTAAGTTCCAGGAACAAAATTTGTTGGTCAAAAAAAAAAAAAAAAAACCGTATCTGCATGAATCCCAGGATTTGAGGCAACCTGAGTCCTCATATCTTAATAAAAAACACGTCTAAAAAAACTTTAAAAAATTTTTTGCTATGTATTCGTGGTGAACCACAAAACCTCAGGGACATTATGTCGCCGAGTCGTCTCGCCGTTGTTTTTTCCCACGTAACGCGAAGAGCGTAGAAACCATTCTCCTGTCAGCAGCATAGTACAGAATCCCCTTTCTACTAAGTTACTTGCGGCTTCTGATCCAAAGTGATAGAGATCTTCCGTATTTGAAACGAATCTGCACGGGTGAGACTACCGAGAAAAACCTGGTATTTAAGCCACCTTTTCTTTGCTTCTTCTTTCACCTCTTCTCTTACCCAACCTTACCCTTTTTCACATTTACTCTTTCATTTTCTCTTATTCGTTCCTCTAGCCCCCTCCAATTCTTTCTTCCACTCCTTACCCAATCCATCCTCCCATAAAATCTTTACCACATTCTCTTACCAGCTTTCTTTATCTTCCAAATATCTTCTACATCCTTCCCATAAATGCTGTCATTTTTCCTTTTCCATTCACAGATTCTGCACTTTGTCTTCTCCTCACCCAATCCATCCTCCCCTGAAATCTTTAACACATTCACTTGCCAACTTTATTTATCTTCTATTTTTCTCCCCCAGCCTTTTTTTACATGGTTCTATGCTTACTGTTCCCATTCACAGATTCTGCATTTTCAGTTCTAACCCAATCCATCCTCCCCTAAAATCTTTACCACATTCTCTTACCAGCTTTCTTTATCTTCCAAATATCGTCTACATCCTTCCCATACATGTTGTCATTTTTCCTTTTCCATTCACAGATTCTGCACTTTGTCTTCTCCTCACCCAATCCCTCCTCCCCTGAAATCTTTACCACATTCTCTTGCCAGCTTTCTTTATCTTCTATTTGTGTCCCCCAGCCTTTTTTTACATGGTTCTATGCTTACTGTTCCCATTCACAGATTCTGCATTTTCAGTTCTAACCCAATCCATCCTCCCCTAAAATCTTTACCACATTCTCTTACCAGCTTTCTTTATCTTCCAAATATCGTCTACATCCTTCCCATAAATGCTGTCATTTTTCCTTTTCCATTCACAGATTCTGCACTTTGTCTTCTCCTCACCCAATCCATCCTCCCGTGAAATCTTTACCACATTCTCTTGCCAGCTTTATTTATCTTCTGTTTGTCTCCCCCAGCCTTTTTTTACATGGTTCTATGCTTACTGTTCCCATTTACGGATTCTGCAATTTCAGTTCTAACCCAATCCATCCTCTCCTTAAATCTTTACCACATTCTCTTTCTAGCTTTTTTTATCTTTCATTTACCTTCTACATCCATTCCATACATGCTCCCATTTTTAATTTTTCCATTCACAGATTCTGCACTTTGTCTTCTCCTTCAATTAATGCATCTTCACCTAAAATCTTTACGACATTCTCTTGCTAACTTTTTTTATCTTTTATTTATCTTCTATATCTTTTTCAAACACATACTTCTAGGTTTCATTTTCTCATTCACAGATTCTGTACTTTCTATTCTCTTTGTCCAATCCATCTTCCCCTAGAATCTTGAGCACATTCTCTTTCTAGCTTTTTTGTCTTCTAGTTATTTTCTCTAACCTTCCCATACATTTCTATTTATTTATTGTTCCAAGCCTGAGATTATTATACTTAATAAAAGAGGGCTTAAGAGACCAGCTTCTCTTACTTATCTTATCTACCAGAAAATATCTCCTCCTACTTACTATATTGAGTTTCCTCTGTTTTTTATTTATCTAAAAATTCTCGATACACTATTTAGCAATCTCTTACTTCCTTTTACACCATACATTCTTCTATCTCACCTTTAGTTTTACGAACTAATTTCTACTTTTTTCCTTAACTTATTTCTTTAACCTCTCCACCAAAACATTGACAAATACTTTATACAATCTTGTCATTGACGTCACTTCCCTATAATCTCTAACCTTCTCCCTTTCGCCTTTCCTCACTGTGGATATCACTACTTCCACTTTCCATAACTCTGCCCCCTCCCATCTTCTCTCCACACTCTATTGCACATTTTCCTACATTTCCACACATCCCTATTTCTTCCCCTCTTATGAGCACTTCCTTCCCTCTTACCTTGCCATATTTTCCTCCTTTCTTAACCTTCCTTTCTATCCCCCCTAACATTTATAGAAAATATGTTTTCCACTTTACCAACTTAATATCATGATTTACTCTTTTCTATAAGTCTTTTCCATAGTTGTTTTTGGGGGGGGGGGGGGCGTAGTAAGAAATTTGCAATAAATATATCAGAAAAAAAGTTTCGTTTTTAAATTTTTTAACAAATCCTGACTCTAGAGTAAATTTACACTTCTTTTTGTTTCAGGTAAGCAATGCTGTTTCTTCTCCATTTTCGCGACAATTCCAAATTTTATGTAAGTATAAAAAAAAACTTCTGATGATAGATGATTCATTTTGAGGTTCTTGAAATAAAAAGAAAACATTTTTAGGGCAGGAAAACAAACTTTTTAAAAGAGATTCAAATTTTTAAACCGAAAAATTAAATTTTTGCAAAAAAATTAATTTTTAGCCGACAGAGAATTATTTTAAACTGAGAAAGATGACTTCTCTACCATAAAATATGAATTTTTTATCCAAGAGGACGAATTATAACAAAACAGTTACATTTTCGACAAAAAAAGATGAATATGACAAAATAATTAAATTTTAAACAAGATAATGAAACTTTAAATGAAGAAGTTAAAATTTTTCAATAAATATTTTTAAACTGAATATTTTTAATATTTTTAAACTGAAAAATAAAATAGCGACATTTCTAATGTAAAAAATTATTTTACAGCAAAAAAATATTTAAATTTTCAACCAAAGAGATACATTTTCAGCAGAAAAAAATTTAAGAAAAAGAGTTTAACATTAAACTAGGGTTGAATTTTTAAACCAAAATTTTATTTTTTAACTATGAAGATTGATATGAATCATTTATAAATAATTTCCTAGTGAAAAAATTTTTCAAAAAGTACAACATTTCTATAAGTGTAATTTTTTTTAAACACGTACTTTTTTTTATTAAAATATGCAAAATTTAATAAAAAATACAATTAAATACGAATTTCTAATTTTTTGTATTTTTTGTTTTGTTTGTAGAAAAGTAAAAGAAAAATATCAATAAATTAAAAGTACACAATTACAAAATTTTCATACAATTTTATTAATAATTGTTTTTACTACAGGATTTAACATGTTTTCAATTTGAGTATTTGACATCATAAAATCAGTGTAGGAATTGGTAAATCTTTACAAAAAGCAAAATAATTAAATTTTTAACGGAAAAAGAAGAAGGTTCAATCAAAAATGGAATCGTAAAATTTTCATTTAAAAAAAAGTTAAAAAAGAATGAATTTTCAACCAATTGAATTGAAATGAAAAAAAGAATTTTTGAAAATATGAATGAAATGTTAACATTATAGTTGATTTGTTAAACAAACTATTAAATTTTCAATAAACAAGATCAATTTTCTACCAGATATTTTAATTTTTAACTATTTAAATTTTTATGAAAATTGTATAATCTGTAACTAATATTGATCGATTTAGTCGTCAAAAATTGGATTAAATGCTGATGAAATTTTAAATAAAGTTATTCAGGCTATTTTCGTTTAGTTTTTAAATTTTTTATAAATAAACAAATCAAATAAAAATTGTTTTAATAGCCTAATTTTCATATATTTACTTTACTTTAATATATTCTGTCATGTTAAAATAAACAAAAAAATGTTATAAACAAATTATTTTTCAAAACATTGTTTCTATGATTTTCAATAATTTTACGCTTTTTTGTTATATTGCAAGAAACTCAAATGGAAACAATATTATAATGAAGAAAATTCTTCTAAAGATTATTTTTGTTAATTTTATAGGCAAATTTAGGAAACAAATGTATTATTCAGGCATTTGTTTGATTTCTGTTTATTTAGTTAGAAACCTTATAATAATTTTAGCAACATTCATAAATAGTTGATAAGTTTGATGTTTTTTAAACAAATTAAAAAATAAACAAATCCATTTTACGGGAATCTGACTACTGAAACAAATTATTTCATAAGTCTTATGATTTTTTTTATTCAATAAACAGATGAACTATTCGGGAGTTTGTCGATCTCAAAATTTTTTTTTCAATCTCAGTCCTTTCAATTAGGAGCTTTTGGATAATTTTAGCAACATTAATATTTAGTTGATTAATTTTATGTTTTTTTCAAATAAGGATTTACCTATTATCGAGCAGCTTTGGGAACGCTAAATAGAAAAATTCCCATTTTTATCATATTTGTTTATTTATAAAAAATAAAAAAAATATAAGAAAAGTCAGTTTCCTAAAAACATGTAGGCTATACGTTATTTGGGACCAAAAACGTAATTATTTTTGCATTATGTGGCACCTTCCAATAAGAATAATAATCATTTAAATTTATTTAAATTATTTAAATCAATTATTTCTAATAAATTGAGGTGCAACTCAAACTTAAAACTACTTATAAATCTATCTACTCTATATATAATAATCGGATAAGTGAAATGATGCGCGCAAGGAACATGAGAAAAAATTTTATATCGCATGTCACCCATTCGCATGAAATCTCACTTTGATTTAGCGTCTGGGCTCTTTGACCTGTGACCGAAAAAAATCAGCTCGCAGCTCCTAAACTTCGCTGGCCATTATTACTACCGTACATTTTTCCGCGAGTGCTCTATCCTAACGATCCAATTAATTTTTTGCTTTTTTATACACAGCAAAAAAGCGGAAAGTGCTTTATGGTAACACACTTTCCTAACCTGAATTTTGCACCGTTGGTCTCACATTTTAAAATGAAAGTTCTCTCTACGCGATAAAATACCTCAACATGAGCACTACATTTTTTTTAAGTTTACCAAACAAGAACAGCATTCTTGATAGATACATTTGTTTATTTTTCGGCCTGCTGGTCTTAAAAAAGTCACTTGCTTATACTTCTATTTGTTTGCAGAATTTTCCTAAAATTAACCCTTAAAAAATAACATTCATCCACACCTTATCTCTAAGATCTCTCGGTCTTATTGCTTTGTCTCCCTCACTTTTCCTTTCTCGCTTTGCATCTCTCGCTTCGCCTTCCTCGCTTTGCCTCGCCTCGAACGCATTTCCCTACTTCGTCGCTTTGCCTTGCCTCGAATGCATGTACCTACTTTCTCGCTCCTACTCGCATTGAAAAACACCGATTTTTCGTCTCGAAAAATTAAATTTTCTAATAAAAAAATGGAATACTTGATATTAAAAAAATTTTAACTTTAATTTTTAAAAATAATTGGATTCGACCGAATCTAACAAAATACTCTAATCTTCAAATAAAATAGATTAATTTTCAACCAAGCAGTTGCATTTTCAAAAGAAAAATTTCTCACTGAAAACTTCAATTTTAGGCCAAGGAGATCAGTTTCCCATAAAAAAATATTATTTTTCAATAGAATACTAAATATTTTGGATAGTGGTTGTGATTCAACAGATCAATTTTCAACCAACGAAAAATGGTTTGGCTACATTCTTGTTAAGGTGAATTAATTTTTAATGAAATGAAAAAAAAAACATTTTTCACTAAACAGTTGAATTTTCTAACAAATTCTAGCCCCGAAAAGAAAAATTTTCAACAAAATACTTGAACCCTCAAATAAGACAGATTAATTTTCTACCAAACAGTTGTATTTTTAACAGCCAAAAAATGTCACCAAAATGTTCAATTTTAGCCAAAAATGATCAATTTTCCATAAAAAAATACAATTTTTTAAGAAAATACTCAATATTCTGGCATATGGATGTGGTTTTATTGCAAATTTATTTGATTATTTTTTAGTTTATATAGTTTTTGTTTCTTAAATTTTTCAAGTAAATATATAGTTAAGGTTTTAAAATTAAAAAAAATTAATGTCAACCAAAAATGGTTTATTTACATTTTTGTCTAGGAGAATCGATATTCAAAGAAAGAAAAGTAATTTTTCACAAACATGTTAATTTTTCATCCCCCACAGACGAATTCTCTACAAAACAATTAAATTTTCATACTGAAAATAATAATTTTCAATAAAAAATTTAATAGTTGAAATTGCAAACAACAAATTTAATTTTAATATAAAAATAATTGGATATAACCGAAAAAGAAGATTTTTCAACAAAAAACTTGAATCCTCAATTCAAAAGCATTAATTTTCAATCGTACAGTTGTATTTTTGAAAACAACAAATATCTTTACCACAAAATTCAATTTTAAGCCAAGAGGATAATTTACATAGAAAATAGAATTTTGTAAGAAAAAATTTTTAAAATAAATATTTAGTTCAATTTTTAATTAAAACAATATTTCTTTGAATTTTTAAATATCATTCAAAATGTGAAAAAATTACCTCAAAATCTTCCAAAACTTCCTAGGAATCCGAAAAAAATTAGAAAAGATTTTCGAATATTTGAGATGTGTACAAAAATTATAAAAGATTTAAGATTAATTAGAAGCTACTAACACTTAAACTGAACAAATTTTTATTAAATGCAGTTTAATTGCCAAATTAAATATTATGAACTTTTAACCAGCTCAGAATTAGTTAAAAATTGAAAATTTCTCTGTTTATATCCGAAATTTTAATTCTTTTCAAAAAATTCCCTTTTCAAATCCAAAATTTTAATTCTTTTCAAAAAATGCTCTATTTTAACCAATCGTAAGAATTCGAATTTTTGTAAAATTCCCTGTTCCAATTCATAACACAGCCGCACAAAAAAATCTTTTTTCGGGTCTGGATGTCAGATCGTATTTACTATTTATATTGGGAGTCGCTGAATCCGAATCCGAGGTCCAAAAACCTCCAGCACATCAGGGTTCTGATATAACCTCAAAAAATCTTAAAAATTTCTTTTTTATTCCGTGGGTCAGACCATGTTTAATAAATAGGTTTTAGGGTCGCTGAATCCGAATAGGATGTCCAAAAAACAGCACGTCAGGGTTCTGATATAATTTTTAAAAACCTCATAGGATTTTTTATCCGGGGGGTCAGACGATGTTTATTCCATTTTTAGGGTCGCTGAATCCGAATCCGAGGTAAAAAAAACAGCACGTCAGGATTCTGCCATAACATCAACAAACCTCATAACACTTTTTCTTCCGGGAGTCAGACCATGTTTATTTGGGGGGGAGGGTCACTAAATCCGAATACAAAGTCCAAAAAACCCAGCACGTCAGGCTTCTAAGATAACCTCAAAAGAAACTCATAAAAGTTTTTTGTTCAGTCTGTGGGTCAGACCACGTATATTATATATTTTTGAGGTTGCTGAATTCGAAACCGAGGTCCAAAACACACAGCACGCCAGGGTTTTGACATAACCTCGAAAAACCTCATCTTTTTTCAGAGTCCGAGGGTCAGACCATGTTTATTATATGTTCTTGGGGTCGCTGAATCCTATTCCGAGGTCCAAAAACCCCCAACCCGTCAGGGTTCTGACATAACCTCAAAAAACCTCTTAATTGGTGTTTGTAGTCCGGGGGACAGACCATGTTCATTATTCATTGTTGGGGTAGCTGAATCTGAATTCGAGGTCCAAAAAGCCCCAGTACGTCAGGGTTCTGACATAACCTCAAAAAAGCTCATAATTATTTTTTGAGGCCGTATGTCAGACCATGTATATTATATATTTTTAGGGTCGTTGAATCCGAATACGAGGTCCAAAAAAAACAGCGCGCCAGAGTTCTGACATAACCTCAACAAATCTTATCAAATTTTTTTTCCAATTCTAGGGGTCAGATCATGTTTACTATATGTTTTTGGGGGTCGCTGAATCCTAATCCGTAGTCTAAAAAACTCCAGCACACCAGGGTTTTGAAGTTAATTTTAAACAAGAGTTTAATTTTAATAAATGAAAATTTACGAAGTTTAAATTAGACCAAAATCCAAATTAAAAATCCCATTTAACGTCCAATAATCAAATTGATGCAAAATCCTATTAAATAAAACAAGAATCCAACGACCAAATTTGGACCACAGCGAATAAACGAAAACCAAAAATCCTACTATAATCTGAAGAAAAAAGAATAAAATAAAATAAAATTTTCCGCCAAAAATAAAAAATGTCTAAAAATTAATCAGTTTTTGTCAAAACAGTTGAACTTTAAACCAAAAAGGATGTCTTTTTAAGAAAATTGTTGAATTTCCAACCAAACAATAAAATTTATAACTAAAAAGATAATCTTTAGAAGACAATTTTTGCGAATTCGCAAAAATTACGTACATGAATGAAGCCCCCCCCCCCCCTAAGCTGCTGCATAATTTAAGTACACTAATTGTTAATAGAACAGTTAAATTTTCAAAAGAAGAGATCAATCCTCAACGAAAAGGCGGTCTCTTATGTTCTTATTTTTTATTCCTCAATACATCTAAAATTTCTTCCAGATTTTTTCCTTTAGTTTCTGGTGCAATACAAAAAACAGTCACTGACCCCACAAAACAAATACAACCAAAAATCCAAAAACTTGAGTATATACCAATTGAGTCATTCAGTAATGGATGAATCAGTTGTGCCAAACAAATACATATTGATACAATAATTGATGAAAACATAGTAGCCACACTCTTTACCTTAACAGAAAAAAGTTCTCCTCTGTAAACATAAGGAATAGTGCTGAGTCCCATGTTGCATGAAAAAGTAAATGATATCAAGCCAACAAGTGGTAGCCAAGTGATAGAAGAAACATCAACTTGGAGAAAGAATTTTAAAAAGAAAAATAGACCCACAATTGTTAATGAAAGTGCAGACAATACTCCGGATATTAAAAAAGTTGGTCTTCTTCCCCACCGATCAACTATTTGAGAAGATGGCAAGCCAGCAAAAATTTGAATTCCTGTCATGATCATCACTGAGTATCCTGATGCTAAGTTTGAACCACTGTTGCTGAAAATATCTTGCGCATAAGCTTGAATTGCATGATAGCCTGAGAAAATATATGTTGTTTCTGCAATCGTTTTGATTATCAAAGCCCTCCGACTTGCCCTATCGCTAAATAATTCTCTGATGCTAGTTTGCTTTGATATTTGTCCTTTGATAATAGCATTCTTCATTCTTTCAATATTTGCCATAACAGTTTCAACTCTCTTCTCTGCCGACAATTTTATGAGAGTTTTAGTAGCTTCTTTTTCTCGTCCCTTCATTAAATAATAATAAGGAGTTTCTTCCATAAGTGGAAAAAGTAGTATAGCAATTAGCGGTATGGATATCATAACTAGGTTCATAGTGTTATAAGCCAGAAAAGCTCCTGCGATTGACATTAGGAAGGATCCCAAGTTATAACAAATTTTGTCGAAAGTGAGAAATCTTCCTCTGATATTTTCTGAAGAAATTTCACCAATGTAAAGAGGGAAAAAGGCGTATGTACTCATCCCACCAATACCAATTAAAACTCTTGTTATAAGTAAAAAGCTGTAGCTATCAGCTATGTAAAGTAAAATTTTTGACAGTAGTTGTATCAATCCCAATATTAGGATTGTGTATTTTCTCCCGATTTGATCCATTATTACTGGACACGTGAGATATCCTATTATTCCAGAGACACTTTTCATTGACGTCAGAAGAGCACCTTGAGCAGTTGATATTGGAATTGTTGAATTTTTACTTGTTAAATAGGGCAGAGCAGGTGAGGTCCACACCAAACTTGCGCCAACATCCATCATTAAAATGTAACCTGATAAACATAAATTTATTTATGGCTTCTTTTGTATCACCAGCAACATCTGCACTGTTAAAAATCTTTGGAATTTTACAACACTTCTACAAGACTTCTACAAGCGTAACGTAAAATTGCAAACATCACAGAATAAAGTAATGATAAGATTTGTTGCTGGAATTTTTTTTAGAGAGATCAAGTTTTATTCGGACAACTTCGCGTTTTTCAAAAGACATGTGTTGTCATGGAAAAACAAAAGAAAATTTAACCGATATTTCTTTAAAGTTTATTCTGTAAAGTTAATTTTGGTTGCAGCGAATCTTTCGTCGAAAATCGATGAAAAGTTTATCTTCTGCTTTTCTGTAATGAAGACATTCACGAGTTGCGGAATTCGCAGAATTCATGAAATTCGAGGAACTAACGAAATTTATGGAATTCATGAAATTCATGGAATTTAAGTACTAAAAGAAATTCACGAAATTCATGGAATTCAAGGACTTTAAGAAATTCACGAAACTCATGAATTCAAGGAATGCAATGATCTCACTGAATTCAAGGGATTCACTTAAATCACTGAATTCAAGAAATTCACTTAAATCACTGAATTCAAGGAATTCACTTAAATCACTGAATTCAAGGAATTCACTTAAATCACGGTATTCACTGGATTTACTGAATTCACGGAATTCATCGAACTTATGGCTTTCGCAAAATTTGGAATTGATGAAATTCACAAAATTCATGTAAAGTACAGAATTTACAAAATAAGCCTTAAAGATGGAATTCACGGTACTTTTTACATTCACGGAATTCATAGAAATGAGGGAATTCACGAAATCTGTAGAATTCGCGGAATTCATAAAATTCACAGTGTCAAGGAATTCGGAAAATTCATAAATTCAAAGAAATCATCAAATTTGTAGAATTCGCGGTATTCACAGAGTTCAAGGACGTAAAGAAAATCCCGAAAATTACGGAATTCGCGAAATTCATGGAATGAAACGAATTTGCGAAATATATTGATTCAATTAGCTTCGCGGAATAAATGGAATTCAATTGATTCTTGGAATTCGAGGAATTACAGGAATTCGTAGAATTGATAGAAATCACGGTATTCGTGGAATTCACTTAAATTAAGGAATTCACTAGTTTTGCTGAATTCACGGAATTCATCTAATATATGGAATTCTCGAAATTTGTGTAATTTACAGAATTTGCGAAATACACCTAATTTATAGAATTCACGGAATTCAAGGAATTTTCGGAATTAAATGTAATCACGGAATTGACGGAATTCATGGAACGCCGGGAATGGATAGAATCCATGGAATTGGCAAAATTTATGGAATTAAAGGAATTTGCAGAACTCATGGAAATTAATGGAATTCACTAAATTGAGAGAATTTGCGGAATTTATGGAATTGAAGAAATTCATGGAATTCAAGGAATTTTCGGGATGCACAGAATTGAAAGAATTCGAGTAATTCAAAGAGTTCAAAAATTCACTGAATTAATGGAATTCATGGAATTCGCGTGGGTCAAGGAATTCCATACATTCCGTGAATTTCTTTATTTCACTAAATTGAATTATTTCATTTAACATCATTAATTTCTTGAATTTAGTAAATTC
This sequence comes from Belonocnema kinseyi, assembly GCF_010883055.1. Classification (NCBI taxonomy): domain Eukaryota; kingdom Metazoa; phylum Arthropoda; class Insecta; order Hymenoptera; family Cynipidae; genus Belonocnema; species Belonocnema kinseyi. Next base: position 119,645,168 of record NC_046665.1, on the reverse strand, counting down.
AATGGATTTCACGATTTTTTTAAATTTTACAAATTAGTTGAATTCCGTGAATTGCATGAATTCCGTAAATTCCATGATTTACATGAATTCCGTGATATCTATAAATTCCCTGATTTCCATGAATTTCATATATTCCACGAATTCCGTGAATTCTGTGACATCCATGAATTTCTTAAAATCTATGAAGGCGTGCGTGATATACCACATACTGACAAAAGTTTAATCAAATTTACGGAATTAATGGAATTCAAAGGATCTATGGAATTCAAGGGATCTATGGAATTCAAGGGATCTATAGAATTCAGGGAGTTCGTGGAATTCAATGAATTCCAGAAATTCATTGAAATCACATAATTCACTGGATTTGGCGGAATTCCTGAAATTCTTGGAATTTACAGAATTCAAAGAATTCACGGAATTCACAAAATACGCTTGATACATGGAATTCACGGAACTCATGGAATTGAAGGCCATCACGGAATTAAATGTAATCACAGAATTTAAGGAATTCGAGAAATTCACGGAATTAATGGAACTCCCAGAATTCACGGATATCATGCAATTTGTGGAATTAACGAAATTAGAAGAATTTATGATAATGAAGGAACTTATGGCATTTATGGAATTTTTGGAATTTTGGAATTCAAGGAATGTACGGAATTCATGGGTGTCGTGGAATTCGCGGAATTCATGGAATTGAAGGAAGTCAAGGAATTAACGGAATTTCATGAATTCCATACATTTTGTGGATTCCGTGATTTCACCGAATTTCATTGATTGATTGAGTTTCATGAATTCTTTGAATTCCGCGAATTGCACAAATTCCACAATTTCTCTGAATTTCAAGTATTATTGAAATTCCGTGAATTTTAAACCAAAAAAGATTCCAGTTGACTTATCAAGTTCAAAATATTTTTTTTTTTGTTATAAACAAAAATAATTTTCTACCAAATAGTTGTTTTTTCATCCATAAAAGATCAAATTTTTCTCAAAACAGATGAATTTTTATGCAAAAATAAATGCTTGAATTTCCATCTAAAAATATTCCAGTTGACTGTTTAAGTTCAGACTATGATTTTTTTAATTTTTCATTCTCTACCAAATAATTTCATTTTTATCCTAGAAAGATGAAGTTTCTGCTAAAGCAGCTGAATTTTAAAATAAAAAATGAAACATTCAAAGAGAGAGTTGAATTTTCAACTGAACAATAGAATTTTTTTTAAAGATTACATTTCTTCTAAAACAGGCGAAGTTTTAAACCAAAAAGACAAATTAAAAGAAGGGGTTTATCCAAAAAATAGTTTAGCAATAAAATATGAATTGTAAACAAAAGCTCAATTTTTACGAAAAGTTTTAGATTATCAACAACAAAAAAACGAATTATTTTTCTGAAAATTGTTTTATTTCAAACCCAATAATAAAACTTATAACTAAAAAGATAATCTTCAGGAGAAATAAATTTAAATAAAAAATAGTATTGTATTGTATTGTAATTGTATAATGTTCAAGGAAATGACAAATTAGTCAAGGAAAAGTCAGGCAATTTTGAAGATAATGTTTTGTGGCCAGTCTGTAGATGACATACTAATTTGTTTATAAAAAAATAAGTTAACGAAACTTTAAATAAATTCAACTCTTCTCATGCAAAACTGAAATTTAATATTGAACTGGCGTCAATAATGAATTAAATTTCTTAGAACTGACTTGAAGAATGAAAGATATAAAGAAAAAGTATAGCTAATTGTTCATTAAACCAATGTTGTCAAAAATATTTTTGAACTATTATTTTTAACATTTAATCGATCGCAAAATTATTTTTTTCTTACCAGAGAGAAAATTTAGGAATTGTTGAAAATAAGCTCTTCTTTTTTGAACTTTATTGGTTCTTTTTCCTAATTCAGATTCACCAGAACTCGAAAAGGTGTACAATGAAAATGATTTATTGAATTCCATTTTGAGCTTCACTAAAAAATCTTAGAACAAATAAAGTAATAAATTTTCATTCTCTTATATTCTTTTTATTTCGATACATTTAAGAAACAAACCAGCTTCAAGTTTTTTGTCACAAAATAATTTTTCTTCTTTAAAATGTGTAGTAATAGTTTCATTCAATAGTTTTCTGTATACTGAAGTCGTTACGGACAGTTTTCGCTGATAGTAGAGCACCTGATTAGATACAATTTAAAGTCGCTGATGAAAATTGAAAAATTGAAATAATAGTATCAAATATTATGTAATAGTTTACGAAGGTCATTTGTTCAATTAAAAAAACATCGAACCATAAAATTAAAACAAATTCAACCACACGTGTCAAAGATAATTCAGTGTTTCCATTATGGAATTCACGGAAATAATCGATTCATGGACAAATTCCTTGAATTCTATAAATTCCGTGAATTCCTTCAATTTCTTTAATTGTTTGAATTCCGTGAATTTCCTCAATCCTTTTAATTCCATGAATTCCGTGAATACCCTGAATTTGCGAATTCCTTGAATTTCGTTAATTCCGCAAATTCGATCAATTTCGCGAATTCCTTCATTTCCATGTTACACCATTAAGCCATTTCCCTTTCGGGGTAGGCGTAACTCACTGATTGGGGAAGGGAATCGAGTGAGAAAGAGATTATTATGAGCTCTCCGAATTCCGTGAATTCCGCTAATTGCACGAATCCCATGATTTCCCTGAATTCCGTGAATTCTGTAAACTCCATGAATTCTGTGAATTTCATCATTTTCGTGAATTCCATGGAATCCGTGAACTGCATAAATTCCGCGAACTCCATGTATTCTGTGAACTCCATGAATTCGGTGAATTCCGTACATTCCACAAATCCAGTGAATTCTGCGACTTTAATGAATTTCTTGAATTCCATCAAATCCGTGAATTCCACGAATCTCATAAATCCCGTGAATTCCTTTATTCCTTTAATTAATTCCACGAATTCCATAAATTCAGGGAACTCCGGAAATTCTGGGAATTTCTATAATTTCGTAAATTCTATGAACTCAGCGAATTTCTTGAATTTCTTTAATTCTATGAATTCTTTGCATTTATAGAATTCCGTGAATTCCTTTAATTGTATGAATTTAGTAGATTTCATAAATCACGTGAATTTCTGAAATCCTATGATTTTCGCCATTTCACAGAATTCCGTGATTGATATGAATGCCGTGAATTTCATGATTTCCGTCAATTCCTTTAATTCCGTGAATTTCACGAATTCCGTAAATCACGTCAACTCCTTCAATCTCATGAATTCCGCACATTCCTGGAATCACATAAATTTCTTTAATTTCCTAAATTTCATTAATTCCATGAATTTTATGACGGCAACAAATTTCGCGATTTTTCTTATTTCTCTGAATTTTGCGATTTTCCTTAATTCCATGAATTCCGCGAATTCTATGATACTCGTAAATTCCCTGAAATCTTTGAATTCTGTGAATTCAACAAATTTCATTAATCTCCGTGAATCGCTTTAATCCCATGAATTTTTCGAATTCCTGGAATTCCATGAATTCCATTAATTCCGTGAATTTCTATAATTCCGCGAATTCTGTGTTTTTAGTGAATTCCCTGTATTCCTTGAATTCCATAAATTTTGTGAATTCGATCAATTTCGTGAGTTCCTTTATGTCCATAAATTCTGCCAATTCCGCGAATTTTGTGAATTTCATGATTTCCGTAAATTCCTTGAATGCTGTCAATTCCACGAATTCTATAAATCATATGAATTCCTTTCATCTCATAAATTTCCCGAATTCCTGAAATTCTATAAATTTTTCAATTGCATTAAATTATGTGAATTTTATGAAGGCCATACATTTCACAAATTTCCCTAATTCCATAAATTCCGCAAATTCTGTGAATTTCGTTAATTCCTTGAATTCTTTGAATTCCATGTATTCCGTGAGTTCCTTGAATTCCAGAAATTTTCCATACCCATCCGTTAAGGTATAAGACTGATAACTTGTAATGGCTGCACAACTTCTTTACTCTAAGAACAAGAACTTGAATTAGAGACCTAAATTTTATAAATTATGTATTAGATTTCCATAATTATTTTAAAAAGCCTGCTTCTTTCATCTTCTACTATCAATATTGCTTTTCCAACTTTTTCTTTAAATAATGAAATGTTTAAGGGAAAATAAACTAAATTTACTCATGTTCCTGAAAACCTTTTATTTTTTCTTGATGACATACAATTGATTGATAATCATTATGAATTAATTATTCAAGAGCAGTTATTGTTTGTTTAATTTAACCTGGATTGGATTAACAGATAATGGTGTGAAAATATTCAAAACACATTTCTATGCCATTGTTAATATTGGTCCCACAATCCCTCTTTTTTATATTCTAATTTTTTTTACTTAACAATTCTAAAATTTCTTCTAGATTTTTTCCTTTAGTTTCCGGTGCAATACAAAAGACAGTGACTGATCCCACAAAATACATATTGATACAATAATTGATGAAAACATAGTAGCCACACTCTTTACCTTAACAGAAAAAAGTTCTCCTCTGTAAACATAAGGAATAGTGCTGAGTCCCATGTTGCATGAAAAAGTAAATGATATCAAACCAACAAGTGGTAGCCAAGCAATAGAAGAAACATCAACTTGAAGAAAGATTTTTAAGAAGAAAAATAGGCCCACAATTAATAATGAAAGTGCAGACAATACTCCGGATAGTAAAAAAGTTGGCCTTCTTCCCCACTGATCAACTATTTGAGAAGATGGCAAGCCAGTGGAAAAAGTAGTATAGCAATTAGCGGTAAGGATATCATAACTAGGTTCATAGTGTTATAAGCCAGAAAAGCTCCTGCGATTGACATTAGGAAGGATCCCAAGTTCACACAGATTTTGTCAAAAATCAGAAATCTTCCTCTGACATTTTCTGCAGCAATTTCGCCCATGTAAAGAGGGAAAAAG
>NC_046665.1:119639069-119640133 GCF_010883055.1 Belonocnema kinseyi | reverse complement strand
ATTAAATTTCTTCAAATTTTAAATTAAATTAAAAGAAAAAGATCTTCTCTTTTAGCTCTACTGGGAATCGAACGACAGAACTTCTGATATGCGGTCAGGTGCTTTTCCATTAAGCTACTAGATCCAACAGTTGAAGAAGACAATCAAAAATATCGATCAAGTTAAGAATTTTCAATAACAGAAAATGCTTAAAGTCTTATTTAGAATAGATGGAAAATAATTTTTTTGAATGAACCTCCAAGGTATTGGAGGGTTATCTACTGTCGGTAAAGTAGCATCGGCTGTTGATAAAACAAATTTATTTTTAATTATTACTTGCGCCATTAACAGCTTGCTAAAACTTCGCGTTATTTTCTTGATTTTAAGTTCTTACTCCGATATCTCTAATAGCTTAATGGAAAAGCACCTGACCGGGTATCACAAATTCTATAGTTCGATTCTCAGTGGAGAGAAAAGAGAAGATCTTTTACTCGGGAAAAAATTTAATTTAAAATGTAAGGAAATTATTTTTCATCTATTCTGATTAAGAAGAAAAGCATTTTCTGTTATTAAAGATTCTAAACTTGATCAATATTGTTAATTTCCTGCCTCCACGGTTGTGTGGGGGGTTATCTACTGCCGGTAAAGTACCGTCCGCTGATTTTAAATAAACAAATTATTTTAAACAAACTCATTTTAATAATTAATTGCACCATTTACACCTTGGTAAAAATTAGCGTTGTTTTCTTGAAATAAAGTTCTTATTCCGATCTCTCTAATAGCTTAATGGAGAAGCACATGACCGGTTATCAGACGTTCTGTGGTTTGATTTCTAGTAGCACCAAAAGAGAAGATCTTTTTGTCAAGAAAAAATTGAATTTTGTAATTTAAATAGGAAAATCAATATATTTTCAGATTTTATTTCTATGTTTCCATGTTTATCAGGTTATATTTTGATGATGGATGTTGGCTCAAGCATGGTATGGCCTTCACCAGCACTGCCCTATCTAACAAGTGAAAATTCAACAATTCCAGTATCAAATGCTCAAGGTGCTCTTCTGGCGGCGAGTTTGAATATTTCTGCA
>NC_046665.1:119621820-119638969 GCF_010883055.1 Belonocnema kinseyi | reverse complement strand
CTGAAAAGACAAGGAAAAAATCAAATTGTTGTAAAAAAGAGAATAAAAAATAAATCTTCATAAACTCCAGAATTTAAGAAATCTAAAAATCGAAATCTCTACGAACAAATAAAATAAAATAAAGAAAATAGATATGGATTGAATACTGTGAAGGAATTTTTTGTAAGGTTAACCTTCTTTCCGCAGAGAACTTTTAAAATTAAAGATCAAACCGTCGACAGATTAAATTTATTGATTGCGAATGCTCTTTTGTTAAAGCTCTTTCAGTCTTAACAAACACATTCTCATCACGTGTCATTTGTGTCATTTGGGAAAAGAAGGTTGAAAGCAAATTTTAAAACGTAATTCAAAAACGATTTGGTTATTAAACATTCAATTATACCTTGTGTCTTTTTTCCAAAAATTTAATTTGTTTATTTTTCATGTCATTTTTCACGATTAAAAGAAAAACTTTTCTTATAAAAAAGTGAATAATAACAATTTTTGTAACTATTTTTTGGGTGAACAATATGCTTCTATTCATTTTTTACGTAGCTTTTGTCGTTGGTCTACAAATTTTATTTTTTAGTTTTAATGTTCTTTTTGTACATTGAATATTTAAAAGAAATTAAGCACTCAAAAGAAAATCAAACATTGATTTTAATCAACTTCTTATTCTAAGTACACGATAATTTTCTAAAAAGAAATTACATAAGCTAAATTATTTAATTTGGTAAAATCAAAATTATTTTTAAAATTTGGGACTCAAGTCGCGGACGCTTGAAATCATAAAATCTATTAAATCCATGAATTTTTGCATATTTTCAAATTCGGTTCAATGCACTTAAATCTCGTTTTTCTTTTTTTGCATTTTTATTAATTTCATCAGCTTTATATTTTCTTTATATTCGTCTAAATTCACTTTAATTTTTCTAAAATTGCCACATTCAGGTAAAAATTTAAAATTTTTAAATTGATTAATTTTATATAAAGAACCAATGTCTTTTCTACTATAACCGATGGTTTTTTAATAAAGTACTTGAATTTGATGTAAAATAATTAAATTTTGAAAATAACAGTTGAATTTTCTTCCTAAAAAGATACATTCCGAACAGAAAAGTGTCATAGCTTATATTTCAATAAAAAAAGATGAAATTTGTACCAAAAAAAAATATAATTTTAAACTCAAAAGACGAATTTTACACAGTTAAAGATTTTCTACTTAAAACGAGAATTTCCAACTTCAAAAGATTCATCTTAAAATATGTAAATGTTACATTTTCAGTTAAAAAATTAATTTTGGACCAAAAAAAGATTCATTTGCAAAGCAGAATAATTTTTAACCAAAAAGTTGTATTTTTCTTTAAAGAAAGAAGAAATTTCTACTGGAACAAACAAATTTTTAAATAAAAAAAATTAATTTAAAAAAAATAGTTGAGTTTTCTGTAAACAAATATTTTAATTCGCTTTGCAAGATCAAAATATGAATTTTCAAACAATAAAGAAAGCAAGTTTCTACGAAAAAAATTGAATTTTTAATCCAAAAAGACCAATTTTTATCCAAAAATGACGGCTTATGAAAAAAAATGGTTAAATTATCTATTAGATAGTGGAATTTTTATTTAAAAAATAAAATTCCTTTTAAACTAGGAGAATTTTTATGTAAAAAATATTTTAAAAAAAATATTAAATTTTTTTTTTCAAAATAGATTCCAGTTGACTTTTTATATTCAACATATGAATTTTTTAACAAAAAGCAACAAGACTAATTTTTTCAACCAAAAAGGGTGAATTTATAACAAAATAGTTTGAATTATCTACCAAGTAGTTGTTGTTTATTTTTCAAAACCAAAATATAAAATTTAAACAAAAAATAAATTTGCTACGAAATAGTTGAATTTTTATTAAAACAGTAGAACGTTACTTTTTTATCCAATAAAGATGAAATTTCTGCCAACGTAGCTGAATTTTAAAAGCCAAAAGGCAATTGAAAAAAAACTTATACTTTCAACCGAACAGTTGCATTTTTATTTTAAAAAAAAGAAGAAGTTTCTTCTAAAGCAGACGAATTAAAAAAAAACTTTTAAAAAATAGTTAAATTTTTATCCAAAGAAGATTCCATTTTAAATTCCAACATCAAAATATGAATAGTAGACTATAAGTTTTTTTTCTAATAAGTAGAATTTTTAACTAAAAAGTATAAATGTTTTAAAACTTTGTTAAATTTTCAACCGAATATTTGCATTTCCATTCAAGAAAGGGAAATTTTCTTCTAAATTAGGTGAATTTTTTAATCAAAATGATAAATTTTCAAAAAAAGTGTTTTCATTCAAAAAATATTTCAGCAACCAAAATTATCAGCTTAAGAATATGAATTTTTAACAAAGCTTAATGTTCTACGAAAGGAGATGAATTTTCAACACATTAAAAAATTAATATTTTTAGCAAAACAGTTGAATTTTCAACCAAAAAGATGTCTTTGAGACCATTTCAGTTGACTGCGTAAACAAATTGACTCGTAGAAGAAGGCCAAACTCTTAATTTTTTAATCGACATTGTTTAAATACGGAATAGTGCTTGTAAATTTACAAACAAACATAAAAAAAGAGTTATCGAAAAGATAATCTTATTTGACTGCATAGAAAAATTGTTTCCTTTCTTTAAAAATTTCCAAACTCTGAATATAATCATGAAAAATTTTCAATTAATTAATAATTATTGCATATTTGCAAAGCATAATAAAAAAAAATTAACAGAATTAAATTCTTTTTGGAAGCCCTAAACTAATAGATTATGTTCATTTGAATAAGGCCAGGTTCTTTATTTGTTTATAAGAATTGTTTAAATAAATAATAATTGTGTTAAATTTACTAAGCATTATATAAAAAAAGTATTCAGAAAGATATTTTTAGTTGACTCCGCAAAAAAATGGACTCGTCGAAAAAGGCCAAAATAAATTTTTTAATTGAAAATGTTTAAATAATTCTTGTAAATTTGCAAAGCAAGAAAGAAACGACTCACTAGATAGATATTCCTAGTTAACTCCTTAAACAAATTGACTCGTAGAAAGAAGGCCAAACTCTTATTTTCTCAATCGAAACTGTTTAAATAATTTACCATTCTAGTAAATTTATAAAGCACTATAGAAAGACTTATCGGATAGGCATTCTCAGTTGACTCCAGGAACAAATTTTCTTGCAGAAAGAAGGCCAAACTCTTAATTTTTTAATCGAAATTATTTGTATAGTTGAAAGAACTTTAGAAAGCAATATAGAAAAGACTTATGGGATATACATTCTTAGTTGACTCTGTAAACAAATTGACTAGTTAAAAATAATCTTTATTTTTATATCAAAATTGTTTAAATAATTAATATTCTTGTTCATTTATAAGCGAATATAGAAAGGAAACATCGGATCAATATTTTTTATTTATTTGGTAAACAAATTGAGTCGCAGAGAATGGCCAAACTCTTAATTTTGTAATCGAAACTGTTTAAATATTTAATAATATAATCTCAATGTAAATATTGAATTCTCTGCGTAAGAACGTGTGAAATCCTCTGAGTGATGTACGATATTTCATATTTTTAAAACATCGTAGTGGCTGTTATTTAAGCCTTCTAAAGGCGACTTCAAGCGCATCTACTCTCACTAGTACAATAATGATTTTACGATTAAGAAAAAAAAAATTAGCCCTAGCCGAATTGCAGTAATTTATCACCATGAAATGTTTAAATCCATAATGTAAACTTTGATGTCTTGTTCTATGGCTCTAAATCGTTAGAACAATTTTTTAGGGTAAATTTTGTTAAACGAATAATTACAATTTAATATTATTTAGATGTTTTTAATCGAAAGCAGCAGACTTTTAGAGAATGTTTTCCCGAAAAAATAAACCATCATTTTTCAAAAATTGGTAAGAAGAGAAGGTCAGAAAAAATTCAATTGCAAAAAACATGGTTTAAATTATTGTTTTTGATGAATTTTAATATTTTTCATAAAGAAATGTTTTTTATTTGAAATGGCATTAGTTATATTTTGATTCTTAAAATCATAGAAAAATTATTTTTTCAGATATCTGACTTTTGGCACGACAACTACCTTAATTAAGTGACTTTTTCACTTATTTCAAGTAAATTATTATCTAGCAATTATTATCTATTAGCTAGCAGTCTTGAGAATTATAAATTGAAACAAAAATTTATTATATAATAGGTTAAATAATAATAAATTTCTTAAAGATGACTTTAAGAATTGAAGATAAAAAAATGTATAAGTAATTGCTTCCTTAAACCAATTTTGTCAGAAAGATTTTTAAACTATTATTTTTCTCGTTCTATTTGTAAAAAAATACTCGATTACGTACACTAGGGCCCAATATTTAAAAATAATTGATTTGACAATGCATTCTAAGTATGAATTTCTTTTTAGATTAAAATAATTATTATTATAAAACGCTGAGTTTTTTCTTACCAGAGAGAAAACTTATGAACTGTTGAAAATAAGCTCTTCTTCTTTTAGCGTCGCCGATCCTTTTTCCTGATTCAGATTCACCATTACTCAGAAAGGTGTACAATAACAATGATTTATTTAATTCCATTTCGATTTTCACTCAAATATCTTAGAACGAATAAAGAAATACATTTTACTTCTCTTATGTTCTTTTTATTCCGACAAATTCAAGGAACAAACCAATTTCAAGATTTTGGTCACAGAATACTGATGTCCGCTTGCTTTAAAAATTATACTAATAGTTTTAGTTAACATATTTCTGTTTACTGGAGTCGATACTGACTGTTTCGCTGGTAGTGGAGCAGCAGATTAGGTATAACTACAAGTCGCTGATAAAAATAAAAAATTTTAAATAACAATGTCATATTTAATGGTTTAACAAAGGATATTTGTTAATTTTTCAAAAATCCAACCATACAATGAAAACAAATTCAACCACATGTATTAAAGTAATGCAGGGTTTCCAGCGATCTTAAAACCCTTGTAAACCTGAAATTCTTCTTAAATTTTCGTTTTCCTTAAAAGCCTGAAAATCTCCTTGAATTTTTCATTCGAGGGATTGACCTATCCACATTTGAGTGTGCACCAGATTTCTAGCTTTCAAATTATTTCAGATTCCAAATAATTTCAAAAGATTGCACAAAGAAACATTTTCTACCATCTTGGCTAATTGGCTAAATTAACATACAAGCCAAATTTGAAATTTCATGATTTTTTTAAATTTCAAAAGAGTTAAATAAATTTTTTAAACTTCTCAAGATTTCAAGATGTTTCATCTGATTTCAGATAATTTAAAAGTTTTGCATAAATTCTTAGAGGTATTGCAAATACCAAGATAATTCGCGGAATTAAAAAAATGTCAACGGATTTGTAGAAAACGTTTTTGACTGCAATCTTTTAAAGCCAAATGATCTTCAGTTTCATGGTTTCAAAAATTAAACTCTTTTAGAATTACGAATTGAAAACTATATTTTTAAATTGAAATTGTAGATATTTAGAAAACGGTACATATATAAAATTATCCTAATATTCTAATGTCTTAGCATCCTAGCGTCTTAATGACTTAAAATTTTAGAGAATATGACTGTTCTAATAGAAATTTTGGAACGCAATTTTTATGTTCAAAGTTTTTAGTTTACAAAAATAAATGCGAAATATGGTTGCTAACATTGTATACATTCTTTAACCAGATTAGGTGTAACTTTTCAGTCTTAAATAAGAATTAAGTAATTAGAATGATAATACCACAACCCATTTACATAATATCTTAGTTGAAATGTAATGTTTTATAAAAGCTTTATAAAGTTTCAATTCATGTGAACACAAAAAATACATGTTCCTGAAATTATTGCTGAGAACATAGTAGCCACACTCATCACCTTAACAGAAAAAAGTTCTCCTCTGTAAACATAAGGAACAGTGCTAAGTCCAATGTTGCAGGAAAAAGTAAATGATATCAGTCCAACAAGTGGACTGATATGAATTCCTTGAATTCTTTGAATTAAAACAGTCTGCTTCTTTCATCTGCTACTGTCAATATTGCTTTGCCGACTTTTTCTTTAAATAATGAAATTTTTAAGGGAAAATAAATTAAATTTACTCATGTTCCTGACTATCAATTATTTTTTCTTGATGACATACAATTGACTAATAATCATTATGAAATAATTATTCAAGAGCAGTTATTGTTTTTTTAATGTAACTTGTATTGTATTAACAGATAATGGTGTCAAAATTTTCAAAACTCATTTCTATGCTATTGCTAATATTGGTCCCACAATCCCTCTTTTTTATATTCTAATTTTTTTTACTTAACAATTCTAAAATTTCTTCTAGATTTTTTCCTTTAGTTTCCGGTGCAATACAAAAGACAGTGACTGATCCCACAAAACAAACCAACCCAAAAATCCAAAAACTTGAGTAAATACCAATGCGTTCGTTTAATAACGCAAAAATAATTTGTGTAGTAAAACTTAATGCTGATGCTATAATAGTTGAGAACGTAGTCGCCACATTCTTCACTTTGACAGAAAAAAGTTCTCCTTTATAAACAAAAGGAACGGTGCTGAGTCCCATGTTGCATGAAAAAGTAAATGATATCAAACCAACAAGTGGTAGCCAAGCAATAGGAGAAACATCAACTTGAAGAAAGATTTTTAAGAAGAAAAATAGGCCCACAATTAATAATGAAAATCCAGACAATACACCGGATAATAAAAAAGTTGGTCTTCTTCCCCACCGATCAACTATTTGAGAAGATGGCACGCCAGCAAAAATTTGAATTCCTGTCATGATCATCACTGAGTATCCTGGCGCTAAGTTTGAACCACTGTGGCTAAAAATTTCTTGTGCATAAGCTTGAATTGCATGATAGCCTGTGAAAATGTATGTTGTTTCTGCAATCGTTTTGATTATCAAAGCCCTCCGACTTGCCCTATCGCTGAATAATTCTCTGATGCTACTTTGCTTTGAAATTTGTCCTTTGATAATAGCATTCTTCATTCTTTCAACATTTTCCTTTACATTCTTAACTCCATTATCTGCCGACAATTTCATTAGAGTTTTAGCAGCTTCCTCTTCCCGTCCCTTGATCAAATGAAAATATGGAGTTTCTTCCATCAGTGGAAAAAGTAGTATAGCAATTAGCGGTATGGATATCATAACTAGGTTCATAGTGTTATAAGCCAGAAAAGCTCCGGCGATTGACATTAGGAAGGATCCCAAGTTCACACAGATTTTGTCAAAAATCAGAAATCTTCCTCTGACATTTTCAGCAGCAATTTCGCCCATGTAAAGAGGGAAAAAGGCGTACATTACAACCCAACCGATACCAGTCAACAATCTTGTTACAAGTAAAAAGATGTAGTTATCAGCTATGTACAGTAAAATTTTTGACAGTAGCTGTAATAATCCGATTACTTGGATCGTGTATTTACTCCCGATTCGGTCCATTATTAGTGTACACGGGAGCAATCCAATTATTGCAGAAATATTCATACTCGCCGCCAGAAGAGCACCTTGAGCATTTGATATTGGAATTGTTGAATTTTCACTTGTTAGATAGGGCAGTGCTGGTGAAGGCCACACGATGCTTGCGCCAACATCCATCATCAAAATATAACCTGATAAACACGGAAACATAGAAATAAAATCTGAAAATACATTGATTTTCCTATTTAAATTACAAAATTCAATTTTTTCTTGACAAAAAGATCTTCTCTTTTCGAGCTACTAGGAATCAAACCATAGAACTTCTGATATCCGGTCATGTGCTTTTCCATTAAGCTATTAGAGAGATCGGAATAAGAACTTTATTTCAAGAAAACAACGCTAATTTTTACCAAGGTGTAAATGGTGCAAGTCATTGTTTAAAATGAGTTTGTTTAAAAGAATTTGTTTATTTAAAATCAGCGGACGGTACTTTACCGGCAGTAGATAACCCCCCACAACCGTGGAGGCAGGAAATTAACAATATTGATCAAGTTTAGAATCTACAATAACAGAAAATGCCTTTCGTTTTCATTAGTATAGATGAAAAATAATTTTCTTACATTGTAAATTAAATTTTTTCCTGAGTAAAAGATCTTCTCTTTTCTCTCCACTGAGAATCGAACTACAGAATTTGTGATAACCGGTGAGGTGCTTTTCCATTAAGCTATTAGAGATATCGGAGTAAGAACTTAAAATCAAGAAAATAACGCGAAGTTTTAGCAAGCTATTAATGGCACAAGTAATAATTAAAAATAAATTTGTTTTATCAACAGCCGATGCTACTTTACCGACAGTAGATAACTCATTGAAGGAATTTCCCGTAGGATCAACCCCTTTTCCAACTTTTTGAAGAAAATGTTTTTAAGATAATTAATCTGAAAAGACAGGGAAAAAATCAAATTGTTGTAAAAAAGAGAATAAAAAATAAATCTTCACAAACTCCAGAAGTTAAGAAATCTAAAAATGGAAATCTCTACCAACAAATAAAATAAAATAAAGAAAATAGATATGGATTGAATACTGTGAAGGAATTTTCTGTAAGGTTAACCTTCTTTCTGCAGAGAACTTTTAAAATTAAACATCAAACCATCGACAAATTAAATTTATTGATTGCGAATGCTTTTTTGTTAAAGCTCTTTCAGTCTTAACAAACACATTCTCATCACGTGTCATTCGTGTCATTTGGGAAAAGAAGGTTGAAAGCAAATTTTTGTAACTATTTTTTGGGTGAGCAATATGCTTCTATTCATTTTTTACGTAGCTTTTATCGTTGGTCTACAAATTTTATTTTTTAGTTTTAATGTTCTTTTTGAACATTGAATATTTAAAAGAAATTAATCACTCATTAGCTAAAAAATTTAATTTAGTACAAACAAAATTATTTTTAAAATTTGGACTCAATTAGCGGATGTTTTAAATCTTAAAATCTATTAAATTCCATGAATTTTTGCATATTTTCAAATTTGATTGAATGCACTTAAACCTCGTTTATTCTTTTTGAATTTTTATTAATTTTATCAGATTTATATTTTCTTCAAATTCGTCTAAATTCACTTCGACATTTCTCAAATTACCACATTCAGATAAAAATTTAAAATTTTTAAATTGATTAATTTGATATAAAGAACCAATGTCTTTTCATCTTTAACCGATGGTTTTTTAATAAAATACTTGAATTTGATGTAAAATAATGAAATTTTAAAAATAACGGTTGAATTTTCTTCCTGAAAAGATACATTCCGAACAGAAAAGTGTCATAGCTTGTATTTCAATAAAAAAAAAAGAAATTTGTACCAAAAAAAGAATATAATTTTAAACCCAAAAGACGAATTTTACACATTTAAAGATTTTATACTTAAAATGAGAATTTCCAACTTCAAAAGATTCATCTTAAAATATGTAAATGTTACATTTTCAGTTAAAAAATTAATTTTGTACCAAAAGAAGATTAATCTACGAAGCAGTAAAAAATTTGCAACCAGCGAGATGAATTTTTAACTAAAAATATAAATTTTTACCAACTAAATGATTCAACCAAATCTTTAAAAAAATGGTTTAATACTCAAACAAAGCAGAATATTTTCAACCAAAAAGTTAAATTTTTCTTTAAAGAATGAATAAATTTCTACTGGAACACACAAATTTTTTAATAAAAAAAATTAGTTAAAAAAAATAGTTGAGTTTTCAGTAAAAAAAGATTTTAATTGGCTTATGACGGCTTATGAAAAAAATGGTTAAATTATCTATTAAATAGTGGAATTTTTATTTAAAAAATGAAATTCCTTTCAAACCAGAGGAATTTTTATGTAAAAAATATTTTGAAAAAAATAGTTAAATTTTCTTTCAAAAAGGATTTCAGTTGACTGTTTATGTTTAAAATATGAATTTTTTAACAAAAAGCAACAAGACTAATTTTTTTAACCAAAAAGGGTGAGTTTGTAACAAAATAGTTTGAATTATCTACCAAGTAGTTGTTGTTTATTTTTCAAAACCAAAATATAAAATTTAAACAAAAAGTAAATTTGCTACGAAATAGTTGAATTTTTATTAAAACATTAGAACGTTACTTTTTTATCCAAGAAAGATGAAATTTCTGCCAACGTAGCTAAATTTTAAAAGCCAAAAGGCAATTGAAAAAAAAACTTAAACTTTCAACCGAACAGTTGCATTTTTATTTTTAAAAGAAAGAAGAAATTTCTTCTAAAGCAGACGAATTAAAAAAAATCTTTTAAAAAATAGTTCAACTTTTATCCAAAGAAGATTCCATTTGAAATTCCAACATCAAAATAAGAATAGTAGACTATAAGTTTTTTTTTCTAATAAGTGGAATTCTTAACCAAAAAGCATAAATTTTTTAAAAATTTGTTAAATTGTCAACCGAATATTTGCATTTTCATTCAAGAAAGTGAAATTTTCTTCTAAATTAGATGAATTTTTAAATCAAGAAGATAAATGTTCAAAAAAAGTGATTTCATTCAAAAAATATTTCAGAAACAAAACTATCAGCTTAAGAATATGAATTTTAAACAAAGATTAATGTTCTACGAAAGGAGTTGAATTTTTAACACATAAAAATTAATATTTTTAGCAAAACAGTTGAATTTTCAACCAAAAAGATGTCTTTGAGACATTCTCAGTTGACTGCGTAAATAAATTGACTCGTAGAAAAAGGCCAAACTATCAATTTTTAAATCAAAATTGTTTAAATAATGAATAGTTCTTTTGAATTTACAATGCAGCATAGAAAAGACTCATGAGATAGGCATTCTTAGTTAAATTCGTAAACAAATTCATGTGTAGAAAGGAGGCCAAACTCTTAAGTTTTAATTCGAAATTGTTTAAATAATTTAGGATTCTAGGATATTTACAAAGCAATATAGAGAAGAATTATCGAATAGGCATTCTTAATAGACTCCGTAAACAAATTGACTCGTAGAAGAAGGCCAAACTCTTAATTTTTTAATCGAAATTGTTTAAATAATCAATATTCTTGCCAATTTACAAAGTAGCATAGAAATGAGTCCTCAAATATACATTGTTAGTTAACTCCGTAAACAAATTGACTCGTAGAAAAAGGCCAAACTCTTAATTTTTTAATTAAAATTATTAACATAATTAATATTCTTGTAAATTTAAAAAGAAACATATAAATAAATACTCGGATATACATTCTTAGTTCAATCTGTAAATAAGTTGATTCGTAGGAAAGGCCAAACTCTTTATTTTTTAATTAAAATCGTTTAAATCATAAATAGTTTTTGAAAATTGAAATTCAATATGGAAAGGAGTCATCGTATGCACGTTCTTAGTTGGTTCTGTAAAAAAATTGACTCAGAAAAGCCCAACCTCATAAGTTTTCAATCAAAATTGTTTAAATAATTAATATTCATGTGAATTTACACAGCAACATAGAAAAGACTCACCGGATAGACATTCTTAGTTAACTCCAGGAACAAATTTACTCGCAGAAAGCAGGCCAAACTCTTAATTTTTTAATCGAAGTTATTTGAATAGTTGAAAGAAATTTAGAAAGCAATATAGAAAAGACTTATGGGATATACATTCTTAGTTGACTCCGTAAACAAATTGACTAGTTAAAAATAATCTTGATTTTTACATCAAAATTGTTTAAATAATTAATATTCTTGTTCATTTATAAGCGAATATAGAAAGGAAACATCGGATCAATATTTTTTATTTATTCGGTAAACAAATTGAGTCGCAGAGAATGCCCAAACTCTTAATTTTGTAATCGAAACTGTTTAAATATTTAATAATATAATCTCAATGTAAATATTGAATTCTCTGCGTAAGAACGTGTGAAATCCTGTGAGTGATGTACGATATTTCATATTTTTAAAAGATCGTAGTGGCTGTTATTTAAGCCTCCTAAAGGCGACTTCAAGCGCATCTACTCTCAGTAGTACAATAATGATTTTACGATTAAGAAAAAAAATTTGCCCTAGCCGAATTTCAGTAGTTTATCACTATTAAATGTTTAAATCCATAATGTAAACTTTTATGTCTTGTTCTATGGCTCTAAATCGTTAGAACAATTTTTTAGGGTAAATTTTGTTAAACAAATAATTACATTTTAATATTATTTAGATGTTTTTAATGGAAAGCAGCAGACTTTTAGAGAATGTTTTCCCGAAAAAATAAACCATCATTTATGAAAATGCAATCATTTTTAAAAAATTGGTAAGAAGAGAAGGTCAGAAAAAATTTAGTTGGAAAAAACATGGTTTAAATGACTGTTTTTTGGTCAATTTTAATAATTTTCATAAAAAAATGTTTTTTGTTTGAAATGGCATTAGTTATAATATTTTGATTCTTAAAATCATAGAAAAATTATTTTTTCAGATATCTGACATATGGCACGACAACTACCTTAATTAAGTGACATTTTCACTTATTTCAAGTAAATTATTATCTAGCAATTATTATCTATTATCTAGCAGTTTTGAGAATTATAAATTGAAACAAAAATTTATTATGGAATAGGCGTAAATAGTAATAAATTTCTTAAAGATGACTTCAAGAATTGAAGATAAAAAAATGTATAACTAATTGCTTCATTAAACCAATTTTGTCAGAAAGATTTTTAAACTATTATTTTTATCGTTCTATCTATAAAAAAAATACTCGATTACGTACATTAGGGTCCAATATTTAAAAAAAATTGATTTGACAATGCATTCTAAATATGAATGTCTTTTTATATTAAAATAATAATTATTATAAAACGCTGATTTTTTTCTTACCAGAGAGAAAACTTATAAACTGTTGAAAATAAGCTCTGCTTCTTTTAGCTTCGCCGATCCTTTTTCCTGATTCAGATTCACCATTACTCAGAAAGGTGTACAATAACAATGATTTATTTAATTCCATTTCGATTTTCACTCAAATATCTTAGAACGAATAAAGAAATACATTTTACTTCTCTTATGTTCTTTTTATTCCGACAAATTCAAGGCACAAACCAATTTCAAGATTTTGGTCACAGAATAATGATGTCCGCTTGCTTTAAAAATTATACTAATAGTTTTAGTTAACATATTTCTGTTTACTGGAGTCCATACTGACTGCTTTCGCTGGTAGTGGAGCAGCAGATTAGATATAATTACAAGTCGCTGATAAAAATGAACAATTTTAAATAATAATGTCATGTGTAATGGTTTAACGAAGGCTATTTTTTAATTTTTCAAAAATCTAACGATACAATGAAAACAAATTCAACCACATGTATTAAAATAATGCAGGGTTTTCAGCGATCTTAAAAGCCTTGTAAACCTGAAATTCTTCTTAAATTTTCGTTTTCCTTAAAAACCTGAAAATCTCCTTGAATTTGAGTGTGCACCAGATTTCTAGCTTTAAAATTATTCCAGATTCCAAATAATTTCAAAAGATTTCACAAAGAAACATTTTCTACCATCTTGGCTAATTGGCTAAAATAACTATATGGATGCTAACACCGGTTCCACAAATACACTTTTTGCACATACTCTTATTTTTTGTTCCTTAATATATCTAAAATTTCTTCCAGATTTTTTCCTTTAGTTTCTGGTGAAATACATAAAAGAATGATTGACCCCAGAAAACAAATACTCCCGAACATCCAAAAAGATGTATATATATATATATATATACTATTTGACTCATTTAACAATCGAAGAATAATTTGAGCAGGAAAAATACATGATCCTGAAATTATTGCTGAGAACATAGTAGCCACATAGAGTAATAAACATTGAAATTAAAATTTCAATTTTAAATCTTCGGTCATACGATCCTTTATTAATAAAATTAGTTTATAACAACGTTTCGGCCACATTTTTGTGCCTTCTTCAGGTTGAAAACATTTTGTGTATTCTAATTTTCTGTGTACATTATAATAAGAATTGAAAATTTGAAAATGTCTCGTGGAGTTTTCAATATGTGCTGGAAACATCTCCATCTAATAAGGAAGGTCCTTTGTTCCCTTAGTCGAATAAGTTTCCTTTGGATTGATGTCCACTCACCTATATCACGCCTTGGGGCAGGACCATAACTAATTTTATTAATAAAGGATCGTATGACCGAAGATTTAAAATTGAAATTTTAATTTCAATGTTTATTACTCTATTTGATGGACGATCGATGAAAATTCCTCGTTGTTGGTTACACCTTCAACTATACTTTTGATAGTAGCCACACTCATCACCTTAACAGAAAAAAGTTCTCCTCTGTAAACATAAGGAACAGTGCTGAGTCCAATGTTGCAGGAAAAAGTAAATGATATCAGTCCAACAAGTGTACTGATATGAATTCCTTAAATTCTTTGAATTCCATGTATTCCGTGAGTTCCTTGAATTCCATAAATTTTCCATACCCACCCGTTAAGGTAAAAGGCTGATAATTTTTAATGGCTGCACAACTTTTTTACGCTAAGAACAAGAAGAACTTGAAATAAAAACCTAAATTTTATAAATTATGTATTAGATTGCCATCATTATTTTAAAAAGTCTGCTTCTTTCATCTGCTACTGTGAATATTGCTTTTCCAACGTTTTCTTTAAATAATGAAATGTTTAAGGGACAATAAATTAAATGTACTCATGTTCCTGACTATCAATTATTTTTTCTTGATGACACACAATTGATTAATAATCATTATGAATTAATTATTCAAGAGCAGTTATTGTTTTTTTAATGTCACCTGTATTGGATTAACAGTTAATGGTATCAAAATTTTCAAAACACATTTCTATGCTATTGTTAATATTGGTCCCATAATCCCTCTTTTTTATATTCTAATTTTTTTTACTTAACAATTCTAAAATTTCTTCTAGATTTTTTCCTTTAGTTTCCGGTGCAATACAAAAGACAGTGACTGATCCCACAAAACAAACCAACCCAAAAATCCAAAAACTTGAGTAAATACCAATACGTTCGTGTAATAACGCAAAAAGAATGTGTGTAGTAAAACCTAATGCTGATGCTATAATCGTTGAGAAGGTAGTCGCCACATTCTTCACTTTAACAGAAAAAAGTTCTCCTTTATAAACATAAGGAACAGTGCTGAGTCCCATGTTGCATGAAAAAGTAAATGATATCAAACCAGCAAGTGGTAGCCAAGCAATAGAAGAAACATCAACTTGAAGAAAGATTTTTAAAAAGAAAAATAGGCCCACAATTGCTAATGAAAGTGCAGACGATACTCCGGATAGTAAAAAAGTTGGCCTTCTTCCCCATCGATCAACTATTTGAGAAGATGGCAAGCCAGCAAAAATTTGAATTCCTGTCATGATCATCACTGAGTATCCTGGCG
Source organism: Belonocnema kinseyi (assembly GCF_010883055.1). Lineage (NCBI taxonomy): Eukaryota > Metazoa > Arthropoda > Insecta > Hymenoptera > Cynipidae > Belonocnema > Belonocnema kinseyi. The sequence continues at coordinate 119,623,676 of NC_046665.1, read as the reverse complement.
CTAAGTTTGAACCACTGTAGCTAAAAATTTCTTGTGCATAAGCTTGAACTGCATGATAGCCTGAGAAAATGTATGTTGTTTCTGCAATCGTTTTGATTATCAAAGCCCTCCGACTTGCCCTATCGCTGAATAATTCTCTGATGCTAGTTTGCTTTGAAATTTGTCCTTTCAGAATAGCATTCTTCATTCTTTCAATATTTGCCTTAACATTCTTAACTCCATTATCTGCCGACAATCTCATTAGAGTTTTAGCAGCTTCCTCTTCCCGTCCCTTGATCAAATGAAAATATGGAGTTTCTTCCATCAGTGGAAAAAGTAGTATAGCAATTAGCGGTATGGATATCATAACTAGGTTCATAGTGTTATAAGCCAGAAAAGCTCCGGCGATTGACATAAGGAAGGATCCCAAGTTCACACAGATTTTGTCAAAAATCAGAAATCTTCCTCTGACATTTTCAGCAGCAATTTCGCCCATGTAAAGAGGGAAAAAGGCGTACATTGCAATCCAACCGATACCAGTCAACAATCTTGTTACAAGTAAAAAGATGTAGTTATCAGCTATGTACAGTAAAATTTTTGACAGTAGCTGCAATAATCCGATTACTTGGATCGTGTATTTAATCCCGATTCGATCCACTACTAGTGGACACAGGAGCAATGCAATTATTGCAGAAATATTCATACTCGCTGCCAGAAGAGCACCTTGAGCATTTGATATTGGAATTGTTGAATTTTCACTTGTTAGATAGGGCAGTGCTGGTGAAGGCCATACCATGCTTGAGCCAACATCCATCATCAAAATATAACCTGATAAACACGGAAGCATAGAAATAGAATCTGGAAAGCTACTGAATTTCCTATTTAAATTACAAAATTCAATTTTTTCTTGAAAAAAAGATCTTCTCTTTTCCCGCTACTAGGAATCAAACAACAGAACTTCTGATAAGCGGTCATGCGCTTTTCCATTGAGCTATTAGAGAGATCGGAATAAGAACTTTAATTCAAGAAAACAATACTAATTTTTAGCCATGTGTAAATGGTACAAGTAATTATTTAAAATGAATTTGTTTAAAATAATTTGTTTATTTGAAATGAGCGGACGGTACTTTACCGGCAGTAGATAACCCTCCACAACCGTGGAGGCAGAAAATTAACAATATTGATCAAGTTTAGAATCTTCAATAACAGAAAATGCTTTTCTTCTTAATCAGAATAGTCGAAAAATAATTTTCTTACATTTTAAATTAAATTTTTTCCCGAGTTAAAGATCTCTTTTCTCTCCACTGAGAATCGAACTACAGAATTTCTGATACCCGGTCAGGTGCTTTTCCATTAAGCTATTAGAGATATCGGAGTAAGAACTTAAAATCAAGAAAATAACGCGAAGTTTTAGCAAGCTGTTAATGGCACAAGTAATAATTAAAAATAAATTTGTTTTATCAACAGCCGATGCTACTTTACCGACAGCAGATAACCCTCCATAACCTTGGAGGTTCATTCAAAAAAATTATTTGCCATCTATTCTAATTAAGACTTTAAGCATTTTCTGTTATTGAAAATTCTTAACTTGATCGATATTTTTGATTTTCTTCTTCAACTGTTGTGGAGGTTTATCCATTGCCGGTAAAGTACCGTCCGCTGATGATAAAGCGAATTCATTTTAATAATTACTTGCACCATTTACACCTTGCTAAAAATTTGCGTTGTTTTCTTAAATAAAAGTTCGTATTCCGATCTAATAGCTTAATGGAAATGCACCTGACCGCATATCAGAAGTTCTGTCGTTCGATTCCCAGTAGAGCTAAAAGAGAAGATCTTTTTCTTTTAATTTAATTTAAAATTTGAAGAAATTTAAT
>NC_046665.1:119615894-119621720 GCF_010883055.1 Belonocnema kinseyi | reverse complement strand
TGTTCCTTATGTTTATAAAGGAGAACTTTTTTCTGTTAAAGTGAAGAATGTGGCGACTACCTTCTCAACGATTATAGCATCAGCATTAGGTTTTACTACACAAATTCTTTTTGCGTTATTACACGAACGCATTGGTATTTACTCAAGTTTTTGGATTTTTGGGTTGGTTTGTTTTGTGGGATCAGTCACTGTCTTTTGTATTGCACCGGAAACTAAAGGAAAAAATCTAGAAGAAATTTTAGAATTGTTAAGTAAAAAAAATTAGAATATAAAAAAGAGGGATTATGGGACCAATATTAACAATAGCATAGAAATGTGTTTTGAAAATTTTGACACCATTAACTGTTAATCCAAGACAAGTGACATTAAAAAAACAATAACTGCTCTTGAATAATTAATTCATAATGATTATTAATCAATTGTATGTCATCAAGAAAAAATAAAAGATTGTCGGAAACATGAGTAAATTTAATTTAGAATTCAAGAAATTCATAGAAAAGAATTCAAGGAATTCATATCAGTCCACTTGTTGGACTGATATCATTTACTTTTTCATTTACCTTATGTTTACAGAGGAGAACTTTTTTCTATTAAGGTAAAGAGTGTGGCTACTATGTTCTCAGCAATAATTTGAGGAACATGTATTTTTTCTGCACAAATTATTCTGCCATTATGAAATGAGTCGAATGGTATATATACATCTTTTTGGATGTTTGGGAGTATTTGTTTTCTGGGGTCAATCATTCTTTTTTGTATTTCACCAGAAACTAAAGAAAAAAATCTGGAAGAAATTTTAGATATATTAAGGAACAAAAAATAAGAATATGTGCAAAAAGAGTATTTGTGGAACCGGTGTTAGCATCCATATAGAAAGTGTGTTTTAAATCACTTAGAGACATGTCCTTTTGTAAAAGGGATGATTCTTGTCACAAATGAAATTTCAAACTAAATTTAAGGTAAGGAAGACTTTCATGTTTTGGAAAAAAATCTTTTTGCAGCAAAATTTTTTTCTCTGAATGAATATTTGAAAAATCATCAGATGTGTATCTTAATGGATAGGAATTATGATAGTACCTTATCACATGTTTGCAGAAGTCCAAAAGCTTTTTAAAAAAAATCTTTATTTTTTAAAATTTACAAAGCACTAGAACAGAGATAAGCCCTGAATTATTTTATAACCACGTGTTTGGACTTTGTTTTCGTTCTATGATTAGATTTTCTTTAAATGAAACTTTAGTAAGCTTTTATAAAACATTACATTGCAACTAAGATATTATGTAAATGGGTTGTGGTATTATCATTCTAATTACTTAATTCTTATTCAAGACTGAAAAGTTATATCTAATCTGGTTAAAGAATGTATACAATGTTAGCAACCATATTTCGCATTTATTTTTGCAAACAAAAAACTTTGAACATAAAAATTGCATTCCAAAATTTCTATTAGAACAGTCATATTCTCTAAAATTTTAGGTCATTAAGACACTAGGATGCTAGGACATTAGAATATTAGGAGAATTTTATATATGTACCGTTTTCTATATATCTATAATTCTAATTTAAAATTATAGTTTTCAATTCGTAATTCTAAAAGAGTTTAATTTTTAAAACATTGAAACTGAAGATCATTTGGCTTTAAAAGATTGCAGTCAAAAACATTTTCTACAAATCCGTTGACATTTTTTTAATTCCGCGAATTATCTTGGTATTTGCAATACCTCTAAGAATTTATGCAAAACTTTTAAATTATCTGAAATCAGATGAAACATCTTGAAATCTTGAGAAGTTGTAAAAATTTATTTAACTCTTTTAAAATTTAAAAAATCATGCAATTTCAAATTTGGCTGGTATTTTAATTTAGCCAATTAACCAAGATGGTAGAAAATGTTTCTTTGCGAAATCTTTTGAAATTATTTGGAATCTGGAATAATTTTAAAGCTAGAAATCTGGTGCACACTCAAATGTGGATAGGTCAATCCCTGGAATGAAAAATTCAAGGAGATTTTCAGGCTTTTAAGGAAAACGAAAATTTAAGAAGAATTACAGGTTTACAAGGCTTTTAAGATCGCTGGAAACCCTGCATTATTTTAATACACGTGGTTGAATTTGTTTTCATTGTATCGTTAGATTTTTGAAAAATTAAAAAATAGCCTTCGTTAAACCATTACACATGACATTATTATTTAAAATTGTTCATTTTTATCAGCGACTTGTAATTATATCTAATCTGCTGCTACACTACCAGCGAAAGCAGTCAGTATCGACTCCAGTAAACAGAAATATGTTAACTAAAACTATTAGTATAATTTTTAAAGCAAGCGGACATCAGTATTCTGTGACCAAAATCTTGAAATTGGTTTGTTCCTTGAATTTGTCGGAATAAAAAGAACATAAGAGAAGTAAAATGTATTTCTTTATTCGTTCTAAGATATTTGAATGAAAATCGAAATGGAATTAAATAAATCATTGTTATTGTACACCTTTCTGAGTAATGGTGAATCTGAATCAGGAAAAAGGATCGGCGACGCTAAAAGAAGAAGAGCTTATTTTCAACAGTTCATAAGTTTTCTCTCTGGTAAGAAAAAAATCAGCGTTTTATAATAATTATTATTTTAATATAAAAAGACATTTATACACAGAATGCATTGTCAAATCAATTTTTTTAAATATTGGACCCTACTGTATGTAATCAAGTATTTTTTTATAGATAGAACGTGAAAAATAATAGTTTCAAAATCTTTCTGATAAAATTGGTTTAATGAACCAATTAGTTATACATTTTTTTATTTTCAATTCTTAAAGTCATCTTTAATAAATTTATTATTATTTAGCCTATTCGATAATAAATTTTTGTTTCAATTTATAATTCTCAAGACTGCTAGATAATAGATAATAATTGCTACGTAATAATTTACTTGAAATAAGTGAAAAAGTCACTTAATTAAGGTAGTTGTCGTAGCAAAAGTCAGATGCCGATTAAAAAATTAAGAGTTTGTCCTTCTTCTACGAGTCAATTTGTTTAAGGAGTCTATTAAGAATGCCTATCCGATAATTCTTCTCTATATTGCTTTGTAAATATCCTAGAATCCTAAATTATTTAAACAATTTCGAATTAAAACTTAAGAGTTTGGCCTTCTTTCTACACATGAATTTGTTTACGAATTTAACTAAGAATGCCGATCTGATGAGTCTTTTCTATGCTGCATTGTAAATTCAAAAGAACTATTCACTATTTAAACGATTTTGATTTAAAAATTGATAGTTTGGCCTTTTTCTACGAGTCAATTTATTTACGCAATCAACTGAGAATGTCTCAAAGACATCTTTTTGGTTAAAAATTCAACTGTTTTGCTAAAAATATTAATTTTTATGTGTTGAAAATTCATCTCCTTTCGTAGAAAATTAAGCTTTGTTAAAAATTCATGTTCTTAAGCTGATAATTTTGATTGCTGAAATATTTTTTGAATGAAAACACTTTTTTTGAAACTTTATCATATTGATTTAAAAATTCACCTAATTTAGAAGAAAATTTCACTTTATTGAATGGAAATGCAAATATTCGGTTGACAAACTTATAGTCTACTATTCTTATTTTGATATTGGAATTTAAAATGGAATCTTCTTTGGATAGAAATTTAACTCTTTTTTAAAAGATTTTTTTCAATTCGTCTGCTTTAGACGAAATTTCTTCTTTTTTTTTTTAAATAAAAATGCAACTGTTCGGTTGAAAGTATAAGTTTTTTTTCAATTGCCTTTTGGCTTTTAAAATTCAGCTACGTTGGCAGAAATTTCATCTTTCTTGGATAAAAAAGTAACGTTCTACTTTTTTTAATAAAAATTCAACTATTTCGTAGCAAATTTACTTTTTGTTTAAATTTTATATTTAGGTTTTGGAAAATAAACACCAACTACTTGGTAGATAATCCAAACTATTTTGTTATAAATTCACCCTTCTTGGTTGAAAAAATTAGTCTTGTTGCTTTTTGTTAAAAAATTCATATTTTAAATATAAAAAGTCAACTGGAATCTTTTTTGAAAAAAAATTTTAATATTTTTTAAAAAATATTTTTTACATAAAAATTCTCCTAGTTTAAACGGAATTTCATTTTTTATATAAAAATTCCACTATTTAATAGATAATTTAACCATTTTTTCACAAACCGTCATTTTTGGATAAAAATTGGTCTTTTTGGATTGAAAATTCAATTTTTTTCGTAGAAACTTGCTTTTTTTCCTTCTTTCTTGTTTGAAAATTCATATTTTGATCTTCAAAAGCCAATTATAATCTTTTTTTACGGAAAACTCAACTATTTTTTTTAAATAATTTTTTTTATTCAAAAATTTGTTTGTTCCAGTAGAAATTTCTTCTTTCTTTAAAGAAAAATACAACTTTTTGGTTAAAAATTATTCTGCTTTGTTTGAGCATTAAACTATTTTTTTTAAAGATTTGCTTGAATCATTTTGTTGGTAAAAATGTATATTTTTAGTTAAAAATTCATCGCGTTGGTTACACATTTTTTACTGCTTCGTAAATGAATCTTTTTTTGATCAAAAATTAATTTTTAACTCAAAATGTAACATTTACATATTTTAAGATGAATCTTTTGAAGTTAAAAATTCTCATTTTAAGTAGAAAATCTTTATCTGTGTAAAATTCGTCTTTTGGGTTTAAAATTATATTGTTCTTTTGGTACAAATTTCTTTTTTTTTATTGAAATATAAGCTATGACACTTTTCTGTTCGGAATGTATCTTTTTAGGAAGAAAATTCAAATGTTATTTTCAAAATTTAGTTATTTTACATCAAATTCAAGCACTTTATTAAAAAACCATCGGTTATAGTAGAAAAGTTATTGGTTCTTTATATAAAATTAATCAATTTAAAATTTTTAAATTTTTACCTGAATTTGGCAATTTTAGAAAAATCGAAGTGAATTTAGACAAATTTAAAGAAAAGATAAAGCTGATGAAATTAATAAAAATTCAAAAAAAGAATAAACGAGAATTGAGTGCATTGAAGCAAATTTGAAAATATACAAAAATTCATGGAATTTAATAGATTTTAAGATTTCAATCGTCCGCGACTTGAATCCCAAATTTCAAAAATAATTTTGATTTTACTAAATTAAATAATTTTGCTCATGTAATTTCTTTTTAGAAAATTATCGTGTACTTAGAATAAGATGTTGATTAAAATCAATGTTTGATTTTCTTTTGAGTGATTAATTTCTTTTAAATATTCAATGTTCAAAACGAACGTTAAAACTAAAAAATAAAATTTGTAGACCAACGACAAAAGCTACGTAAAAAATCAATACAAGCATATTGCTCAACCAAAAAATAGTTACAAAAATTGTTATTAATCATTTTTTTATGGGAAGAGAAGTTTTTCTTTTAATCGTGAAAAATAACATGTAAAATAAACAAACTAAATATTTGGAAAAAAGACACAAGGTATAATTGCATGTTTAATAACAAAATCGTTTTTGAATTACGTTTTAAAATTTGCTTTCAACCTTCTTTAACCAAATGACACGAGATGAGAATGTGTTTGTTAAGATTGAAAGAGCTTTAACAAAAGAGCATTCGCAATCAATAAATTTAATCTGTCGAAGGTTTGACCTTTAATTTTAAAAGTTCTCTGCGGAAAGAAGGTTAACCTTACAAAAAATTCCTTCACAGTATTCAATCCATATCTATTTTCTTTATTTTATTTTATTTGTTTGTAGAGATTTCGATTTTTAGATTTCTTAAATTCTGGAGTTTATGAAGATTTATTTTTTATTCTCTTTTTTACAACAATTTGATTTTTTCCTTGTCTTTTCAG
>NC_046665.1:119570365-119615794 GCF_010883055.1 Belonocnema kinseyi | reverse complement strand
TGCAGAAATATTCAAACTCGCCGCCAGAAGAGCACCTTGAGCATTTGATACTGGAATTGTTGAATTTTCACTTGTTAGATAGGGCAGTGCTGGTGAAGGCCACACCATGCTTGCGCCAACATCCATCATCAAAATATAACCTGATAAACATGGAAGTATAGAAATAAAATCTGAAAAGCTACTGAATTTCGTATTTAAATTACAAAATTCCATTTTTTCTTGACAAAAAGATCTTCTCTTTTCGCGCTACTAGGAATCAAACCACAGAACTTCTGATAACCGGTCATGTGCTTTTCCATTAAGCTATTAGAGAGATCGGAATAAGAACTTTATTTCAAGAAAACAACGCTAATTTTTACCAAGCTGTAAATGGTGCAATCAGTTATTTAAAATGAGTTTGTTTAAAATAATTTGTTTATTTAAAATCAGCGGACGGTACTTTACCGGTAGTGGATAACCCTCCACAACCGTGGAGGCAGGAAATTAACAATATTGATCAAGTTTAGAATCTTTAATAACAGAAACTGCTTTTCTTCTTCATCAGAATAGATGAAAAATAATTTTCTTACATTTTAATTTAAATTTTTTCCCGAGTAAAAGATCTTCTCTTTTCTCTCCGCTGAGATTCGAATTACAGAATTTCTGATACCCGGTCAGGTGCTTTTCCATTAAGCTATTAGACATATCGGAGTAAGAATTTAAAATTAAGAAAATAACGCGAAGTTTTAGCAAGCTGTTAATAGCACAAGTAATAATTAAAAATAAATTTGTTTTATCAACAGCCGATGCTACTTTACCGATAGTAGATAACCCTTTGAAGGAATTTCCCGTAAGATCAATCCCTTTTCCAACTTTTTAAAGAAAATGTTTGTAAGATAATTAATCTGAAAAGACAGGGAAAAAATCAAATTGTTGTAAAAAAAAGAGAATAAAAAATAAATCTTCACAAACTCCAGAAGTTAAGAAATCTAAAAATGGAAATCTCTACCAACAAATAAAATAAAATAAAATAAAGAAAATAGATATGGATTGAATACTGTGAAAGAATTTTCTGTAAGGTTAACCTTCTTTCCGCAGAGAACTTTTAAAATTAAAGATCAAACCATCGACAAATTAAATTTATTGATTGCGAATGCTCTTTTGTTAAAGCTCTTTCAGTCTTAACAAACACATTCTCATCACGTGTCATTCGTGTCATTTGGGAAAAGAAGGTTGAAAGCAAATTTTAAAACGTAATTCAAAAACGATTTTGTTATTAAACATTCAATTATACCTTGTGTCTTTTTTCCAAAAATTCAATTTGTTTATTTTTCATGTCATTTTTCACGATTAAAAGAAAAACTTTTCTTATAAAAAAATGATTAATAACAATTTTGGTAACTATTTTTTGGGTGAACAATATGCTTCTATTCATTTTTACGTAGCTTTTGTCGTAGGTCTACAAATTTTATTTTTTAGTTTTAATGTTCTTTTTGAACATTGAATATTTTAAAAAAATTAATCACTCAAAAGAAAATCAAACATTGATTTTAATCAACTTCTTATTCTAAGTACAAGATAATTTTCTAAAAAGAAATTACATAAGCTAAATTATTTAGTTTAGTAAAATCAAAATTATTTTTAAAATTTGAGACTCAAGTCGCGGACGCTTGAAATCATAAAATCTATTAAATCCATGAATTTTTGCATATTTTCAAATTTGGTTCAATGCACTTAAATCTCGTTTTTCTTTTTTTGCATTTTTATTAATTTCATCAGCTTTATATTTTCTTTATATTCGTCTAAATTCACTTCAATTTTTCTAAAATTGCCACATTCAGGTAAAAATTAAAAATTTTTAAATTGATTAATTTTATATAAAGAACCAATATCTTTTCTACTATAACCGATGGTTTTTTTAATAAAGTACTTGAATTTGATGTAAAAAATTAAATTTTAAAAATAACAGTTGAATTTTCTTCCTAAAAAGATACATTCCGAACAGAAAAGTGTCATAGCTTCTATTTCAATAAAAAAAGATGAAATTTGTACAAAAAAACAATATAATTTTAAGCCCAAAAGACGAATTTTAGACAGTTAAAGATTTTCTACTTAAAATGAGAATTTCCAACTTCAAAAGATTCATCTTAAAATATGTAAATGTTACATTTTCAGTTAAAAAATTAATTTTGGACCAAAAAAAGATTCATTTACGAAGCAGTAAAAAATGTGTAACCAACGCGATGAATTTTTAACTTAAAATATAAATTTTTACCAACAAAATGATTCAACCGAATCTTTAAAAAAAAATAGTTTAATACTCAAACAAAGCAGAATAAATTTTAATCAAAAAGTTATATTTTTCTTTAAAGAAAGAAGAAATTTCTACTGGAACAAACAAATTTTTAAATAAAAAAAAATAGTTAAAAAAAATAGTTGAGTTTTCTAAAAAAAAAAGATTTTAATTGGCTTTTCAGGATCAAAATATGAATTTTCAAACAAGAAAGAAAGCAAGTTTCTACGAAAAAAATTGAATTTTCAATCCAAAAATACCAATTTTTATCCAAAAATGACGGCTTATGAAAAAAATTGTTAAATTATCAATTAAATAGTGTAATTTTTATTTAAAAGATGAAATTCGTTTTAAACCAGGCAAATTTTTATGTGAAAAATATTTTCAAAAAAATATTAAAACTTTTTTTCAAAAAAGATTCCAGTTGACTTTTTATATTTAAAATATGAATTTGTTAACAAAAAGCAACAAGACTTCCAACATCAAAATAAGAATAGTAGACTATAAGTTTTTTTTTCTAATAAGTGGAATTTTTAACTAAAAAGTATAAATTTTTAAAAAATTTGTTAAATTTTCAACCGAGTATTTGCATTTCCATTCAAGAAAGGGAAATTTTCTTCTAAATGAGGTGAATTTTTAAATCAAAATGATAAATTTTCAAAAAAAGTGTTTTTATTCAAAAAATATTTCAGCAACCAAAATTATCAGCTTAAGAATATGAATTTTTAACAAAGCTTAATGTTCTACAAAAGGATATGAATTTTCAACACATAAAAAATAATATTTTTAGCAAAACAGTTGAATTTTTAACCAAAAAGATGTCTTTGAGACATTTTTAGTTGACTGCGTAAATAAGTTGACTCGTAGAAAAAGGCCAAACTATCAACTTTTAAATCAAAATCGTTTAAATAGTGAATAGTTCTTTTGAATTTACAATGCAGCATAGAAAAGACTCATCAGATCGGCATTCTTAGTTAAATTCGTAAACAAATTCATGTGTAGAAAGAAGGCCAAACTCTTAAGTTTTAATTCGAAATTGTTTAAATAATTTAGGATTCTAGGATATTTACAAAGCAATATAGAGAAGAATTATCGGATAGGCATTCTTAATAGACTCCGTAAACAAATTGACTCGTAGAAGAAGGCCAAACTCTTAATTTTTTAATCGAAATTATTTAAATAATCAATATTCTTGCCAATTTACAAAGGAGCATAGAAATGAGTCCTGAAATATACATTGTTAGTTAACTCCGTAAACAAATTGACTCGTAGAAAAAGGCCAAACTCCTAATTTTTTAATCTACATTGTTTAAATAAGGAATAGTGCTTGTAAATTTACAAAAAAACATGCTGTGTTGACTCCATAAACAAATTTACTCGCAGAAAGAAGGCCAAACACTTAATTTTTTAATCGAAATTATTTGAATAGTTGAAGGAAATGTAAGAAGCAATATAGAAAAGACTTATGGGATATACATTCTTAGTTGACAGCGTAAACAAGTTGACTAGTTAAAAATAATCTTTATTTTTACATCAAAATTGTTTAAATAATTAATATTCTTGTTCATTTATAATCAAACATAGAAAGGAAGCATCGGATCAATATGTTTAGTTCATTCGGTAAAAAAATTGAGTCTCAGAGAATGGCCAAACTCTTAATTTTGTAATCGAAACTGTTTAAATATTTAATAATATAATCTCAATGTAAATATTGAATTCTCTGCGTAAGAACGTGTGAAATCCTCTGAGTGATGTACGATATTTCATATTTTTAAAAGATCGTAGTGGCTGTTATTTAAGCCTTCTAAAGGCGACTTCAAGCGCATCTACTCTCAGTAGTACAATAATGATTTTACGATTAAGAAAAAAAAATTAGCCAAAAAATTAAACCAATTTTGTCAGATAGATTTTTAAACTATTATTTTTCTTGTTCTATCTATAAAAAAAATACTTGATTACGTACAGTAGGGTCCAATATTAAAAAAAATTGATTTGACAATGCATTCTAAGTATAAATGTCTTTTTATATTAAAATAATAATTATTATAAAACGCTGATTTTTTTCTTACCAGAGAGAAAACTTATAAACTGTTGAAAATAAGCTCTTCTTCTTTTAGCGTCGCCGATCCTTTTTCCTGATTCAGATTCACCATTACTCAAAAAGGTGTACAATAAAAATGATTTATTTAATTCCATTTCGATTTTCACTCAAATATCTTAGAACGAATAAAGAAATACATTTTACTTCTCTTATGTTCTTTTTATTTCGACAAATTTAAGGAACAAACCAATTTCAAGATTTTGGTCACAGAATAATGATGTCCACTTGCTTTGAAAATTATACTAATAGTTTTAGTTAACATATTTCTGTTTACTGGAGTCGATACTGACTGCTTTCGCTGGTAGTGTAGCAGCAGATTAGATATAACTACAAGTCGCTGATAAAAATAAACAATTTTAAATAACAATGGCATATGTAATGGTTTACCAAAGGCCCTTTGTTAATTTTTCAAAAATCCAACCATACAATGAAAACAAATTGAACCACATGTATTAAAAATAATGCAGGGTTTCCAGCGATCTTAAAAGCCTTGTAAACCTGAAATTCTTCTTAAATTTTCGTTTTCCTTAAAAGCCTGAAAATCTCCTTGAATTTTTCATTCCAGGGATTGACCTATCTACATTTGAGTGTGCACCAGATTTCTAGCTTTAAAATTATTTCAGATTCAAAATAATTTCAAAAGATTTCAAAAAGAAACATTTTCTACCATCTTGGCTGATTGGCAAAAATATCATACCAGCCAAATTTGAAATTTCATGATTTTTTAAATTTCAAAAGAGTTAAATAAATTTTTAAAACTTCTCAAGATTTCAAGATGTTTCATCTGATTTCTGATAATTTAAAAGTTTTGTATAAATTCTTAGAGGTATTGCAAATTTCAAGATAATTCGCGGAATTAAAAAAATGTCTACGGATTTGTAGAAAATGTTTGGACTGCAAGCTTTTAAAGCCAAATGATCTTCAATTTCAAGGTTTCAAAAAATAAACTCTTTTAGAATTACGAATTGAAAACTATAATTTTAAATTGGAATTGTAGATATTTAGAAAACGGTACATATATAAAAATTCTCCTAATATTCTAATGTCCTAGCATCCTAGTGTCTTAATGACTTAAAATTTTAGAGAATATGACTGTTCTAATAGAAATTTTAGAATGCAATTTTTATGTTGAAAGTTTTTTGTTTACAAAAATAAATGCGAAATATGGTTGCTAACATTGTATACATTCTTTAACCAGATTAGATATAACTTTTCAGTCTTGAATAACAATTAAGTAATTAGAATGATAATACCGTAACCCATTTACATAATATCTTAGTTGAAATGTAATGTTTTATAAAAGCTTACTAAAGTTTCATTTCAAGAAAATCTAATCATAGAACGAAAACAAAGTCCAACCACGTGGTTATAAAATAATTCAGGGCTTATCTCAGTTGTAGTGCTTTCTAAATTTTTAAAAATAAAGATTTTTTTAAAAAAGCTTTTGGACTTCTGCAAACATGTGATAAGGTATTATCATCATTCCTATCCATTGAGGTACACATCTGATGATTTTTCAACACGGTGCAACTTTTTCTTTTATTCTCCGCTACTAATATTTCTTTTCCAAAAAAATTTGTTCAAATTAAGAAAGGTTCAAGAAACAATGGAATGTTAATTACTAATGTTCGTGGCAATCACTTATTGTTTCTTATACAATGATTGTTTTGTATGTTAACTCGGAATGTTTGATCAGATCAGAATTTTCAAATATTCATTCAGAGAAAAAATTTTTGCTGCGAAAAGATTTTTTTTCAAAAAATGAAAATCCTCCTCACCTTAAATTTAGTTTGAAATTTCATTTGTGTCAAGAAACATCCCTTTTACAAAAGGACATATCTCTAAGTGATTTAAAGCACACTTTCTATATGGATGCTAACACCGGTTCCACAAATACTCTTTTTGCACATATTCTTATTTTTTGTTCCTTAATATATCTAAAATTTCTTCCAGATTTTTTCCTTTAGTTTCTGGTGCAATACAAAAAAGAATGATTGACCCCAGAAAACAAATACTCCCAAACATCCAAAAAGATGTATATATACCATTTGACTCATTTAATAATGGCAGAATAATTTGTGCAGAAAAAATACATGTTCCTGAAATTATTGCTGAGAACATAGTAGCCACACTCTTCACCTTAATAGAAAAAAGTTCTCCTCTGTAAACATAAGGAACAGTGCTAAGTCCAATGTTGCAGGAAAAAGTAAATGATATCAGACCAACAAGTGGTAGCCAAGCAATAGAAGAAACATCAACTTCAAGAAATAATTTTACAAAAAAAAAGAGCCCCACAATGGCCAATGAAAGTGCAGACAATACTCCGGATAGTAAAAAAGTTGGTCTTCTTCCCCACCGATCAACTATTTGAGAAGATGGCAAGCCAGCAAAAATTTGAATTCCTGTCATGATCATCACTGAGTATCCTGGCGCTAAGTTTGAACCACTGTAGCTGAAAATTTCTTGTGCATAAGCTTGAATTGCATGATAGCCTGAGAAAATGTATGTTGTTTCTGCAGTCATTGATATTATCAAAGCCCTTCGACATCCCCTATCACTAAATAATTCTCTGATGCTAGTTTGCTTTGAACTTTGTCCTTTGAGAATAGCATTCTTCATTCTTTCAATATTTGCCTCTACATTTTCGACTCTCTTCTCTGAAGACAATTTTATGAGAGTTTTAGTAGCTTCTTTTTCTCGTCCCTTCATTAAATAATAATAAGGAGTTTCTTCCATAAACGGAAAAATCAGTAAGGCAATTAGCGGTATGGATATCATTACTAGATTCATAGAGTTATAAGGTAGAAAAACTCCGGCGATTGACATTAGGAAGGATCCTAAGTTAATGCAGATTTTGTTGAAAATCAGAAATCTTCCTCTGATATTTTCTGAAGCAATTTCGCCTATGTAAAGAGGAAGCAAAGCTTTTGTTCCCATCCCACCAATACCAATCAACGCTCTTGATATAAGTAAAAAGGTGTAGTTGTCAGCTATGTAAAGTGAAATTTTTGACAGTAGTTGTATTAATCCCAATACTAGAATTGTGTATTTTCTCCCGATTCGGTCCATTGTTAGTGGACACATTATCAATCCAATTATTCCAGAGATACTTCTGCTTGCCGTCAGAAGAGCACCTTGAGCATTGGACATTGGAATTGTTGAATTTTTACTCGTTAAATACGGCAGTGCAGGTGAGGACCATATCAAGTTTGCCCCAAGGTCCATCATCAAAATGTAACCTAACAAACATGGAGAGGTTAATAATGGATTCTCCCATATCATCTACAACAGTTTATATTTTAATGAAAAGCAGCACCTTTCCACTTTTCTAGAAGGCTTAGGAAAATATTTGTCATGAGAGTTGACAATCGCCGTCTGGCGGCGCCAGCTGTGCAGTTGGCCTAGAATTCAAATATTGCAAGGCAAAAGTATTAAAAAAAAATTTTAATAAAAATAATTTTCGGATAGTGCTGGGTAAAAGATAATAATCTTCAAGATTTTTATTACCTTCTAAATAAAAAATAATTAGCGATGATCGTAAAATTCACTGCTTTCAGACGTAAATCCCAATGCATTTCTACTAACCACAACAAATCATTATTCATACGCAATCAAATTAGGCATATAATTATTTGCGTAATTTTTAAATATCCGAAAAGAAAATAGTCAAAAATATGAACACAATGTGTTTCCGTATTTATTATTATTTATTATTTATTATTATATGTTATTTCAAGCTCAAGAAATGAAATTTTTTAACAATGATTTATAAAATGGAGAAAAATATGCTAATGTTAATTCTAACTAATTTTGGAAAAGAACGAGAGGTGAACTTTTGAAAAAAGTATTTTGGGTTTTCTTTATTTGACAATAACAATTTAGAGTTTAAATTTGTCCTTTTTCTCTGTAGGTGAAAGTTTCAATTCTTATTTCATTCTAATGCTACATCTTTTATTTTATTCCTCAAAAGATTCTCTGAAAATCTCATTGGTATTTTTTATTTCTAAAAAATTATTTATAAATACCTATCCTTTACAAAAATAATAGTTGCAACCTTTTTCTAAAGGAAGAGAGAAAAATATTCAACCGTAATAACTATTTTTAAAGAAACAATGAAAATTGTGAAATAACTTTAATTCACGTTTAATTTAAAAACAATTATAATGAAAATTCCCTTTCCCTCTTAAATCTTTGGCTAAATTTCATGAAAATATTTATGACGAAAAGCAAATTTTTTTAATGAATTCATTAACATTAATTAAATTTGTTGATTGTGTAATTTTAGTTCGTTTTTTTAAACTTGAAAATTTTTTTAATTAACATTTTTTTAAATGATTAAAAATGAAAAAATATTTACTGGAATCTTCCAGAAAATAACTTTAAATTTTCATAATTATCTAGAGGATATTGTTTGATTTTCTAAGTACCTTTCCAAATTCATAAAAATATTCTTTTTTACAAAATTGTAAAAAATCTACATTTTACTTATTTTTAAGATTTTTTAAATCTTCTTAATATATACAAACGTTCTAAATGCCTTTTAACATTTTTCGAATTTTTCTTAAAATTTTTTAAAGCCAACAAAATTTGCCTTCAAGATTTCCAGATTATTTTTGGAAATTTTTTTGAAAATACTTTGAAATCTTTTAGATCATTATCCTAAATTTAATTTTTCACGATAAAAAATCATTTAACGTTTTCCTGGGAATCTAATGAAAAAATTAATCTAGCTTTCTGTTTCAAAATCTTCAACAATCGACATTAAAAAAATTTAATTTTTCACGAGTTTAAAAGTAACTTGGAATTGTTTGAATAGTTGAAAATATTTATTAAACATAATAAAATTTTTTGTAATTTTGAGTAAATTTTCTTTTAGGAATCCCTTCTTCTAAGTAAAGAAATAATTGAAAATGTGACCAGGAATCTTGAGAAAATTTTATTGTTCTCTTAAACCTTTAAAAATTCTTAAAAGGCTTCTTATTGTTTGTTCTAAATAAAAAAAAATTTACATTTTGTTTCAAATTTTTCGGAATCTTCACAAGATTTTAATTATTTTCGATTCTTGTAAAAATTTTCAGTAGTTTTCAAAAGAATCGAATAGTTTGAATAGTTGACAATATTTATTAAACATAATAGAATTTTTTGTTATTTTGATTCAATTTTCTTTTAGGAATCCCTTCTTCTAAATAAAGAAATTATTAAGAATGTGACCAGGAATCTTGAGAAAATTTTATTGTTCTCCTAAAACCTTTAAAAATTCCTAAAGGCTTCTTATTGCTTGTTATAAAACAACAGAAATATAAATTTCGTTTTAAATGTTTCGAAATATTGTCAAGATTTTAATTATTTTCGATTCTTTCAAAAACGACTGAAACTTCTACAAATACAAAAAAAAAATAATTTGTCTACAAAAATTGTTTTCAAATGTTTCAGATTATTTTTGGACATATTTTAAAATCTTTAAAACTTAAAATTAACCTTTTAAAATAAAATCTGAATCATTTTGAACTTTTCCAAAGTCTTATTTCCGTGTGGCAGCAAAATTTAAAAGATAGAAAATAAAAAATAGAAAATTGCTAAATTTAAAATTTACTATAAATTTATAAAAATTTCTAAAATTTTACCCACGATAAGCTTGATTCTATTTATTAACTTACAGTCAACCAAAACTATAAAAAAATGTATATCTTCATTAAATTCTTTTTTAAAGGACATAATTTTATCATTTAAAATGAAAACCAACATTGTTAATTCGAAAAAAATAGCAATTTGTAAATTATTTTGAAAACTTGGCTCCTATGCTGCGATTTCTTATTTAGAATAAGATCATTTAGTTTATGTTTAATTTAAAAAGAACTATAATAAAAATTCCGTTTTCGTCCTAATCTTAAGGTAAGTTTCATGAAAAGAGTTATGCCGAAAATCAATTTTTTAAATGAATTGGTTAAAATTAATTTAATTTCTTTAAAATGTATAATTTTATTTCATTTTTTAAACTTGAAAATATAGTAAGATATAATTTTTTATTATCTAAAGTACAAAGACGCTGATTGGGATTATATTAAATAATGCTAAATAGTCACAGTTAATATTAAAAATAAAATAATATTTTTAAAAAGAGAAAAACTTTAACACTTTATATGATATTTGATAGGCCAACTACATAGCGGGGAGGTCAATGTAAATACTGAATTCCCTGTGGAATTACGTGTGAAAACCTGCGAGTGATGTACGATATTTCATTCGAAACCACCGTCTTATGAGTCTATAGAGCCTTCAGAAAATTGTGCTCATATAATGATTTCAAATAAAACCTATTCAATTTCCAATTTAAAATTAATATCACATACTATTTTCTTTCCTCTTTTTATTATTTTTTTCGAAAGGGAAAACGATTTTTTAAGGATAAAAAATGGGAACAAGTTTTTTTTTCAGATTGCAGTTGGAACATTTTATAGTGGTTGTCCAAATTTGGTCGTTAGATTCTTAGTTTTTTTTCAGGAATTCTTCACATTAACTTGATTATTATTTTTGAAAAAGGATTTTTAATTTGATTTAGCTTCACCTTTGCCAATTTTTTCTAGATACAAATATTTCCGAATGGCTAATGCCACAATGCGATTTTTGGCGATATTTTCAAAGATTTAAAGAAATTTTAAAGATTTTTAAATGTATTTTTAAAAATTTCAAACAATTTTCAAAAGCTTTCTAGAATTTCGAAGGAATAAAACAAATTTTAGAGGATTTGAAATCTTCAGGGTATATTAAAAGATTTCAAGCAATGTGTTTTCAGTTGATTTTATTCATTTAAAGGCATTCTAAAGGATTTTTAAGTTTTTAAAGCATTTTCAAATTTCCAAGAAATTTTCGATTGCTTTTAAAATATCCGAGGGAATTTAAAAGATTTCAATACATTTAAAAGGTTTGATTTTCCAGATTTAAGTGATTTTGAAAGATTTCTATGATTTTCAAATATTTCTAAAGTAATCTGATAAATTTGAAAGATTCCAATGAATTTTTAGTTGATTTTAATAATTTGAGGAGATTTTAAACGATTTTTGTGGATTTTTTTACTTTCAAGTAGTTTTTATGAATTAAAAAAATTTCTAAGGGATTTTAAAATGTTTTAAAAGATTTGGAATATCTTAGATGTTTAAAAAGATCCCAAGGAATTTTCATTTAATTTCAAAAGTTTATAGAGATTTCAAAGCACTTAAAATATTAAACGATATTTTGAAATTTTCCAAGGTATTTTAAATTGAGTTCAGAAATCTACTGGGATTATGAATAAAATATTATTCATTTTTATCAGATTCAAAAAGTTTCACAAGATTTTATGGTATTTCAAAAGATTTTAAAGTATTTGTTCATAAAAAATTAGGGATTTTGCAGAATTTTAAAGATTTGAAGAGACTTTCAAAAATTTTTTGCAATTAATTTCAATTAATTTGGAATTCATCCTAAATTCTTTTTAATTTATAATAAATATTTTAAGTGTTTTTAAACTCGTCTAAATTTAATTTGCTCTCCTGAATTTCTTTGAATTTCTAGCTAACACTAGTTTCAAAGAAAAAAAATAGTATTATCAAACATCCGGAATTTTAATAAATGCTTCTTAGAATTTAAAAAAGTTAATAATAATTATAAGGCACACATTTTTTTCTTACCACAGAGAAAATTTATAAACTGAAGAAAATAAGCTCTTCTTTTAAAAATGTCCATCGATTTTCCTAATTCAGATGGACCAGTGGGAAAGGTGTCCAATGTCAATGATCTATTGATTTCCATTTTGGATTTCACTAAATATCTTTAAGCTAATGAAGAAATATATCTAAATCCTCTTATTTTTTCCCTTTTTCGACATATTTGGAAAAAAATTAAATACTTGTCACAAAATATTTTTACACATTTTTTTTTTTAATTTAAAGGTATTGTTCGAATTCCAATTTTTCTGTTCACTGAAGTCAGCGCGGAATACATTCTCTTATATTATAGCAAAAGATTAGATATAACCACAGGTCATGGATAAGAATTAAGAAGTTCAAATGATAATATTATAACTTTTTTGCGAAGTTTTTTTATTGTCCAACAATAGTTTTAATAATGGAATTTATTCAAATTAAAAAAAAATCGAACCATAGAACGAAATCAAATTCAAAAAGGCTTTGTTAACAAATCTTTTTTGTTGTTATAAATTTATCATTTCAGTTGAAGTCATCTCTTTCATTAAAAATTTAACTGATTCGTTGAAAATTAGTTCCTTTTTTTGTTTAAAATTATATTGTTTTTTTTTTGTTAAATTAGACTGTAAATGTAATTCAAATTTAAGAAATTTAAATTAGATTAAAATCCTATTTAAAGTCCAATAATAAAATTGATGCAAACTCCTGTTAAAAGAAAAAAATCTCACGACGAAAAAAAGAGGAGAAAAAATGAGAAGGATTTTTCATTTTTATTTTGAATGTTATTTTATTGTAATTTGATGGTAATGAAAATAAAGTAGACGAAAGAAAGAAAAAAGAAAGAGGGAGATGTGGTTGGCTACCTTCTCATTTTTCTTTCCTCTTTTTTTGTTTTTAAACAAAAATGATAATTAAAAAAAAAATTTCAGATTACAATAGAATTTTTTTTTTCGTTGGGATCCAAATTGGGTCGTTTGATGCTTGTTTTTTTTAACATGAGATTGTGTAAATATAATTTTTATATTTTTTAAATTTATCTTTTTTAATTGAAAATTCTTTTCTTTGGTGAAAAAAAAATATTTTGGTTTGAACTTTCCTCTTCCTTGGGTAAAAGTGCATCTATTTGGTTAAAAATTAACTTTTTTTTTTGTTAAAAATCTAAATTTTAAGTTTTTTTGTTAAGAATTATCATTTGTCTTATATAAACGCTAGGTGTAAAATTTATGGTAAGTTTACTGTAATTAACTACAAATCCTGAAAATTTAAACAAAAAAAAGACAGCTGTTTTGAGAAAATTTCGTGTTTCAATTTTTCAAAAAGCCGAAACAGCTTGACAATTTTTTCGTTTTTTTCATTGGTCGTAAAAAGGTGAAAAAAAACTTGACAAAGTGGAACCAGAGAAACCTTTAATTTGACAACATTGAAAAAAGGCAAGGTTTTAAAAAAAAATTTCATAAAGAACAAAAAAATATATATTAAAAAAAAATCTATCTATAGATAGTATTATATTATGGAAATAGGTAATGATTTCTCATTAAAGAAAATCGCTTTGAAGAAAATGTTTGTTTACACAGAAATTAGAATAACTTCAGTTACTTTAAATAATTATGAAGGACAATAAATCGACGATTTTTTAATTTTAAATTGCAATTTTTAATTTCTTTTATCTTAATAAAAATGGTATTTTATTCCTATTTCTATTTTTGGCCTTTGCTTCCTTCTGAAGATTATACTTAAAGTCAACAATTTTATTATTATTTTTTGAAAGTTGCACAATACAAGAAAAAATGTCATACTATTTGGTTGAAAATATTATTTTGGTTTGATACTCATCATTTTATTTTAAAAGTCATCTCTTTGCCTAAAAGTGGAAAAATTTGGTTACAAATTCTTCTTTTTTGTTTAAATTGATATCCTTTTGATTGAAATTGTAACTTTTCCCTTTTTCTTAAAAATTGATACTTTTTAGTTAAAACGTTTTTTGTAGAAAACTGATCTTCTTGATTTTAAATTTCCTCTTTTTTGGTTACAAATGCAACGTTTTTGTTCAAAATTAACATTTTAGTTAAAAATTCAACTTCTTCGTAAAAAATTTAACTATTTCATTGAAAACTCGTTTTCTTCTTACTGAAAATTTTGTTAGTGAAAATTAAATTTTTTCACTAAAAATTTAACTTTGGCATTTTTAATTGAATTTTTTTTTATGCTTAACTATTTGTAATAAAATTCGTCTTCATCGTAGAAAATTAATCCTCTTGGTTCAAATTCGTATTTTTGGGTTTAGAAATCATCTCTTTCTGTCAAAAATTTAAGTTTTTTGCTTGTTTGTTAAAAATGAAGCTATTAAATTTTCCTGTTGAGAAATCATTTTTTGTGGAATGAAAATTACAAATTGGATTAAAAATACAACTATTTTGTTAAAAATTTAATTATTTTGTTGGAAATCATCTGTATGGTGGAAAATTTGAATATCCGACTAGAAAATTTTTTTTCCTGAAAATGGAATTTTTCCATTTTTTGTTGAAAATTGATATTTTTAAGTTAAAGATTTAGTAGAAAATAAATTTTCTTAGATGAAAATTCGTATTTTAGGTTTACATTTTGGTTCAAATTTTAATTGTTTTGTTAAAAATTTAATTATTTTGTTGAGAATTCGTTTCTTTGGTTAAAAATTAAACTATTATTTTATATTCTTCTCTTCGTTGAAAATTCTACTTTTCGGTTTAGAGATTATATTAGCTTCTCAAAAATTCACCTTTTGGTTAAAAAATTTAACAAATTTGTTGAAAATCCGACTATTTTTGTTAAAAATATTCGAGCTTTTACATTGAATATTCAACTATTTCGAATAAAATTAAACATTTTTTGTTGAATCTTCTTCTAATTTGTTTGACAATTCGAAGATTAGGTTGAAGATTTAATTAGTTATTTAAAAAATTCAACTAATTTGTTTAAAATTCAAGTATCTTTTTTGGTCGTTTTTTGTTGATCGTTCGTCTATATAGACAGACAATCCTAACTTTTGGATAAAAAATTTATGTGTTTTATTTATGTTTTTCGTTCCTTTGAATTGAAAATCCAACTTTTGTCAGTAGCAAACTTTGTTTTTATTTTTAACAAATAAATCATTTTCAAAATTAAAAAAAAATTAATATTCTGGTCTTTGAAAATGAGCTTGTTTGACAACAATGAAGTTAATTAACGAGCAAATAACGAAGAAATTCCTGAATTCATTCCCTTCACGGAATCTGGATCTTTGAGCCTTCCTTAGATCCTCGCAAAATAGAATTTCAAAGCGATATCCTGCTATACTAGTCTTTAGAACAGACTACAATTAAGATTCCTCTGGTATAATTTAGTTCTCTAGAAGCAATACTGACACTGTCTTTGAGAGAGGTGGTCTTGTTAATAACCTAACTTTTAATTTGTTAGTTATAATTAGTAAACTTCTGATTCCCGTTATATAATTTCCGGTATTATAACAACAGCAATTAAGTGCTAAGGAAATGTCGTAATTAGAGGCGAAGTATCTTAGCGCCTTCGGAAAGAGGAGAAGGATCATTCATCACGGCACCTAGAAAATTTAGAGCAGGCCTGTCCTGTGAGGAGAAGTTTATTCAAGAGACCTCGGATGATGTTTACTCTCGTAAAGTAGAATGGAGAGTGGAGATAGAAGACTCAAATTTGTGATTTGAGTCGTTTGGACGACTGGAATTTCTCCTCTATAAGTAGGTCTGGTATAGGAAAGACCTGCTCAGTGAGGAGAAATCTACTCGGGAAAGCTTAGTTGCTCAATCTTGGAGGATTAAAAATGTAGGTGTAAGGCGCATATCTGCGATTTGATTCGTTTGAGCGACTTGAATTTCTCCTCTATAAGTAGGTCTGGTATAGGGCAGGCCTGTTCAGCGAGGAAAAATATACTCAAAAACGCTTAGTTGCATAATCTTGAAGAATTAAAAGTGTAGGTGTAATGCGCATATCTGCGATTTGATTCGTTTGGACGACTGGAATTTCTCCTCTATAAGTAGGCCTGGTATAGGACAGGCCTGTTCAGCGAGAGGAAATATACTCGAAAACGCTTAGTTGCCTAATCTTGAAGAATTAAAAGTACAGGTGGAAGACTCACATCTGCGATTTTAGTTATTTGAACGATTGATATTTCTCCTCCATAAGTAGGCCTGGTATAGGACAGGCCTGCTCAGCGAGGAGAAATCAACTCGGGAAAGCTTAGTTGCTCAATCTTGGAGGATTAAAAATGTAGGTGTAAGGCGCATATCTGCGATTTGATTCGTTTGGGCGACTTGAATTTCTCCTCTATAAGTAGGTCTGGTATAGGACAGGCCTGTTCAGCGAGGAAAAATATACTCAAAAACGCTTAGTTGCATAATCTTGAAGAATTAAAAGTGTAGGTGTAAGGCGAATATCTGCGATTTGATTCGTTTGGATGAATTGAATTTATCCTCGATAGGTTGGCCTGGTATAAGACAGGTCTGTTCAGCTAGGAGAAGAATACTCGAAAACGCTCAGTTGCTTAATCTTGAA
This sequence comes from Belonocnema kinseyi, assembly GCF_010883055.1. Classification (NCBI taxonomy): domain Eukaryota; kingdom Metazoa; phylum Arthropoda; class Insecta; order Hymenoptera; family Cynipidae; genus Belonocnema; species Belonocnema kinseyi. The sequence continues at coordinate 119,599,197 of NC_046665.1, read as the reverse complement.
GAAATAAAAGTGCAGATGGAAGACTCACATCTGCGAGTTTATTCGTTTGGACGACTGAAATTTCTCCTCTATAAGTAGGCCTGGTATAGGACAGGCCTGTTCAGCGAGGAGAAATATACTCGAAAATGCTTAGTTGTTTAATCTTGAAGAATTAAAAGTGGAGGTGTAAGGCGAATATCCGCGATTTGATTCAATTGGACGACTTAAATTTATCCTCGATAGGCAGGCCTGGTGTAGGGCAGGCCTTTTCAGCGAGGAAAAATATACTCGAGAAATCTGAGGCTGTGATCAGTCTCGCCAAGTAGAATGGAAAGTGGAGGTGAAAGACTCAAATCTGCAATTTGAGTCGCTTGGGAGATTGGAATTTTTCCTAGCTAGATAGGCCACGAAAATTTTTTACCAAACGGTTCAAATTTCAAACCGAAAATATATATATTTTTTAACAGAAATTTTCAACACAATTTTCAACAGTAATTTTCAACCAAACAGTTGCATTTTTAAAAAAAAGAAAAAACTTTTAATCAAGAAATTTTCTAAAAAAAAAAAAAAGAAATAATTTGCAACAAAAAATTGTCGATTTTCATCAAAAAATGAAAACTTTAATTTTCCGTTAAAAAATTACAGTTTTAAGCAAAAAAACGAACTTTCAATCAAATAAATAAACTTAGAACCCAGAGAAGTTAATTTTTAATTTAACAAAGTAGTGGGTTGAAGTTTGGTTCAAAGCGGTACTATTTTGTTCAAAATTTATTTTATTGGTTTTTTTATTTATTATTCTAGTTAAAAATTGATCTCTTTGATTGAAAAATAAACTATTTTTTTGAAAGGTTATCTTTTTTCGTTCAAATTTAATATTTGTAACTAAAATTTCCACTATTTCATTTTTGATTTAAAACTGATATTTTTATTTTAAAGTTCTTGCATTTTGTTAAAAATTCATCTTCTTTGATAGAATATTAATCTAGAAAATTAATTTTCTTGCGTAAAAATTTCACTATATATGGTTAAAAGTATAACTTCTTAGTTAACAATTTATTTTATTGGTCGTGGATTTATTATTCCATTTAAAAAGTCATCTCTTGAGTTGAAAAATTAAATATCTTTTTGGCAATTCGTCTTTTTTTATCTGAAGGAATAATCTTTTCAATTGAAATTGTCTTTTTGGTTAAAAATTGATTTTTTAATTTTAAAATACACATATTTGGTGAAAAAATTTTGTTTGGTTCAAGATTGATTTTTTGACGAAAAACATTCAATTACACTTTTCCTTGACAATTAATCTTTCTTAGTGTATTTTTTTAAATTTTGTTGGCTAGATTTCTTCTCTGGTAAAAAATTAATCTAGTTATTTGAAAATGTATCTTCTATTTTGAAAATTATCTTTTGTAGTTAAAAATTAATTTTTTTTTAATTATTTTTTTTTAGTAAACAAAATTTATCTTTTTGGTTGAAACCGCCACTATTTATAATTGCAGTTAAAAATTTATCTTTTTAAATAAAAAGCAAACCATTTGGCTTAAAATTGGTTTATTTTTGTTGTGAATTAAAGCTCTAAACTGAAAAATTTACCTTTGGAAATGTAACTGTTCCCCTTCTGGTTGAAAATGGAAAATTGTGAGTGTAAATTTATCTTTTTTATTAGAAAATTAATCGTCTTCGATGAAATTTGTCCTTTTTAGTTAAAAATGCAACGAAATTGGTGAAAAAATTAAACTATTTAGTGAAAATGCCCTTTTATGTAGAAAGTTTTCTACTTTTTTCTCGGAAAATTTATCGTTAAACTGAAAATTTAACTGTTCCACTTTTTCTTAAAAATGGATCTTTTTTAGTTAAAAACTTACGTATTTTATTGAAAAGTTATCTACTTTAGTAGAAAATTATTTTTTTGTTTACAAAATTAATGTTCTTGGTTGTAGATTGAATTAATTATTTTTCTTACTCAAGATTAATATTTTTAACTCGAAATTTAATGATTTCACTGTTAGAGGAAAATTTTTCTATTTTGTTGATAATTTATCTTTTTTACTAGAAAATTAATTCCTGTGGGTTCCAATTCAATTAGGTTGAAAATCTATCTGCTTTGTCAAAACTTCATCGGTTTTATTTTCGACATAAAAAGACAAATTCCCGACAAAAAAGTGCCATATTTTATATTTCAGTACAAAAAGATGAATTTTTTACAAAAACAAAAAAAAATCATTTAAAAACCAAAAAGGCGAATTAAAAAAAAAAATTCACTCTAGAAATAAATCAAAGTTTTATACCAAAAGTAGGCTTTTCCACTAAATAGTTCAATTTTTAATCAGACATAGGCCTTCAATAAATAAATTACAATGTTATTTAACCTTTAAAATTGAAATATAAATCTTCAAACAAAAATTTCTCAACAATGTGATTCAACCAAATCTTTCGAACAAAGTAGTTGAATACTTAAGTAAAGAAAAATAATTTTTAACCACATTAAAAAAAAGTAGTTGAATTTTCTTTTACAAACAATTTCAGTTGACTTTTCACCATCAAAATATGAATTTTTAAACAAGAAATAATTATCTACGAAAGAAATTGAACTTCCAATCCAAAAAGACACATTTTTAACCAAGGAGGATAACTTTTTAGGAAAATATTTTAATTCTCTACCAAATAATTGGATTTTATTTTAAAAAAAGATTTTTAAAAAAATAGTTAAATTTTCTTTCAAAAAAATTCTAGTTGACTTTTTTAGGTCATAATATGAATTTTGTAACAAAAAATTAGTTTCCACGAAAAAAAATTAAATTTTCAATCCAAAAAGACGAATTTTTTCAAACAGAAAGGGAGAAAAAATAGTTGAGTTCTCTACCAAACAGTTGCATTTATGTAAGAAATATGTGATTTCTACTAAAGCAGGTGAATTCTAAATATTTTTAAACGAGCTTTTAAAAAATAATTGAATTTTCAACCGAACAGTTGCATTTTATTTTAAAAATATGAGATTTCTTCTAAAACAGATGAATTAAAAAAAGTTCGTAAAAAAAGTTAAATTTTCATTCAAAGAAGGTTCTAGTTATTTTTCCGGGACGACTGAAAAATCCCGAAAAATAAAATTCTCGACACTGTAAAATTCCCGAATTAGAAAATTCCCAAATAGTAAAATAGTAAAAAAAATATAGTAAAATTCCCGACAGAAATTTGCCGAATTATAAAATATTCAAATTGAAAAATTCCCGAAATTCAACAATTAAAATATTTTCGTAACAAGTTTTATTGATTACAAATTCAATAAACATAATATTATTATTATTCGGAAATTCTCCAATTCGGTATTTTTATTTTTTGCCAATTTTATTATTAGCGAATTTTAATATTCGGAACTTTCCCAATTCGTTATTTTTATTTTTTGGCCATTTTATTATTCGGGAATTTTACATTTTCTAGAAAATAATTCATTTATTTTCTAGAAAATGTACTTTTTGTTTAAGAGTCGTATTTTTGTGTTGGAAAGTCGTATTATTAAAAAAAAACAGTTGAATCTGCAAAAAAAATAAAGTATTTTTTAAAAAATTGTTAGATTTTCAAATAAATAATAAAATTTATAAATAAAAAGATTTTCAGATAAGAATTTTTGACAAAGTTTTTCCAATTTCCACCTGGATTATTGCTGGCTCTTATTTAAATAAACAGACGTGGGTAAGGAGATTTTTAAATAAGTTCTTGGTAGTTCTCGAACCGCTTTGAGAATCCGGGACGGGGTTGGCTGAATCGTTGATTGCTGTGACATTTCCGTGGTGATCGTGGCTCGTTACCTTTCACGACCGGGGCGAAGCGGATCGAGAGTAAAAGCTCGCCTTATTACCTCTTACCATCGTCTTTCGTCCTCGCACCGACCTTCTTCCGCTTTTGAATCATGATAAGAGAGATCCGCCGAAAGGACGTTAAAACGACTAGACGGAGATCAAGGTAATCGCATCGCGAAGATGCGCGAGCAGCTCAAAAGACCCCAGTCAGGGTAAAGCAGGACGCGCGTGTCTTACATACGAGAAATAAGGTGGTATCTAGGTGGATAGGTGTAGAAAATCCTTGAGCTTGTTGCCTTGGCTTGTGAATGCGGCAAGTGGAAAGTGGTGAGCAGAGCCTTGGCTTGTGAAAGTGGTGAGCAGATCCTTGGCTTGTGGAAAGTGGTGAGCAAAACCTTGGCTTGTGAATGCGGAAAGTGGTGAGCAGAGCATCGACTTGTGAATGCGGAAAGTAGAAAGTGGTGAGCAGAGCCTTGGCTTGTGAAAGTGGTGAGCAGAGACTTGGATTGTGAAAGTGGAAAGTGGTGAGCAGAGCCTTAACTTGTGGAAAGTGGTGAGCAGATCCTTGGCTTGTGGAAAGTGGTGAGCAGCGCCTTGGCTTGTGAATGCGGAAAGTGGAAAGTGGTGAGCAGAGACTAAGGCTGACCAAAGTATTTGCTGAGCGAGTGGTAATCAAACGTCCCTATTTCTCCTACCCTTTCGTGTTCCAGAATGCAAAGTGGCCAGCCCATTAGTAGCCTACTCAAAGTACTCCACTAGAACGTGCCAAACTCCTCACTTTCAACCAAGAACACTGGCGATTTAATGGGTCTATTTAGAAACTTAGAAAGAGACCTCGAGGAATGTCGACCAGAGCATTGATTCTGTGCTCAGTTTTTAAAAAATATCTCGATGACTTCACAAAATGATTCTGCGCAATTGCGAGAGTTGAATTCGCGTAAACAACTTCAAGGTCATTCATTATCTCCATTAGGCATTTGACGCAAACACATTGGAGGTTATATTTTGTATAGTCCCTGAAAATGTAACCTTGAAAAAAGCTTAGGCGAAATTCTAAACTGAAATAATAAATTACCCTGATTTTGTTTACGCAAATTCATTTCTCACAATTTCCAAATATCCTTTTAAATAAGTTTAATTTTATTTATATTCTAGGGGTTTCGAATGATTCATGCATACTATTTGAAATGAATATTTACGATTTGCAGATATTTTAAGATACTCCATTGGATTTTAGAAAACATAACAATTTTCAAGGAATTTCAATGAATCTTGAAGGATATCCTGAGATTTTATTTGAACTTTCATATGCAGTATAAAATGCAAAAAAACCAATTATAACTTTGAAAGAGTTTAGGTGAAATTCTAACTTGAGATAATAAATGACCTTGTTGTTGTTTACGCAAATTCATTTCTCACAATTATCCAATATCAATTTGAATAGGTTTAATTTTAGTTATGTTCTATAGGTTTAAAATGATTCATACATACTATTTGAAATAGATTTATACGATTTTCAAAGGTTTCAAGGTATTCCATTGAATTTTAGGAAATATAATGAATTTTGAGGAATTTTAAAGAATATTTTAGGATTTCCAAACCTTTCAAGATATTTCCTGTGAACTCTCCTACTCATTATAAAATTCTAGAAAAAATAAAAATGTAACCTTGAAAATGTTTAAGTGAAATTCTAAATCAAAATAATAAATTACTTTGACGTTGTTTACGCAAATTCATTTCTCATAATCGCACAATATAAGTTTGAACAATTTTATTTTTATTTGTATTCTAAGTATTCAAATAATTTATACAAATTATTTGAAATAGATTTTTACGATTTGCAAAGATTTTAAGGTATTCAATTAAGTTTTATGAAGTATAAAAAATTTACAGTGATTTCAAAGATTCTATCAAAATTTCCAAAGCTTTCTAAATATTTCTTCTGACCTTCAAAAACTAAATGAAATTGAAAAATATTCCCACAGATTCTAAAGAAATCAATGGATTTAAAGGCATTTAAAAAAATTAAACCAAATTTTAAGGCCTATGAAAAATCTCAATTATTTCGAGGGAATTTTAAGATTTTCGGTTATTTGAACAAAATTGAGAATTTTTAGGTTTCTCAAAAATTACCAAACAATGTCAATGAATTTGCTAGATTTTTTTAAAGATTTCAAGGTATTTAAAGGAATTTAACAAGATTTTACACATTTAAAGGAACGTCAACAAATCTCAAAAATTTAGATGTTTTTTTTTCAAAGGTATTCATGGATTTCAATTAAATTTTTTGAAACGATTTCAAAGATATGAAGGAAATTTACAGATTTCGTGGTTTAAAATAAATTGTTTCTTTGGAATATGCAATATTTTTCAGTCACATATGCCCAATCTTTTTTAATTCCATGCAGATTGATAGACAAGGGTCTTTTTATATCAAAATCCCTACATTATCCACATTGAAAACATTCTACAACTAAAGTAGTTTGTGTCCCTGTTAAGTGTTTGAAATGATTTCTATGATGTCAAAAAATGATTTTGCGCAATTGTGAGACACGAATTTGCATAAACAATTTCAAGGTCATTTATTTTCTCAATTAAGCATTTCGCGTAAACGCTTTGGAGGTTATATTTTGATTAGACCTTGCATTTTCTCTTCCTATCTCCTACGCAGTATACAATGCAAGGATTAATCCAAAAAGAACTTTAAAAGTGTTTAGGCGAAATTGTCAATTGAGATGATAAATGGCCTTGACGTTGTTCACGCAAATTTATTTTTCGCAATTGCTCCATATGATTTTAAATAAGTTTAATTTTATTCATCTTCTAGGGATTTCAAATGATTTATACATACTATTTAAAATGGAATTTTTCGATTTGCAAAGATTTCAAAGTTTTTTTTTTTCAAACTTTAGAAAATATAACCTATTTTGAGGAATTTCGAAGAATCTTTCAGGATTTTTAAGACTTTCTAGATATTTCTTCTGAACTTCAAAGCCATGTTAACCAATTTGGTAAGATTGTTAAAGATTTCAAATAATTTCAAAGAATTTGACATGATTGAAAGGCTTGTACAAATTTCAAAGGAGTTTATATATCAAAATTTCTACATTATCGATACCAAAAGCATTCTACAGCTGATGTGGTTCGTGTCCGTACTAAGTTTTAAAAATGTTCTCAATGATGTCCGAAATTATATTGGGTAATCGTTAGAAATAAATTTGCTTAAACAATACCAAGGTCTTTTATTATCTCAATCCAGAATTTTTCATAAATATTTTTTAGGTTATATTTACATTTGACCTTGATTTTCTACTGTGTCATATAGTTATGGAAAATCATGGTAAAATAAAAAATAAACCTAAAAGTGTTTACGCGAAATGCTTATTTGAGATAATGAATGACCTTTACGTTGTTTACGCCAATTCGTATCTCACAATTTTGGAATATCTAAAAATATAATTGAAATCCATGAATACCTTTAAAAAAGAAGTTCATTTAAATCTTTGAGATCTGTTCACGTCTCTTTAAGTTTGTTGAAATCCTTTTAAATTATTAAAACCTTTTAAAATTTCTGGAATTCCTTAAAATACCCGAAAATTCGGCGAAATCTCCAAAATTTTGTAAATTCCCCTGAAATGTTTCAAAATTCCTTAAAATACCTTGAAATTCCTTAAAATTAATTTTAATTAGATTTATTTTCCAAAGTTTAAATTATTTGGAAATCTTAGAAAATTATTTGAAATACCTTAAAATTTCTAAGTCCCTCGAAATTAGTTGAAATCCTGTAGAATTCCTAAAACTCGTCTGATATGTTTAAAAACATTTTAAATCACTTTAAATTTGCTCTTAAAACCTTAGAAAATCGCTGAAAATTCGTAGAAATTCTCTGAAATTCGTTCAAATTTCTGGAATCGCAAAAAAAAATAATAAGAAATTCCTTATAGGAATATCCTTTATAGACTTTTTCCTAATTTGTTGGAAAAAAAGCTCTCAAATTGAAATCCAGATAAGCGGAAAAGTTTCCAAGTTTTTCGTTTAAAAATTCAACTTTTTTTTTAGAAAAGTCGCATTTTTAACTAGAAAATTCACCAAGTTTGTAAAAAATGTCCATGTTTGGTCAAAAGTTAAACTAATTTGTTAGAAATTCATCTTCTTAATTGAAGGTTCCTTATTTTATTTGAAAATTCAATTCTTCGGTTGAAAATTAAAATTTTTATTAAAATTTCTTTTTTTAACATTTTTTTTATCTAATTGAATCATTATGTATTTCGTTGAAAATTTATCTTTTTTGGAAAAACAGTAATTTTTTTTGGTTAAAAATATAAATGTTTTAGATGAAACGTTAGTTGAAAATTTAACTACTTCATTGAAAATTTCTCGTTTTAGGTGAAAATTAATTTTTTTAATTAAACTAAACTGTTGAATTATTACAACTGTTTAGTTGAAAATTAACTTTTTTTAAATGAACAATTAACTGTTTTGTTAAAAGTTCGTTTGTTAAATTAAAAATTAATATTTTAAGTAAAAATTTAAGTATTTCATTTCGAGTTAAAAATGTATCTATTTACGTTTATAAATTTAACTATTTCGTCAAAAATGTATTTCATTTTTCAAAAATGTTACTTTAAACCTTCTAATCCCTCCTTTTTCCCTTCTTATTACTTCCCCTATATCACCTCTACCCACTTTTTATACATCTCCGCTCATTGCCCATTGGTTCCCTGCGTAACTACAACCATTTTCCCTAATTCCTCCCTCACGTCCCCTGTCGTCTCTTTTCCTTTATTCCCCATTCTTCCATCCCTATTACTTCATCTTCTTTTCCTCCTCTTACTTTCCTTCACTTCTTAAACTTACCCTCTCCCCATGTCCCTTCACTTCTCTCATTTCCCCTTACTTTCTCTCCCATTGAGTCACATCACTCTTTCTCACTGCTCCTACTTCTCTTCCTTCACTTTCCTTAACTTGTTATTCTTCCCGTCCTTCATTTAACCTAATTTTTCTTACTTTTCCTTACTTACCATCCCATTAGTTCTTTAAACTCCTCTTCACACCTCCTTCTTCCCTACTCATCACTTCTTCTACTCCCTCTCTTTTCATTTCTTCTATAAACCCTCAACGCTTTTTCCGCGCTTTTTCTATTTTCCCTAACAAACCATTTTACTCCCTCTATCTATCTTGCCCATTTCCCATACTCCCCTTTCCCTTGCTCACCGCATTTTGTCCCTCTGACTTCCCCAACAGTTTCTTAGCCTCGGGCTGAAACCCTTATGGTTTCGGTTAGGTGTCCTTCCGTCCGTCCGAGCGTCCGTCTTACTTTTTTCCAAGGAGGAGAAGTGAGGAGGGGATGGTAAGTAGGATTGGGGACGTGAGGGAGGGGTAAGTGCCCCCCTCCTTTTTTCACTCCCCCACCCTTTAATCGCCTACTTCCGAAATAAAAATGTTCGTAAGATTAAACCCTTTTCCGTCTTTTTTTATTTAAACAAAGATTTTTAAGATTATTCATATGAAAAAATATTAAATAATAAAAACAAACTTTTTATTAAGACAATAAAACCAGAAATCTACGAAAATCAGTTTTTCAAATTTTAAATTCGTACTTAAAAAACTAAACTAAATAATTAGAGGAAAATTTAAATTGCTTAAGAGCTTCAGAAGTTGAAAAATGTGAGTGAGTGAGAGAAAGGGTAAAAAACAAGTTTTAAACATTTTTAATTCGTATTTAAAAAACTTAACCAAACAATTTGAAAATTGAATCATTGAAGAATTTTAGATTTTAAAGAATCTAAATTACAAAATATTTGCCAAGGAATAAAAATTAATAGAATAAAATAAAATTAGGAAAGTAAATGTGAACTGACTACTTTGAACGAATTTCCCGCAAGATTAACCCCTTTTCCAGCTTTTTTTAAATAATTATTTTTAAAATTAGTCATCTGAAAAAATATGAAAGAAAATAATTTTTTTGAAGAGAAAGGAAATCTTTAAATACTCCAGAAGTTAAAAACTCTAAAAAACGAAATCTTTACCAAGAGATAAAAAATGGAATAGTATAAAATTAAGGAAATAACTACGATCTAAATACTTTAAAGGATTTTTTTTTTTAATTTTAAAGAATTTCGAGGGTGGCCGCTTGACCGGGAAAATGGGGAATTTTATAAGACCGGGAAAAGACGGGAAATGACTGCATTTATTTTTTTACGGGAAATTTACAAATTTTTAGAAAAAAAAATCTTCCCAAATTTTATTTCAACAATTTTTTCAATAATCAGTTGAATTTTGATGTTTTTCAATTATGATATAATTCAGTTTACAATGCGATTTTTAAAATTAAATTATACATTAAAGATTAGGAATAGAATAATCATTAATTTCCTAAGAAAATTCTGAATCAATTAGAAATTTTGGAATTTCAAAATTGTAACGTTAAAAATTAAACTGTTTTAGTTGGAAGCTCTTAGTAGCTAAACAAATGTAAAGACTCGATTATTAAATTAAAAATATTTTTTTAGCCTGAAATTTGAAAATTAAAAATTTTCAATTAAGAAAAAAAACAATTGCTTCATATTTAGAAATATTGGGTTGTTCATATAATTATAATTAATTAAAATTAAGTAATTATAATTCATTTATAATTTTGAGAGACAAATTTGCGTAAACCATTTCAAGGTTATTTATTATCTCAATTAAGCATGTCGCGTAAACACTTTTGAGGTTTTATTTTATTCCTTTTAAGAAATTATGAAAGGCTTTAAACGAATAAAAACCCCTTTTTAAGATTCCTAGGAAATTTGAAAATGGCTTTGTTTTGAAAAATTAATTTTAAAAGGAATGTTCAGAAAGATTTCTAATATTGTTAAAAATGAATCTGGAAGATTTCAAGCAAGTATTTTTAATTTTGCGGGATTAAAAAAATTTGGGAAGAATTTTAATTATTTTAAAAGATTCTTAGAAGTCCTGAACAAATTTTAAAAATAATATAATATTTGAATAAATGGAATGAAGCACCTAGGTGTATCAAGATTTTGTAATAAAATATTGAAGCGTTTTAATGAGTTTCATACTATTTAAAATGAAAGTAATTCAACTACCTAAAATGGGTCCCAGGGACCCAGACGTGTTTTTCAGCCTCTTGTTTTTTTCCAAATAATTTTATCATTTGTTGCAAAATATTTACTATGCGCAATTAATTTTCACATCTATTTTCATAATATTTATTTTTGCGTGTCTCTAGGCTAAAATTTAAAACAATGAGGCTGAGTTTATTCAAACCTTGTATATTTCAGTTTAAAGTTTGCTCGGGTCTGCTGGACCCTATCTTATCGATCCGAGTGGATTTTAAAGAGAATAAGATCCCTCCGTTTAAATTTTATCTGGGGTAGTTTTAGTCGTTTTGTTTCGGATAAAAAATAAAGCACTCTCAGCTATCGGGGATTCGCTATTGCTGGACCGATCTCTCTCCTGGGCTTTAAAAGGCTTGATATCACCGCAAGACATTATTTACAGTACTGGTACTCCGAACGCTCTTTCGGGCAAATAAAATCGCGAAACACACGTTACGTAACAGCAGGCGACACGACAGTTAGGTAACTTTTTCAAATAATTTTTCTGGCTCTTGACGTACTTTATTTCATCTTATTTATCACCAGGTCGAAGCTATGAATCCAAGAAGGAAAAACTCGAGCTGAGCTCTCAAAGAGGAAAAAAACTTTGAGTTATTGCTGAAGTGAAAGAGGGGTGGGGGTATGAGGAGAGGGGGAGTAAGAGGGAATAGGGGGACAGGAAGAGTCCTAGCTTCCACTTCCCTTACTTTCCCACTTCTCATTTTTCCTCCGCTCCCATCATTACCCCTCCCTCACTTCCCCTCCCAGAAAAAAATTTCAAAAGGTTAAGCCCTTTTTCTTTTGGAATTTTTTATTTAAATTGTTTTCAAATGAGCCGATTTTTGGACTAACGGTGGGTGGGAACTAACTCATGGCCCGCTTCGCTTTTGTTTGTTCACGCCTGAGTGCTCACCTGAACGACAACTGCAGATCCCGCACACCCCGTGCAGCTCCTGTGCGGTGCGGCGTCAATTCTCGGAAGGGCTATAAAAGGGAGGACTATTGAAGGGTTTCACTGTAGTTTGAGTTTCCACCAAGCAATTGAATTTTCAGACAAAAATGAATTCTCAACGAGAAATGTAGCAAGGTGAACCGACCATTACTGGGAGAATTACGAAAAGCTGACCCACTTAAACATAATTTTAAAATAGTGAATTAGAAATTTTTCTACAAAAAATAATAACTGACTGATATATTATTTGATCGATTAGAACAGAAAATACATTATTACTTTATAAAGCATAAGGAATATATTTTTCTTTATTTTTTAATAAAATGCATTTCAACATGTTAACATTTTTCTTAGCAAAATAACAAGATATTATTAAATTAAATTAATTATTAATAAAATTATTGTTTATAAGCTCCACGCTTGCTGTTGAATTGATAATTTATTCTAAAAAAGTTGTTCGAAGTAGGTTATGGAAACCTTCAATTCTAACCTAAAATTTTTCCAGATCAATTAAAAAAAGTATTCAAACAATTTCAATTATTTTTTGGTTACAAATTTTATTATTTGGTTGACAATTCCATTGACTGAAAAATCTTTTTGATTAATAATTGAACTATTTTGTTAAAATTTCATCTTTTTGATTAAAAAATTTATCTTTTTAGATATCAATTTCATATTTTTTAGCAAAAATAGAACTGTTTGGTTGCAATATTTTTCTTTTTTTCTTAATGAAAAATCTTATTTGATTGACAAATTATCTCTTTGGTAAAAATCTTATCTGGTTTTGTTAAAAGTCGAATTGTTCAGATGAAAATTTGTTTGATTTTGAATAAATAAATTTTTTAAAATAAATTTAATTGTTTTTAATTTTTATTTCGAACATTTGTGGGTTGAAATATCATTGATTATATTTTTTTATCAGGATTCATCTTTTGGGTAGAAAATTAGTCTTTTTTATTTTTAAATTCAACAATTTGATAGAAAATTGAAGAATTAGTTTAACCAAAAAGGTGAATTCTGTTTAAAAAATATAATAGTTGATATTTCAGACAAAAAATATTTTAATTACAAAAAACAGTTGAATTCATTAAAAAAACGAATTTTCAATAAACTATTAAAGCCTTAACCTAAATAGATGAATTTTCAATTCCAGTTGCATTTTTGCTTACAAAAGATGAAATCCATAATTAAAAAAATTAATTTCCAAACCAAAAACTGTTGAATTTTCGATTTGAAAAGACGAGTTTTCTTCAAAACAGTGATATTTTTAATAAATACATTTTTAATCAAATAATTGAATTTTGAACTAAAAAATATGAATTTTCAAAAACAGGTTTTTTTAAATCAAATAGTTTAATTTTCGAGAAATGAGTGAATGAATCGTCATTCAAGAAAATAATTTTTTTTAATTACTTAAGCATTTACTTAATTCTACTTAAAATTTTAATAAAAGCTACTACTAAAAAATTTTGAAACAAATAAATACATTTTTAACCCAATAGTTGTATTTTCAATCAAAAAAGGTGAAATTTTTTTAGCAATTGAATTTTTCACCCAAAAATACGAAGTTTCAAAAAAAGTTCATTTTCAACCAAACAGTTTAATTTTAGACGAGATAATTAAATTTTGAGTTTAAAAAAATAGATTTATATCCAACCTAATTTAACTTGAACTGTTAATAAAAACTATTAACAAAAATCTTGAACAAAATAAATACATTTTTAATCGAATAGTATAATTTTTCAAATAAAAAAGATCAATTTTTTTATCAAGAATGGAGTTAAAAAAATAGATGCAAAACAATTAGTTGAATTTTCAATTTTTAGTTTGTGTAATTTTCATCGGTATAGAAAATTGTTGAAAATTAAACTAATTGAAAATGAAATAAAACTGATAATTTAACCATAAAAAATTCAATTTTCAATTTGTGGAATTTACAGCAATCGACTTTTTAACATTAAAAAATTTAAGAACTTTTGAAAGCTTAACTATTTTGGTAGAAAATTCAAATGTTGAAAACTAATTTTTTACAATTTTCAATAATTTCAATTTATCAGCCAAGTAGTTGATTTTTACCAAAATTCAATTCGAACTTAAACAGCTGAATTTTCAACTAATAAAGATTAATTTAAATGTTGAAAGAAAAAGCCTAAAAATTGAATAGTAAAAGTTTTACCTTAAAAAATTAATATTCGACTAAAAAGATAAATTTTCAACTAGAATGATGAATTCACAACTGGATTAGTTAAATTATCAGGAAAACATTAATTATTCATAAAAAAAAATGTTTAAAAAAAAAACAAATTTCAACCAAAAAGATGAATTTTAAATCAAGAAGATTAATTTCTACCAAAAAATACCAATTTTCTTCTTAAGAATACAACTTTGAACTAAAAATTGAATAATTACGTTTTCAGTTTGAAATTAATTTTTACCTGAAAAAAAAGTTGACCAAAAGAATTTAACTTTCAACCAAATAATTGAATTTTGAATTCAATAAAGATGAAGTAGAAGGAAAGATTCAATAAAACAAAAAAGAATTTTCATTCAATCTTACATTATTCCAAAATACAAACAAAAAGTTTAGATGCATTTTTAGAATTGTGAAAGGTTTTATAAAAAGAAAAAAAATATTCTTAAGATTTTTATAAAAATTTTACATGATTTTTTAGCTTAAAAACTTAAATTTAGTAAAATATTTTTTTAAATATTATTAAATCTTAAACATTATACAAAAAACAATCTGATTGATTTGAAGTCAATTTTTATCATTTTGGATGATAATCTTTTTAATTTCAGGATAAATTAAAGTTTGGAATAGTTGGTAACAATAATTTAAAATTTCAAAGAATTTGAAATAATTTAGGGCAAAGTGTAATTTTGTCAATTAAATCATTTTTAAATTTCAATTTAAAAATTTAAGAATTTCACTTTGAGTACTTCATAAAGGAATTTCATTTTAATTACTTCAAACCAAAGAATAATTTTTTTATTTCATCGATCGTCAAAAATTTTTGTGAAAAAAAAAATTGGTTTAAATGCAAAATGCAACAACTACCTGAGATTGTTAAAAAAATAATTGACCTCCCTTGAAATCTAATGGCTTTTTAATAAAAAACATTCACTGGATTTAAATCTAATATTTTTTTAACAGCAAATTTCCTGTGTAAAATGCAAACATAACATAAATTTGTTAAAAGATGTGGAATCTTTTTGGAAAATAATTTTTTTATTTAAAATACAAATTTACGTCAAAAAACACTAGCAATCAAATATTGTTAACTCTAAATCTTGTTCAAATTATAATGATTTTGGTTAAATGTAACCATTTTTCGTGCAAAACGCTAACATAACCTGAAATTGTTCTAAAATTAAACATTTTAAAAATCTAATGATTTCTGAAAAAAGTTGTAATTTCGGACAAAAAACACTGACTATCCAAAATTTTACAAGGTTTTAAATTTTATTGTTTCAAACAAAAACCATTGGATTTAGGTATAAGGATTTTTTTGTTTAAGAATACAATTTTCAGGTGAAGCTCACCATCATAACCTAAAGTTTTTAAAAAATGGTAAATATTCTTCAAAATATAATAATTTTGGTTTTTATAATAATCTATTTTTCGTAAAAAATTTCAATATAACCTCAAACCGTTAAAAAATTTAAATCTTGTTTGAACTATATTCATTTTTATTCTAAAATCTCCACTTTTTGTGTAAAACGACAACATAACCTAGAATTGTTAAAATGTGTGAATCTTCTTTAAAGTTTTAAAAAAAATAAAAAATAATAAATTTCTGAGGAAAAACTAAGCATAATCGAAAATTATCAAAAGATTCTAAATCGTGTACAAATCATTGGAATTCTTGTTATAAAATAACAATTTTTAATTTGAAGCGCTAACGTAGCGTAACATTGTTCTGAAATTAAGAATCTTCAAAATCTTATTATTTTCGAAAAAAAGTTGTAATTTCCGACAAAAACCACTGACAATCTGAAATTTTACGAAGTTTTAAATTTTATTATTTTAAACAAAAATCATTAGATTTAGGTTTAAGGATTTTTTTAAAACTAAAATTTTTAGGTGAAACTCACCAACATAACCTAAATAAAATATTTTAATAATCCCTGAAACACTTTAAAAAAATGTAAATCTTGTTCAAGCTATAAGCATTTTTATTTTAAAATGTCAATTTTTGGTCTAAAACGACAACATAACCTGGAACTGTTAAAATTTTCGAATATTCTTTAAAATCTTCATAATCTAATCGTTTTTGATTAAAAATGCCTATTTCCTGTATAAAGCGCTAGCATAACCTACAATTTTTGAAAATCGCAAGTCATGATCATGATCTTTGTTCAAAAATACTGTCCTATCATGTCCAATCTTATCCTTTCTTATCCTATCCTATTAAATCCTTTCCAATTCTATCTTTATCAATCGTATCATATTCTATCCTATTTTATTCTATTCTATCTTATTTTATCCTATTCTATCCTATTCTATTCTACTCATTCCTATTCTATCCTATTTTATCCTATTCTATCCTGTTCTATCCTATTCTATTATATTTTGAATATAAATAACAAATAAAATTTATTTACGCTGTGAAAGACAAGTTATTGGAATATAAGTGATAATCTGATATGAAATTTGAAATTATAAAATAAAATCATGCAATATCTTTTTTATTTGAATGCCTTAGGCTCATGGATAAAGCTGGCTAGAGTGCGGGGTAAATTCGACTAGGGTATGGGGTAAAATTATCGAAGTAGCGGATAAGGTTGACTAGGATACTCGATAAAGTTGAATGATACGGGATAAGGTCGGCTAGAGTACGAGGTAAATTAGGCTATGATGTGGGGCAAAGTTGGCTAGATTGGGGGTAAAGTTGGTCACTGTACAGGTTGAGAATGGCTAGGTTAGGGTATAAAGTGGGTTAAGGTAAAAAGTAAATTCGGTTCGTATGAGATAATTTCAGCTCAGTTACTTAGTGAAGTCATTTAGGGTACGGGGTAAAGTTGGCTAAGTTAGAGGATAAGTTCTGCTAGGGTACGGCGTAAAGTTGGCTGATACGGGATAAGGTCGACTAGGGTACGTGGTAAATTGGGCTAGGGTACAAAGTAAATTGGGCTGTGGTACGGGATAAATGGGGCTAGGGTATGGGGCATGGTTGCCCAGATTGAGGCTACAGTTGGATACGGAACGGGGTAAACATGACTAGGTTATGGTGTAAAGTAGGCTGGATTATGGGTGTAGTCGGCTACTGAACGGGGTAAAGATGACCAGGTCATGGTGTAAAGTGGGCTAGGGTACTGGGTAAATTCGTTAAGTGTATGAATTGAGGCTAACTCAGGTACGGAGTGAAGTCATCTAGGCTACGGGGTAAAGTTGGCTAGGTTAGATGATGAACCCTGCTAGGATGCGGGTTAAAGGTGGCCTAAGCACGGATAAATTCGGCTCAGTTGCGGGGTAATTTTGACTAGAATAGGCGGAAAACTTGGCTACATGGAGGATACAGTCGACTGCTTTAAGAGATAAAGATAGCTATGTCATGGTATAAAGTGGGTTAGGGTAGGAGGTAAATTCGGTTAGTTTACGAAGTAAGGTCAGCACAGGTATGTTATGAAGTCAGCTATGGTAAGGGGTAAAGTTGGTGATAGTAGGGGATACTGTCTGCTGGTATACAGGATAAAGTTGGTTAGGGTAAGAGATAAGGTCTTCTTGGATACAGGTTAAAGTAAGGTGGAAGATGGGATAAGTTCGACTAGAGTACAATTTAAAGTTTTCTTGGATATGGGAAAATTGTCTAGGTTACGGGGTAAAGTCGACTAAGTTACTGGTGAAAGTGGGTCAGGGTACAGCGTTAAATCGGTGAGCGTATGGAATAAGGTCTGTTAGGGTACGAGGTAAATTAGTCTAGAGTACGGGATAAAGTCTACTAGTTTGCGGGGTAAAGTAGGCTGGGCTACTGAGTAAATTCATTAATGCTACGGGATAAAGTCATCTAGGATACGGGGTAAAATGGGCTAGGTTACAGGTGAACTAGGCTATGGTAAGAAATAAAGTAGGCTATCGTAAGAGATAAAGTAGGCTATCGTAAGAGATAAAGTAGGCTATGGTACGGGGTAAAGTGGGCTAGGGTATGGGGTAAGATCGATTCAAATACGTAACTTTTTTCCAGTTTGTAGCTCTGGGAATTTCATCCTGCGAATTTCTGAACATTTTTTGATATACGAGCCACGCCACGGTGCATTAGCATACTGAGATGTATGCTTCAACGTGTTTGTTCGTCTCTCTGGAGCATCTGGTTAGTTCGAAAGACCAACAGGCAATTCGTCTAGAAGTACGCCATTTGAATTCAAATCTCGGGCTCTGCCAAGAGCAATACATATAATCAACTTTTCTCATCCGTTATGAATATTCATCTCTCCACTTTATCGTTACGTCATAAACAAATTTTTTCTAACCAAATATTTAAAAAGTATAACAAATTCAAAATTTAACAAATTGACTGAAGCTTTTTTCTTTCTTGGCTAAAAATATTTCTTGGTTAATACAGTGAAACCCTTCAATAGCCCTCCCTTCTATAGCCCTTCTTGGAATTGACGTCGCGCCGCAAGTAGGTGTAAAATGAACTGCGCGGGGTGCCCGGAAATTCGGTTGTCACTCAGGCGCACTCAGGCATGAAAAAACAAAAGCGGAGCGGGCTATAATGAGTGAGTTCCCACCCACCGTCAGCCCCGAAATTGGCCCTATAGAAGAGTTTTACTGTAATTCGTCTTTTAGGATTGAAAATTTATTGTTATCCATTCATCAAAACCTGTGTTTCTTTTGAAATCTTTTTAAATATTCCTATGAAAATATTTTTCTAAATTTAGAAATGATTCCAAATTTTCTCAGTTATCTTAAGAAAATTGTTGTATTATCTTTAAACCTTTCCAAATTCTTTAAACCCTTAAAAAGTTTAATCTCTACATTTTGCTTTAAATTTTTTGGAATAAGTTCAAGTTTCAAATTATTTTTAAACGTTTTTACCAAACTTTTAAATATTTATGAAGATTATTCCAAATTGTACTAAAATTATCTAAAAGTCCTTCAAAGTTAAAAAAAATTGCCTTCTATTCTTATCGATTCTTTTTTGACACTTATGAAAATCCTTTCAGATTTTAAAAAATATTCTGTTGAAATTAATTGTTCAGAATAAAAATTCATTTTCATTTGTGATTTCCACAGGAATTTCGAATATTTGTTTTAATTATTTAAAAAATTTTTTAAATTACTAAATGTTATCAAAAAATTATGTTGTAATCTTCAAAAAAGTACATTTTGTTTTAAATTATTTCAAATATTTACAAAAATAAAAAATTAATAATTGTTTAATTGTTATTTATACATCAAAATTGAACAATTTTACTAAAAAATGAAATAACTTTAAAACTTGAATATTTTAGATAAATTTTTCTTCGCATATTCCAATTTAGTTTTCATAACCATATAAAATATTAACATTATTTAAAATTGCTGTTAATGAAGCTAAAGTAGCAGCAGAGAAATTTCAATGAAAAGTTTAATTAAATAATAAATGTATTTTACTTCATTAAAAGAAATTACAATTAAATTTTTATTTAATTTAAGATTTTTAAAAAGGAGACAATAATTAATTAATGTATTCGTAAAATTAATTAATTATTTCACAATATGAGAAGCATTTAACTATGAAGCATTAAAATAATTTTTACTTAATATCTTTTTTCAAAATTAATGTTTCATTTCTTAAAATTTGATTTATTAATAACATTTTAATTGATTCCAAAAATCATAAGTTTTAATAGAATCAATTAATAATTATTCAGTTTAAATTATAAAAAGCGTAAACAATCATTTTCATTAAATAATTCTAATAATTTTTACATTATCTTTTCTTAAAATTTGAAACAGAACTTCTATATGTTTAATTTATCAATAACTTTTTAAACTAATTTCGAAAAATTAAAATTATTACTTAATATTTTGAAAATTGAATTTAAATTCTCATTTCACTTCATAAGTATTACAAAAATCATATAATTGTAATAAAAGTATTCTAAAGAGAAAATAAAATTTACTATAAAAGTCATACCTAATATTGAATTACATAATCTGAAAGTAAATAATCAATTCATGTTACTTAATTTAAAACATTTTAAATTGAATATTTATATAATTCAATATTTTTATCGAAATTAACCAACTAAAAATTAATTAAATAGTTCACAATGCAAAAAGCCTCAAGGAATTATTTTCATTAAAAACAAAATTTAAGACATTTAAATTAGATTAAAATCCAAATTAAAAACCCTATTTAACGTCAAATAATTAAATTGATTGATTAAAAAAGAAAGAAATATCTGTATTTTTTCAAAGAATTGTATCAGTTTTATCATTTTCATGAGACAATTAGGAAACATTTTTAAATATTCAAGATGTGTCAAGAAAAGAATGCAGAAGATTTAAAAAATATATTTTTTATTTTACAGGATTTTACAAATTATTAGAAAAATGTCAGCCTTTTCCAAAGATATTTAGGTCTTCCATAATTTCAGGAGAAATAATAAATATTCCTAAAAATATTTGTAAATGAATCCAATTTTTTCTTAAAATGTTGAGAAATCATTTAAAATGTCAAAAATTTACCTCAAAATCTTCCAAAATTTTTACAAATTTGAAAAAAATGATAAAATATTTGTGAATGTTGCACATTCGCCAACAAAAAATCTAGATTAAGAAAAAAATATATTTTACGGGTTGTTACAAAATAATAGGAAAAGTTCGGGCATTTTTTTAAATCTTCTTTTTTCTTGTAAATTTTTGCAATATTTGTAGAATTTTATGGTTTAATTTATTTTTCATTTTTTAATGTTAAAAAATTAAAAGATTTTGCTTTAAAATCTTCTACTCTTTCTCAAAATTTAAGGAAATATTTGATGTTTTAAAATCTTTTTTGAATTTTCTGCTGAAGCTCATTTTTCAAATTAAAATTTTTTAAGAAATTGTTTTGGGAACCTAAAGAATTTATGTCATTATCCTGAATTTTCAAAAAAGTCCTAAAATATCTTATAAATTTTTATTGTTTTTTAATGGTGTTAAAACTTGTAAATATCTCTTAAATTTACTAAAATTTATTCTAAAATTATTTATTTGGGCACGATGTTGCACATTAGTAAAAAGTGTTTTGAAATTTTTCCATGAAACTAAACTATATATTTTTTCTTCTCTTAACGCCCTAAAAAATTAAGCTCACCTAAATTTAAATTAAATTACGGAAAATGGCAATAATTTTATTAAAATCTTCCATATTATTTTTTAACAATTTTGAAATCTTTAAAATTAACAATTATTATTTCATAACAATTATTTTAATCCAAATATTCATATATTTTTTAACAAATTATAAATGTTATTTATAAAAATTTCAATTTTTAGTGACTTAATATTCATTGAAGGGAAAAAATTTGAACATTTTTACATATATTTTTGAAAATCGAATAAAAATATTAATCTCAGAATATCAGCATAATTCCGAAAAATTTCTTAATTGAAATAGAGGTATTTATGTTACTAAATATTAAAAAATTTAAATTCAATCTTTATGTAATTTGATATTTTACTTTTTATTATTAAATTTTAATTTATATTATAATATTATTAAACTTAATGACTTAAAAATATATTTATTTATTTGATAATCTTTTATACTATTTGACAAAATCAGATTTTAAGATAAAAATTTTTAAATTATTCTTGTGACAAGGAATAAACCAATTAAAAATTTATTTAAATTATATTTAATTTTAAATTTGTAAATAATTTAAAAATATGAAATATGAATATAATATTGGTATGAAAAATTATAAGCATATATAACATAATATTCATGAATATTAATAAATTTTGATTAGATATCGTTAAAATAAAAATACGATATTATTTAATTTTAATCTAAAAATAATAATTTTTTCAACATTACCTCTTTAACATAATTAAAACATTAATATAATAAATTTATTTAATTGTAATTTAGCTTATAATAACTTTACATTTTAACCCCAATTCTTAATTATATTTTATATAATAATATTCTTAAACTTGATTATTTCGCAATATATCTATTAATTTAATAATCTTTTTTTTTTAATTAAATTTTAAGATAAATTTTATCTAATTATTGCTTTAACAGATAAAGTTCTAATATTAAATAGTTAATAAATTTTGATTAAATAAAGTTAAAATAAAAATACGATATTATTTAATTTTAATCTAAATTTAATAAGTTTTTCAAAATTAAATCATTAACATAATGGAAACATTAATATAATAAATTTATATAATTGTAATTTATCTTTTAATAACTTTACGTTTTGATAACAAATTTAATTATAATTTATATAATAATATTATTCAACTTGATGATTTCGCAATATATCTATTAATTTAATAATCGTTTATATTATTTAAAAGAATGAAATTTTAAGATAAACTTGAAATAAATACTACTTTAACAATGAATAAACCAATTAAAAATTTATGATTAAAAATAACAGCTATTATTGAAAGTGGAAATAAAGCCACAAATTGAAATAATTCTTGGCGATCGATAAAACTAGAAATCTAGTTTTAAGTTTGATTAATTTTTCAGATTACAATTGGAGTTTTTTTCGCTGTAGTCCAAATATGGTCGTTGGATTCTTGTTTTTTATTAACAGGAGTTTTCTTGATCAAAAAAATCAAATTATTTTTAATTTTATGTATTCTTTTAAATTTAAATTTAAATTTCTGAAAATCTTTATTTCTTTTGAAATAATGCAATAACATTTAAGTTTTAATAGAATAATTTAATAAATATTTAATCATTTCAAAACAAAATAAAGCAATAAACCATTAATATTTTTGCAAAAATAATGACAAAATCATTTAAAATTTATTTTTTGCGACTCAACACAATTGTTGGGTGTCTAAAAAATAAGGAAGAGCATAATTTAACAGTCTTTTTCTCTTTTTATCACAATAAAAACTTATATTATTAAGAAAAAATCTTTAACTATTTTTACTTTAGGTTTTGGTGTATCGATAAATGTTAGAAATATGTACTGAAAACAACTTTATTTTGCCACAATACCTCTTATTGAGTGAAATAATTATGAGGATTAAAAGAAAAAACATTGATGAATAAATAAAACTAAATTATTAATATTTTCGAAGAAAATTGAAAATGATCTTTTATTCTGAATAATTAATTTCACAAAAAATATTTTTAGAAATCTAAAAGGATTTTTTTAACTTTAAATATTTAAATATTTAGAAGTTTGGTAAAAATTTTGAGAAATAATTTGAAACTTGAACTTATTCCAAACAATTGAAAGCCAATTGTAGAGATTAAAATTTTTTTAAACGTTTAAAGGATTTTGATAGGTTTCAAGATAATACAAAAATTTTCTTAAAATACCTGGGAAAATTTCAAATAATTTCTTAAAAAAAAAATAGTTAATTTCTTTTTTAAGAAAAAAAGGCGTTTTTCTTTATTTGTGGTTACAAATTTCAATAGAAACATTTTCTATTTGGTTAAAAATTCAATCGTTTTAAATTGAAACATTTTTGCAGATATTTAAGAACTGGAGAAAATCAAAAATGGAATTTTCAACAATTAAATTTTCAGTTTTCTTCCAGTTTTTTTAAACCTTAGTATAAATTTTCATCTGTAGAGAATTATAATATTTTATTGCAAAAT
Source organism: Belonocnema kinseyi (assembly GCF_010883055.1). Classification (NCBI taxonomy): domain Eukaryota; kingdom Metazoa; phylum Arthropoda; class Insecta; order Hymenoptera; family Cynipidae; genus Belonocnema; species Belonocnema kinseyi. The sequence continues at coordinate 119,575,601 of NC_046665.1, read as the reverse complement.
TCATTTCTTAATAATTTAACTATTTTGTTAGAAAATTTCACTATTTCGTTAAAAATTAACTGTTAATTCAACAAATTTGAATTAAAAATTCAAGTATTTTGTGTACATTTTTTCCTTTTTGACTAAAAAATTATTCTTGGTCAAAAATCATTGTTGAAAACCCGTTTTTTTTTATTTAAAAAATGTATCTCTTTTGACAGTAATTTATTCTTCCTAGATTAAAAATATAACTTTTTGGTTTAAAATTACCCTATTTTGGGTTAGGGCTCAACTGTTTCGTTAGAAATTCTTCTTCTTTTTTTTAAATTCAACTTTTTTATTCAAAATTCGTCTTTTTGGTATAAAAATGGATATTTTTTGTGTTAAAAATACAACTTTTTATTGGAAAATTAATCTCGTTTTTGAGGATTCAATTATTTGGTTGATATTTTTTCTTTTTTTTCGGTTTTGTTAACTGTTGAAAATTCAGCTATTTTTGTAGAAATGAACTATTTGGTTGAAAATTAACTTGTTTTATAATTCAAACTGTTAAAATGCAAATATTAAAAATTTAACTATTTAGGTGAAAAATAACTTTTTTTAATTCAGTTGTTTAAAATAAATATATTTTGATAGATCCTAAGAAGGGAATATGTTGGTAGATAAATCAACTATTGATCATTCAAATATTAAAAATGGTACAAAATTGAATTTTTAACATTTGTATTTTCTACTAAAATAATTGAATTTTAAACAGCTGAAGTTTTAGCTGTTGATTTTTAAATATTGTTGATTTTTTTAACAGTTTCAAATTCTTTCGTTGCAAATTCCACAAAAAATAAATTGAAAAAAAATTAAAATTGAATTTTTAACAGATAAATTTCCAGTTTTTTCTCATTCTTAATTGTTTAAATTTTTAGAACTTTAAATTATTTTCAATTTTCAACGGTTCAAAATTCAAATGCTAAAAATTGCGCAAATTGAAAATTGAAGAAAATTAAAAATTATTATAATTTTTCGTTGAGACTTCAAATGTTTTTCTCTTGGTTAAAAATGTATTTCTTTAAAACTTTTTTTAATAAAACTTTTTATTCTCATTCAGTATTCCTAGTTCTGCGGAATAACTTTTTTTGCAAAAAATGAATAATTCTTTTGATATTGAAAACCAGTGATATTTTAATTTTTAAATTTATATTTGAGTTTCTAGTAATTAACGAATTTTTTACATCAAACTTTATTTTTCATTGAACATACTTTGGCGCGGAAGTGGACATTTGCTTCATCTGGAAAGTATTTAGCTAGATATTTATTCAATAAAATCACTTTTATTTGCTGATCAATAAAGAAAAATCGCCTTTTTCCTCGAACATTATTCTTTTATTTTCGTTTGAAAGCCTTTTGTCTGGATAAAGTATCTTCCCATGTGACCTTTTTCTTTTGAAAGCTAGTATAGAAGACTAAATGTTTTCTAGTCTGAGAGAAATAAAGGTTGATCAAACTTAAGTTTCGGTTTGGAATGTTCGAAACTCCCTCGAGTATTTTCCCTTCCTCTAGTTTGAAGATTTCACTGAAATCAGGCACTCGGCAAATAACAAGACTCGTATTGGGGGTACAAAAGTTTCTTGTTTGCCGTCTTGATGCTTAGAATCGTAATTCTTCATTCCCCAACTTGCAGCTTGTTACATTCTTTCCTCCATCTCCTTTCTTCACTTTTACCTTTCAGGACCTTTTTTTTGTTTCTTGTTTTACCATACCTACTTTATTAGCCTCTCTCTTCCTCTACTTTTCCTTACCTTTCTTTTTTCATTTGCTCCCCCTCCCTTTCCTAACTTTTCCTCCTCCACTTTCCCTTCTCCTCACATTCCTTAGGAACACTCCCTGTCCCCTACTTGCCGTCCACATCCATCTTTTCATCTTCCGTAATACACCTATAGCTCTTTAATAGTCCTCCTTTTACATCCATCACTACCCCTCACTGTTTCAATAATTCCCTCTACTTCTCTTCAGTTTTCATTTTTACGATTTCTAATTTGTGCTCTACTTTTCGTCCCCTCACTTCTCCTTTTGCTCCACTTCCCTTTCTTAATTTTTTCCTCCTTCACTTTCCCTTTTCTTCAAATTCCTTAGAAATACTCCCTGTCTCCTTTTTTCCGTCCACAGCCATATTTTACTCTTCCGTACTACACCCTTAATACTCCAATAGTCCTTTTGCTTTCATCACTAACCCTTTCCATTTTAATAATTTACTCTACTTTCCTTCAGTTTTCATACTTACCCTTCTTAATTTCTCCTCATTTTCTGTACTACCCTTCTCTCTTTTTCTCTGCTACCCTCCTCTCATTTTCTCTATTTCCCCTGGGCTTATTTTACCTACTGATTTTGTACACATTACACCTTACTTCCGCTCCTTTTATTTTACCTACTTCCCTTCTCTCACTTCTTCTCTCTTCCACTCCCCTTATTTCGTCTACTTCTCGTCTCTCACTTATCCTCACTCATGCTTACTGTCCTTGACTTTACCAGATTCTCCTCATTTGCCATAGTCCCCCTCCCCTCATTTATCCTACTCCTCCTCCCCTAAACTACCCTCATTTCTACTCTTATCCCTTCCATCATTTCTCCTCACATCCCCTCTTACCCTTCCTCTAATCTCCTTTTACCTGTCGTACTTCCTCTCAATTGTCTTGGTTTCCCGTGCTGCCCCTACCATAATTTCCCCTAAATTTCCCCACTATAATTTCCCCTCACTTCCCCACCATAATTTCCCCTCACTTCCCCATCATAATTTCCCCTCACTTCCCATACCATAATTTACCTTTAGTTATCCTGCCATCCTTCCCCTAATTTCTTCTCGCTTTCCATATTTCCCCTCCCTCTTTCTTCTTCACTCCAAATATTTTCTCTGAAAGAAGTAGAACGGATTGACGGATTGACACAATTGCTTCGTTAGGAAACGAGCCACAAAACTTGAATTCTTTGCGTAAAACATTATCATTAACATTTTTTCGAAAAAACTGTTTTTTTCTGAACATTATTTATTTTGACTTAAAATTTCATCTTTTTTAGTAAAAATATTGCATCTTTCGTAATTAACAGTGCAACTGTGTTTTTTTGTTTTTTTTTTTGTTTGAAAGTTTACTATTTCTTAGAAAATTTATTTTTTGTTTGAAAATCGTATTTTTGTGTTAAAATGTCAATTCAAATCTTTTTGGATAACATTTTAACTCTTTTTTTTGAAAATTAGTCTTTTTGATTGAAAATATCACCGGGTTCAATAAAATTTTCTTTTTTCTTAGACAAAAATCCAACTGTTTCGTAGAAAATTTAACAATCTAATTAAAAAGCCAGACATTTTGTTTAAAAATTGGACAATTTAGCAAAAAATTAAATTCTTGTTAACGATTTTTATTTTGATGTTGGAAAGTGGATTATTTTTTAAAGTTTTTCTTTCAGTTCTACGGTTTTAGAAGAAATTTTATTTTTCTTAAATAAAAATGCAACTATTTGGTTGAAAATTCAACTCTTTTTTGACAGATTTTAATTTTTTCATTTAAAAATTCACCTGCTTTAGTAGAAATTACATTTTTCTTGTATACAAATACAACTGTTTAGTTGAAAATTCAACAATTTTGTTGAAAAGTCATACTTTTTGGTTAAAAGTTCTGCTATTTTGTGAAAATGTTACTATTTCTTAGAAAATGTACTTTTGGTTTGAATTTAATACTTTGGCGTTGAAAAGAGAACTGAAATCTTTGCTGGAAGGAAATTCAACTATTTTTTAAAAATTTTATCTTTTTTAAAAATTCATCCTTTTTAGTAGAATTTTTTATTTTTTGGACAAAAATGAAACTGTTTGTTTGAAAATTTATCAATCTTGTTAAAAAGTAATGCTTCAATTACGTGGAAAATTAAAAATTTAATTATTTTGTTGAATATTTAAGTATTTTATTACAAACACATCTTTTATAGTATAATATATTTACCTAAAACGTTCCTTTATTCCGTTTATAAAAAATTCTATTTTAAAAGTCTTGCAAGATTAAAATGCAAGTATTTGAATATTAATTATTAAGGAAAATGAAAACTAGTCCAGAAATACCAGAGAATTTTAAAAATTAAGTTTTTGAAAACCTTGCCGAATTCTACTAGTAATAACTAGCAAAATATTTCTGGAAACTAAAAATCATAGGCTTCCGAGATATGAAAAACAATGTCAAAGTAAAGTAAGTCTGAGACAAGTTTCATTTGGGAATGTAAGGGGAAATGAGCACAGGGGAAATATATAAAATGAATGATTGGAAGTGAAGGAGAGGTAGAAGTGAAGGAGAGGGAGAAGTGAAGGAGAGGGAGAAGTGAAGGAGGAATAGTAAAGTAGGAGGAGAATTTAAGGAGGAGAAGTGAAGGAGGGAGAGAAGTGAAGGAAAAGGACAAGTGAAAAAGGAGGAAGTTGGTGAATAGAGGGAAAGCGAAGGGTGAATTGTAGGGATGGGCAATAGGCTGGAGAGGGGACGGTAGGGGAAGTAGGGGGCGATAAGTGTAAGAGGGGAGGTTTCAGCGACCTAACTAATGTCTTAATAGTCCTTTTTTGTTGGCGTACAGCACCTGGTTTGACTACTTTTTTTTTAAGGTATAATCACATTTCAAACTCAAGAGTGTGTGCATTCTGATATAAAATGAGTTATACAAATAAAAAAGAATAAAGGCTGATGAAGAAGTAACTTTTTCGAATAGTTGCAAGAAGTGCTGGTTTGATCTGGATGTTCTTGCCCCTCGTGCGAGTTTCGAGGAGCCTTCAATAAGAACAGAAGCCTCAGGCGGTGACAATAAAGTGGAGACGGTAAAACAAGAAACAAAGAAAAAGATCCCGATAGGTAAAAGTGGGAAAAGAAGACATAGGAGAAATGTAAAAAGCTTTAATTTGAGCAGAAACCCTTACTCTTTCGATTGGGTGTCCTTTCGTCCTTCCATGGTACTTTTTTCAAAGCAGGGAAAATAAGGTAAAACGATGGATGGGAAAAAAGGGTAAATGTCAGAATATATTGAGAAGGAGGTAAAGAAGTGAGGAAATATAAGAGATGGAAATTTAGGGGTAATAAAGAAAAATTATAGGTGGACGTAGGCAACTAAGTGATAATTAGTGGTAGTGAACAATAATGAGTTAAGGATGAGTAGGGAAAGTTGGAATAATTGATAGTGTGGGGGAGCAGTGAAAGTAATGTGGGAGTGAGAAAAATTAGAGGAAAGGACGGGAGGGGGG